>NC_063345.1:22568750-22618318 GCF_021869965.1 Rhincodon typus | reverse complement strand
AGCAGGCCGGGCAGCATCAGAGGAGCAGGAAAGCTGACATTTTGGGTTGGGAAAGAAGGGTCCAGACCCAAAACATCAGCTTTTCTGCTCCTCTGATGCTGCCTGGCCTGCTGTGTTCCTCCAGCTCCACACTGTGTTACCCCCTTTCTCAACTTCCCTGTTTGTGTCTGAAGGAATGCTAAGCACTTTGCTTGCACTGGCAGGATTTTTAGGAGTTGTCAGAAAGACAATGTATTTAGATATCTCCTGCCTTTAGGCATCACTGCAGATTTTTTTTTTGTCAGGGTTTTTATGCCTTTAGTCTTCTGTACTCCTGGGGCATGCACAAAATAGTGAAGATATTCACCCATAGCTAAGAATTTGGTTCGTGAGGGCCAGGGTATTTCCACATGCTGGTGGGCCTGCGCACCGCATGTCAAGGGGCCAAAATTCTTTCAAGTTCTTCTGAAGCTTTAGCTTGTGGCTGCAAGGGATGTCATCACATGGAGACATAATTGAAGACTTGTCAATAGAGACAGTGCACATATTGATAGAGAGAATGTTACACATTTGTTCCTCTTGCTCATTTTACCGTCAATGAATGCTACAAGCTGAAAATGAAAAGAAAACGATCACAAAAACGTGCAAAACATGCTAACTCTCTTCACCAACATGCTAGACGCATCATGTCAACCTGTCGGACTCCCTGCTTTGACATGAGGCACCATGTAAAGGCAGGTATATTGTTGTTGCTAATTCACACCACATGATCTGACTTGGTACAAAATTATTTCAGGTTCACAACAGTATTAAATTGACAGTGAAAATCAGGCTGACTGCAATGCAGAAAGAAAACTATCAGCAGGGAGGTTATACTGTGCTCTGTTCGTGACAAACGACAACACCTTCTGGTCATGAATCATTTCAACTCCCCCTCCCACTCCCTGGACGACATGTCCATCCTGGGCCTCCTCCAGTGTCACAATGACGCCACCCGGAAACTGGAGGAGCAGCACCTCATATTCTGCCTTGGGAGCTTACAGCCCAATAGTCTCAATATGGACTTTACCAGTTTCAAAATCTCCCCACCCAAGGCCTCATCCTATGACCAGCCCTCCCTCTCATCCCCACCTCCTTGACCTGACACAACCTGTCTATCTTCTCTCCCACCTATCCGCTCCTCCCACCTCGCTGACCAATCTCCACCACTCGCTACCAGCACTCACCAACACCATACCACCTACATTCCCCAGCCCCACCCCTCCTCTCTCGATTTACTTCAGAGCTCTCTTCCCCCTTCCCCATTTCTGAAGAAGGGTCCCGACCCGAAACGTCAACTTTCCTGCTCCTCTGATGCTGCCTGGCCTGCTGTGTTCCTCCAGCTCCACTCTGTGTTATATCAGCAGGGGGTACTTTTGTGACACTTCTGTTTAACACTGTATGGAGTGTGAATCCAGTTTAATGCCAAGCTTGGCTTATAGAGCAATTAGGGGTCAGTTCCAGCTCTTCTAGACATGTTGTTTGTTATCACCTAGTAGGGTCTAACACCTATTTATATAAATTAAGGAACATTGGGTGAGAACTGGATGCATAAATATATGGGAGCAAAGAATAAGTGTTTGGTCTGATAAGTGGCAAGTAACATGCATGCCACAGAAGTGCCAGGCAATGACCATCTCTAACAAAAGGGAATCTAAACATCAACTTTTGACGTTCAATGGCATCACTATTGCTGATTCTGCCAACATTAACATCATGGGAATTTAGCATTAAACAGAAGCATAACTGGATCTGTCATATAAATATTGGGGCTTCAACATTAGGTCAGTGGCACATATCTCACTTTCTGACTCCCCAGAGCTTGTCCACCATCTGCTAAGCACAAGTTAGGAATGTAATGGAATGTTTCAATATTTCTCTTGGGCAACTCAGGATGGGCAATATATACTGGTGTTGCCAATGATGTGCAAATCTCAAGAAAAAAATTTTTTTAAAAGGTTATTCAGTTTCTCATGTAGATAGTCCATAGTCTAATGAGCACAAGAAGTCCCAGTTAAAAAAAATTGAAATTAAAATTTAAAAGCTTAGAATATAAAGAGAAGTGAATTCTGTGTCTCAACATTTAAATTAAGGTGAGGTAGGTTAGCAGTGTTAAATACCAGAGGTTAAAATGCAGGTTGACTGAGTCCACTCATATACTGTGCAGTCAAGTTTTATTTTCTTGTTCACACACCATAAACTCCAAACACACTTATTCTTTGCTCCCATATATTTACGTATCCAGTTCTCACCCAATTGTTTCTTAATTTATATAATTCAACCACTTAATTGTTGAATCACTCATTCCATCTGACATATGATACATCTGACAGTTTACAAGTAGTCCTGTGTTATAACTTCATTAAGCTGTTACCTCATTTTTAAGCATCTATGGTGCTACTCAGGGCATACTCCCCTGCAGTCTTAATTGAACTAATGTTGATTCTTTGGCTTTATGATAATCTGGAGTGAAAAACATGCCAGGAAAAGAGGTTAAAGATTGTGGTTGAATAGAATTCTGCTGCTAATGGCCCACAGTGCCTCATGAATGCTTAGCTTTGAGCTGCTAGATCTGTTCCTAATCAATTCCATTTGACACAGTAGTAGGGACATAGGTACAGGAGCAGGTACAGAAATCATTGATCCTAATGCTGCTTTTGGCTCTGGTCCACAGCCCCTCACCCAAATACAATAGCTCCCACCTTAACCCAAGCATAGAGTGCCCCATACAGCCCTGGGCTCTCATTATTGAGCTCTAATGTGCCCTCCTGTCTCATGCCCTGCAGAGGTACATGTAGAATCCATTAGAACAAGTGTTTGGCAGATCAGGACCGGCAGCTATGCTGTGTAGAACAGTGGCTAGTTTATCTCATTTCATTTACAGCTAAAGTATCAAATATGCTAATGTTCTGTGCACCCACATTCTACTAAGGATATGTCTAGAAATATCTTTAACTGCTAATTGACTTGTCCTGAATACAATATTTGTTCAGAAAATTGTTGACATCCTCATTCAGTTTGAGAATTTATTGTTAGTGACTATAATCTTAGGATCTTACTGGTTTAGAATATTAAGTGCTCTTTCCCTATTTAGCTTAGAATTTAAAAACATGAGAACTAGGAGCAGGAATAGGCAATTCAGCCTTTAAGCCTGCTCCACCATTCAATACAATCATGGCTGATCTCATCTCAATTCCACTTTCCTGCCCACTTTCCATAACCCTTCAACCCATTATTAAAAATCTCCTCTTTAACTTTACTCAATGTATCAACATACACCTCACTCTGGGTAGTGAATTTGAGAGATTCATGACCCTTTGAGAAAAGAAATTTCTCTCATCTATGTTTTAAATCTGCTACCCCAAAACCTGGAAATATGACTTCTTGTTCTAAGTTGTCCACATAGATCATAGATCATCGATCATAGAATCCCTACAGTGTGGAAACAGGCCCTTCGGCCCAACAAGTCCACACAGACTCTCTGAAGAAACATACTTTCTAGATCTACTTTTTCAATCCCCTTTAGCATCCTATATACCTCAATCAGGTCTCCTCTCATTCTTCTAAACTCCAGAGAATATAGGCCTAAAATGCTCAATCTCTCCCTTCTTAAGACAAACCCCTCATCTCCGGTGTCAATCTAGCAAACCTCCTCTGAATCACCTCCTATACAACTTTATCTGTCTTTAAATAAGGGGAACAAAACTGTACATAATACTCTAGGTGCAGTCTCACTAATGCCTTGTACATTTGCTGCAACACTTCCCTACTTTTATATTCAATTTCTTTTGTAATAAGCACCAAAATTCCATTTGCCTTCCTTATTGTTTGGGGTATACGCTTACCAGTTTTCTGCTATTGTTGTGCAAAGACGCCCAGATCCCTTTCTGCCAAAGCACTTTGAATTTTCTCTCCTTGAAAACGCTCATGGAGCCAATCAAAGCTCTGTCCTCTCACCATAATTTAAACTATTAATGTATAATTGTATACACAAAAATATCTGCAGATATTTTAGATACAGAAAATAGATATGGAAAAAACTCTGTACTGAGTTAATAATGTATGTTTGGATCAACAATACATGCCACCTGACATGAAGGAGAAAATAATATTGATAGTCATTGAATCTATCAGATTTCAGGCCCAATTTGCTTTGGTAACAAACATACCTAAACTGTTGCTGCAGCAGTGCCAGAAAAGAAAAGGGCAGTTTAAAAGAGTTGTATCATGAAAAATTCATCAAGGTAGATGCTTTTATTTTCTATTTGGGATTTACAGCAGGACAGATCTGACAACGTCACTTTGCATTATTTCTGCCACACCCTTTCAATGTAATTTGGATTATTCAGGAATTAGCAAATGTAAAATGAGGGACCAACCAAAAGATCCATTGTATCAATGTAAATTGTAATGAAGATTATGCGCCAGGTTAAATCTTTGATAGATAGAAAGAAAGATAACAACTGATGGTGGTTACATTAGAGTAAAATATTGTTTTAATTGGGTTCAGCAGCAAAACAAAGGGCTAAATATATGAGTGACTTGTAACATAATCCAAATTGAAGGAGACCTCAAGATATAAAGTAGGATATAAAGATATAAAGATGGATAAAGAGCTGAGAGCTAAAGAATGAAGTGAAATTGAGTACAGGAAAAGCTCCAGTCATAGATGAAATAACAACAAAACATCTAAAAACCCTTGGAGGAATTAGAAGTGATAACAGAATTTTGTAATCAAATATATACAAAAATATACATTCTAATTGACTTGAGGCATTCATTAGTCATTATTACCTAAGGAACTTAAAGATTATTTAGTTATCTCATTAAAGTGACCTTAATAATTATATTAAAAAGAAATTTGAAGCAGAGGTTGCTAAAATACAGGCTGGCTTTACACTTGGTGTAGGAACTAGAAAAGGTGTTTACCCGAGGAACAATCTTTGATTGATATCTAGAAGTAAACAAGAATATTTAGACATGCTTCATAACCTATGAGAAAACATCCATTGGTGATTATCACAAACAGATAATACATATGTTTCTGAAATGTAACAAAAACAGTAGAAAGTCTACATTGTGAGCAAATGGAGAGGCATCAGGTAGAATAGCGACAATCAATTTGCACACAACAAGCTTCGGGCTGTAGGTTCCAAAGGCGGAATATGAGGTGCTGCTCCTCTGATGCTGCCTGGCCTGCTGTATTCTTTCAGCTCCATACTGAGTTATCCCTTAAACAACAGTGTGATCATGAAACAAAAACAGAAAGTGCTGGAGAAACTCAGCAGCTCTGGCAGCATCTGTGGAGAGAAAAGAGAGTTAACACTGAAGAAGGGCCAGTGGATTGGAAAGGTCAACTCCACTTTCTCTCCATAAATGCTGCCAGACAAGCTGAGAATCTCCAGCAATTTGTTTTGATTCAGATTTCCAGCATCTGCAGTTCTTTCTTTGTTTAGTGTGATAATGATTTCCTTTTAGGTGTTCAGGGAGAATTCCCCTGGTATTCTATGATAAATTGTCATTGGATCTTTGCCATTCATCTTGGAGAGCAGGCTTCGCCGCATTTTAACAAATAATTCAAAAGAAAAACTAATCCGGTCAGTGTTGAACTGAAAATTATCCGCGATTTCATGCTTCAAAATGGGGCTTGAATCCACAGCTGAGAGGCAAGAGTGATACCAGTACACTTAACAGATCGTAAATCCACTGTTTTAAAGTAGCCTTTGATTCATTTCTTTTAAATTGAGTTATTAATAATTCTGGACAGAGGATTTTTAGACACATTAAAGATTTGCTACCACGGGGGAGGTTTCTAACCTATATTCTCGTGTTTATATCCGTTAGCTCACTCGGTTAGATGTCCCTTGAAAGGTAGTGACCATGGACATGATGATCGGTATGAGATGACCGCTTCTGTCTCCCATTAGCCACATAATTTAGGAATGTCTGACGCTGATTCTAGTTAATATTAAGATTTCACAAAACCATTTCCAGATGATTCAGCACACTTTCTACAAGAGACCCCAGTCTTGCATCAACTCCACTCAATGTATTCTCTCTAGGCTCCTTTGCAGTGGCTCCGAGGTGCTCAAACTAAATTTACTGGCTACATATTTGATTGGGACTTTCTGTAGTGTAAGGGGCTCTTATTGAGATGACACAGCCGCAGGCTGACCTTGCTCGGTGATCTTGGGGCCGGTGGGGCAACGCCAGACACACCGACAGAGGTCACGTCTCTCTCTCATTCCTCATTGAGTTTGAGATGAAGCTGCCTCTCTTTTGCGTTCCATGTGTTCACGGGCCTGAATGCTGAAGCATGGCAACAATACATTGTGACGGGGAGGGTCTGCTACAATTCAGGTAGAAGTTGAACAGGATGGTCCCGCTCACGGTAGAAGCATTTTGGCAATGAACAGATGTAACCTCAATAGATTGAGATTTACTAACAATAAAGCAGTGATTTAAAACCCATACCTACTCTCTGAGGGTCTTGAATTCTATGACCGGAGACGTGGTTTGAATTATTATGTAAAATTACCTCGGAGAAATCCATGAAGTGTAAATGTTGGTATGCAAGTATTAATATTAAAGTTAAACACGAGAGAACAGCATATGTTGTTTTAATGAAAGTGCAATGATAGAAGAGGCTGGAAGCAACGATTAAACACGCTGCCAGAGAGGCATGCATTATATAAAAAATGCACGTCAAAAGATTGGTTGATATTGGGCCATCAATCTCATTGTTCAGGAAACGCACAGCATAATGACGCTCACAACTTCATTAGGCAGTAACAAATTTTTGTAAAATATGTATCAGTCACCGTGAGAATGAAATGAGAGAGAGAGCCCTTTTAGTGCCGTGTTGGTTGAAGCTAAAAAGAGAAAAAAAATCTCCACTCCTTTTTCTGCAGTCGGAAATGTTTTTGTGAGATATTCAACAGGCAAAGAACCTCTTTCCCTGAGTAAACCCGGCAATGCTTTATTTTGTTAATTGCAATATCGTTAATAGTTTTATTCTATAAAAAGAAGCAGGATCTGACACGTGGTGGTTTAGACACTGACCAGCCCACCTGCATTTCCAATGTCTGCTTAATCACTGCGCCGCAGAGATCTAAATGTCTGCTCCCCAGTCTGCCCCCTTCTCTACTGACTACAACACTCCTCCAGGGTCCCACCGCCCACCTCACATACTACCGAGCTAGGTGTTAGGCAAACGCCAGGTAGTTTGTGTCAAATTGGGGATCGCTTGGGGGCGGTGATTCAGTGTAAATCAGTCTCCTGTCAGTTTTCCTGTTTTCCGTACTGCGGATTTAATTAAAGGCGAGTGTGAATGTTTGAACGCTCATGACTGGAGAACGTGTCCCAATCCGTGAGACAGAACCTCCTTCATACAAAGTGGTTGGGATTGACACTCTCTCTCCCTCCCCCAAAATCTCTCCTAGCCTCCCTCCCCACCCAATTCCTCTCCCTAACTCTCTCTTCCTCCCCCATAACTCTCACTGCCTCCCCCAAACTCTGTTCTCGCCCACAACTCTCTGTCCTTCCCCCAATCATTCTCTCCCTCTTTCTCTCTTTTTCCTGTCCCTTCCCCCACAACTTTCCCTACCCCTCACCCCAAACACTGCCATCCGTCACACAACCATCCCCTGGCGGGGAGGGGAGAGTGGAAATGCAAGACTTCAATGAACCTCCTTCGATGCCATTGGATACATATTTTGTAAATAGATGGAGACGTGCCTCACATGTGATAGGCAAATGGAGCCATTTGAGGTGAAGTTGTATTGTCACAGCTCAGGTTTCGTTGCCCTGAGCATGAAAGATTGAGGTGTGTGTGTGTGTGTTTTCGGGGTAGCTGACCACAGCCTACTCAAAGAATACAAAGAAACTGACTAGACTTCTTTTTTAATCTGTTCGCCTCTGTACTTATAAGTTATATCATATGAATTGCTTTGATATATTCTGAGGTGTGATAAGGCCTTTCTTTCTGCAGTAGCAGAATGTAGAATTCTAACCCAACAGAAATATTCTGCAAACAACAGAAGCATTGTTCTGATTTGAAGGCATCATTCCCCATATGTCTCGTTTTCTTCAATATTGCATTACAACATGCCACCATAAAACAATTAGCCCAATGTGCTGACTGATAGAATTGAGGTCCATTTTGGGTACCGCTGCAATACAGGTATATATATATTTTTAATGTATGTTGTGTTTTCGTCTCTCATTCATTCGACCCCTGCGAGGCGCTAGAACAGGAAACGCGGGACTCTCGCAACAATTTCAGTGTAAGACGGCTTCAACTCGCACTAGGACCCAGAGAAGCCACCATTTCTCCCGTTGTGGGTCTGGCCAGCCCGAGCGCAGACAACAAAAGCAGGCTTGGATTGTCTCTTTCTCTCTGCATCCACACCCTGTCCACACTGCACACAATTTGGTGAGTTGCTCCTTTGCTGTAAGTAAAAGACAGAGACAAAAAGAAGCAATCTCTATCTATCTCTGTATAGACATACGTGCACTATTGCTGTAGCACTTTGATCGAGTTCGGGTTTGACATTCTGCAATAAGATATTTTAGTCGATGTTCTTTGAAAAGTGATTTATTTCAGTGTCTCTGCAGTTGATACATGGAAACGATAAGATTTCTCAAATTTTATTCTACAGCTCGTGTTCATTGCTAGATACCTGATGTTTCCTCACCTTCTAACGAGTCATTCCATAGTATTTTTTAAGGATTACTGCCTAAGGGTTAACATTTCCCATTCAATCTATTGTAAATACATATTGCAGATCAGTGTTAATAGACAATAGTGTCTTCCCTTCAAGCAGATCGCTTCACCTTACAATTTTTTCCATTGATCATGGAATTTTATATAAACGAATTGACAATCCCGTTTTTCAGCAAGCGTTACGTATATTTTCTTAATTTAAACGATGTTCAATAAATCGCAATACTGAATTCCCTTTGTTAAGATGTTCTTGACAGTAACTGTTGAGACGGCTTTTAATCATTCATTTATCGCGCCTTTGTTAACAAGTGTTTAATATGAGCCTTCCGTGTTGTGTATTCAGTTGCCCTTTCTTTACATAGCCGTTTATGAATAATACATTTTATGTGAAAACCGTTATATCAGATACATTGCACGGAGCAAGGAGAAGCCACTCCCCAGAAATTGTTACCTTAAGGCACGGGGTCAGGAGAAAATGTTTCTTGTGTTTCTGATTTCCAGTTGTAACTGGGATTAAATGTACAAAACGATGACTTTCGTGATTTTATTTTCACAGATTTGTGTTTTAGTTTCGGTCACCTTTGAGGATCACATCATTCTGCAGGGCTGCAGTGAAAATTAACATTTTGATTTTTTTCCATGTTTTTCACTTCAATGGAGGGTGTCGCTTTGGGACTCTGTGCTCCTTCCCTCAGGCAGGGTCACTCACAACACTCCCGGATTTAGATCAGCACAGGTCAGCATTTCTGCACTACCCACCAATTCTCCTCCATAATCCACTTGGGGGAAACAAACAAAAAAACCCTCTGCTGCACCAACCTGTCAATTCCAGTTCCCACAACAGCTCATCGCAAGGTGAACCCAGCATCACCACTTTGTATGTTCATGATGTCAATGATCCAGGAGCTGGGTAGGAATCATGTAACACATTTCACTCCAAAACCTGCTCATATGTTACAGAGAAAGATGAATGTGAGTAGATCATGAAACCATACCCACAACATGGAATTAAAGCATGCTTTAGAAGGAGATGTAGTTGTTCTGACCATAATTTAAGAGGGTTAGTCCTTTCCTAAATCATTCACTGTGAGCTTCATTAAGAATGCGTAGAAGCAAGGGTGCTGGTTGATTATGATTGTTCACAGGTCATTAAAGACTCAAGTTTTAATCCACTGGAAGCTTAACCAAGAGAAAGCCAAGCAAACTGCAGAGATCCATATTCAATCTTTGTGCTTTTTTCAATCTCAGCACAGCAGCAACAATCCTTGATGTTCCCAACCTTGAGGAGGAGAAATATTAACCAGGATTTCCATTCTGACATCAATTGCAAAGTGTATGTTGGGTGAAGGGAGTCTCATTTATTTCGCCCCATTGATTTACTAATGTGTAGACATGGGTGAAGATTGGTCACTTATATGAGGTGCGAGGGAAACTTGTGTATCAATCTATGCCTTTGGGACAGGGAAATCATTGATGGAAATTTGAGATGACATCAACACTTGTTAAATTCTGATATCTAGTTCCAATAAATGTCTGGGAACTCAGTACTATAGATGTGGTTCTGCTAAATTTAAGTTGATTAAAGGAGTATCAGTGCATTTGGTAGATGGATGAGTTTAGAAGAGGCTTGGGCTATCATCATCATAATGGTATTGCACTAAAGTGATATATCTTGCAGGTAAATCAAGTGCATTAGCTATCCAAATATTGGCTTGACTCACCAGTTCTTTGTGCACTAAATTTAATTTTCAGTACCAATTTGGCTCACGTTCCTATTTCTCAGTTACAAGTTGGTGTCTTGAGACCTGACCGGATTAGTTAGGATGATACTTCAAATCATTGCTGAGCAGGATCTATATTGTTTGAATTTTACATTTTATGCCAAAGTAAGGCTCTGTCAGTCTTTTCAGGTGAATGTAAAGTAAAGAAGCTTTCCTGGTGACCTGGTTAATGCTAATCTCACAACCATCATTACTAAATGCAGAGTAATGGTCTTTCGTATCAGCAACTGTTTTTGGGGCCATTAAAATTGGTGTCATGTTTGCATACATAACAACAGTGACTGGACTTCAAAAATAATTCATTGTATTGTGTATTGAAATGTACATTATGTTTATATAATAAATGACAGTCTGTTCATTAATGTACTGTCCCAATTTCATGAAATGGCATTCACATGAGAACAAATTAATTTTGGAAGGATTATGGGAGAGTGCAGGGTGGGGGTAAATGTTGGGAATTGTGAATATGTATCCTGGGTTAAATGAAAACTGATTTCTACACTTTCAGTTAATTGATAATTGTATTTAAATAATTCTATTTACTGCTTTTTACCTAGTAATTTCAGTAGTGTGGGCACATTAGAGATATAAAGGGGAATGTTTGGGAGTTTCATGCTCAATAATATTAATGGGAAAGCAGTTGGTGTTCATTTGATCTGTTTACTAGTTAATTATGGTTGTTTAAAATCCCTTGATGACTGAAAAATTGAGTCACTGCCCCAAAGGGACAAGTCCATCACAAATTAATTTTTCTGATTTCGTCTATGTTAAAAACATGTTTTATTTGAATTTTTCTATTTAATCTAACATCAGCCATTAATGGTTAAATCAAGCAGCAGCCCTTCATCACTAAATGATGTTGTGCAGGCTAAAACTTATTTTTCAAATTAGAACATTTCATAAAATTAAAAGGCTGTTAAGATGTCATTAAATATAAGCTCTCAGAGAAGAGTAGCCAGAAAATAAGTTCTCAGTTTTTTTTTTGGTGAACTTTGTGTCTTTTCCTTCATTCATGTGACATGGCATCACTGGCTGGCCAGCATTTATTGCCTGTCTCTGATTGCCCTTGAGAAGGTGGTGGTGAGCTGCTTTCTTGAACCTCTACAGTCTAAAATATGTAGGTCGATCCATAATGCCATTAGGGAGGAAATTCCAGGATTTTGACCCAGCGACATTGAAGATATGTTTCCAAATCAGAATGGTAGTAGTTTGGAGGGGAACATACAGGCAGTGGTGTTCCAGGTAGTGGTCTACTGCCTTTGTCTTTCTTAATGGTAATGGTCAAGGGTTTGGAATATGATGCCTAAGGACTTTTGGAGAATTTCTGCAGTCCGTCTTAGAAATGGTACATACTGCTGCTACTGAGTGTTGGTGATAGATTGACTGAATGTTTGTGAATGTGATGCCATTGAAATCGGTGCTTTGTCCTGGATGATGTCAAGCTTCTTGGGGCTGCAGTCATCCAGACAAGTGGGGAATATTCCATGACACTCCTGACTTTTGCCTTGCAGTGGTGTACAGGTTTTGGAGAGGTGAGTTACTCACTGTAGGATTCCTAGCCTCTGATGGAAGTAACTCATCTTGACTGAGATCAGAATGCCCTTTCAGCTTAGGAGTTTAATGTTGAGTATAGTACAGTTTGATGTGACACAGAGCAAAGCTCCTTCTGCTGTACACTAACGATGTGGTTCATTACAAGTCTATTGGTCCACTGTAATATTTCCATATCCAGTACCAGTTTCCTGTGATCTTCGAGTGAGAATGCAAACACTTTTATATTCAAGGAACGCATATGGTTTGGGCAGATGTTGATGCCAATGATTCCCTCACCAACTTTAATGTATATTCCCAGTGATTGAAAAATGTCCAGTTAATTCAGTGCTTTCGCCCAACTATCGAAGGAATATTCTTTGTATTAGAATGTATAAAGGCCGGGGATTTTCCAGATGTTCATGAATGCTTGCTGTGTGTGAGCTTGAGTCTTATGTCTTTTGCAGGTTTGTTTGATCTTCAATTCTGATCAATTAACTGAAGCATGTTCCAAGATAAAGAGCTGGATTTCGGCCATTTTGACGAAAGAGACAAGACACGTTACTCAAAGGGTTCAAGGATGAATGGTTTACCAAGCCCCACACATAGCGCTCATTGTAGTTTCTACCGTACCCGAACCTTGCAGGCCCTTACCACTGAGAAGAAAGCCAAGAAGGTCCGCTTCTACCGTAACGGAGATCGGTACTTCAAGGGCATTGTGTATGCAATATCTGCAGATCGCTTCCGTTCCTTTGACGCTCTGCTGGCAGACCTGACCCGAACCTTGTCTGATAATGTGAACCTCCCACAGGGAGTTCGCATTATCTTTTCCATTGATGGGCTTGGGAAGGTTACCAGCCTTGATGAACTGGAGGAAGGTTAGTAATTGATCATTTTGGTATAAAACCAGAACTAATCTCCCTTGCTCCTTTTAATTTTGTTTTTTTTCATATAATAGCTCAGATTAATTATTACTGGCTAACTATTGTTTGATTGTGCAGGGTCATCTTAGAGCGTGTAACAATGCGATCGATATGTGGGAGCATTAAGATCATATCATCCGATTTCATTCAGTTTAAAGTTTGCATATTTAAATACGTATGTTGAAGCACAAAGTCTAATTGTCTGACCGACCTGAATTCAAAAGGGAGGATCTTCATTGCTTAGTTGAGCTGTAACAATTTCATTATTCCTTTCAATCCTAATGTTTAAACCACTCCTATCCCTATGCCCATCCTTTCTTTGCACCAGTGTTGAAACTCCTAATAAAGTATCAGAAATGGCACTGGGTTACAGATTTATGTTTGCTGTAAATGATCACTTTATTTTGGATTGATCAGCAATATTTTCACGTAAATTTCAATATATGGTGGATTTTGACTAATTATTTCAACATTTGTTTTGGTATTATCATCCGTTATTATCCTTATTATTGTGTGGTTATTCATATTATTCATGAGCATGATCATTCTATATGACTTAGTTTGGTACCATAATTTTGATCTTAGTCGCTCTATTACCAATTTCACGGAAATTTTAAGCAACAAGCTTCAAGGTCTGACACAGCAATAATCCAGCCTCCTTATCTACATCTGTTATTGAATAAGGTAGCTGGAAAAAATTAGTCTGCTGGTTGAAATATAGCATATTTCCAAAATGTTAAGCTCAGGAAAGAGTACAAACAATTGTTTTGCTCCGCCATGTAGCAGAGGGGCAAAATTGTGGATTTTGTATTAAATCGCTGTTGTTGAAGGTTCTAAAGAGCAATCCGTGACATATTGGATGGGTGAGAGTGTTTTAAAGAGGGACAGCTCAATGGTAAAAGTAATCCATCGGCCAGTTTCTCACCTTTACTTTCTGTTTCCATTGTCAACAGGGCCAGAGTTGATCCAAAGTAGTGAGGATGACTTTCTTGGCTGCCCCTTGTCTGCCACATGGGAATAGAATTCTTCCATGAGCAGGGTGTGACCCCAGCATTACGTCATTTGCATGTCTGGGTGACTAAATGGGCAGTGCACCCCAGCAGCAGCTGTGAAATAATTCCCTGCAACATGCCACTATGCCCCAGCACATTCCACCCAACGAGAAACTATGTTAGCAAAAATATTAATAGCTCTTATGGCTAAAATTAGTTAGTTCAAACTCTGGGATTTAATAGTTCAAGTTACAATGAAAGGCTTCCTGAGGGTAGACATTTTTGACAGAGGGAGACGAAGTAAATTACAAAATAATTGTATTTTAGTCGAGCCTCTTTATTATGACCAATAAATGGTTGCTGCCCAATTTATTCATGTAAGAGTGTCCGTAATATCTTTGAATTTGGTCCTGCCTTTGGGCAATAACGCCACTCTTTCTGCCTCATTTGATTTGGTGCTCCTGCATCAATCTCCCCGTGTAACAAATGTTACTTGTTCAACAGAGTTTGTACATTAATGGTTGTATGTGCAAGTGATGGAGAAAACTAGAAGTCAGCTAATTAAAAGCAAAGAATTGCGGATGCTGGAATCTAAAACAAAGAAGTAGGTGGAGAAACTCAGCAGGTCTGGCAGCATCTGTGGAGCAAAAGCAGATAAATATTTCGCATCAAGTGACCCTTTGCTTTTGCTTCAGAAGTTAGTTGATCACTGGTAATACCAGTAGCAAACATCAAACTGAATAACTAACCAATCGGATGGTAACTGGCGCCTTAGTATTCGCATAGTAAATGCAAATCAAGTCATGTGAGTTAATAATCGCTCCATTAAGATGTGTGGGATATTGAACTCTCAGATTCATAAAATCATCTATTGATTGAGTGTGGTTTGTTGTTGATTTTGGCTTCACATAAAATTTGATAATTGACTGAAATTCATAGCAAGGGCTGAGTCATCAAAAGTTACAGCCTCTGCAGAGACTCAGGCAGTGGACCACATTGTGACATACACACATGATATCATGTTAGACATATTATTGCATTTGGCATGCTTCGTACAGAGTACTGGCCTGAAGCCCACATACCACTCTGCCAAATGTTTGAAAATATCATTTTTTGGTACCATTTTTATATTGGACAAATGTGTATGTTAGTTTTATATAGACAAGACAAAAGTATAAACAAGTTTTGAATTTAACTCCAGAACCCATAAGTAGTGTTATTTGGGACCCAATTATTTGCTCATTATTCATTAATTTCAGGTTACACTTTAGATTCTATATGCATCAAAGTGAAATAATTTATACCCAGGCAGAAATCACTACCACTTCGAGAAAACTAAATATGAATTTTATAACAAATCTATTAGACCCTCATCAAGACAGCCTATCAGTTCATTCCATCGTGAGAATGTAGAGAAAATAGTGATTGGGCAGGCTGCCCTATACTCCTGATGGAATTGTAACCAAAAGGAGAGAAATTATGGAAAATTAGTGAACTCCCCCATTTCAGTTTCTATTCCTCTAATTTAGGAGAAAATTGAGAGCAGAATGTGGGTAGAGCTGATAGCTTTGTAAGCGACTATTTAATAGAGTCTCTGTAAAGCTGTTTGGCCTACATTCTGCATTAACTTGTTTGGCCTTCATTTTGCAGTATTTATGTGACAGCTAACCATTTTGTTAATTATCTCATTATGAACTTATTTTCTTTGGAGACATGATTAACTTTATGGGCTTTGTTCTGCGTTCAATACTGCAAGCTCTGAGTACTTGGACTCAAGAGTCTGAAGAAGCCTACCTTTTCATTAATGAACTTTGTTTGCTAACAGAGCATTTTTATGTTAGTTTGCCTTTGTTAAACAATATTGATGATTACTTATATTTCATGCAACAATTCACAAGATTGCACTTAGCTGTCAGCTAGGACCAGAAAACAAGTCTAGTACTAAGATAATCGATTTAAAATATCTCTGGTTCTGCACGCCTCTTTGGTTAATGGATAAGTGATATAGTTGTTTGGGTTTGATGTTAACAGATCAGAGTGTTTGCAGGTTTGAGGCCTCCACTGTGCTGAATTAGCTGGGCTTAGTTGGTGTGACAGCAGTGTCAATATAGTTGTTCGGCTGCAGAAGAGAAAACGTAAGAGCAAGGAGTAGGAATAGACCATGCCGTGCCTTGAGTCTACTACACCAATTAAGATAATGTCTGATCTGATTGCAACTTCAAATCAACATTCCTGCCATTTTTCTCCCTCCTGCCTACCAAGAATCTATTCACCTTTAAAAATATTCAACTATTGTATTTCCACTGCCTTTTCAGGAAGAGAGTTCCAAAGACTCACGACTTTTTGGGAGAAAAAAATTTAATCTCTTCTCTGTTTTGAACGACGACTCTTTTTTTTAAAAACAGTTAAACCTAATTCTAGATTCTTCCATAAAAGGAAACATGTTCTCCACATCTGCCCCGTCAAGATCCCCTCAGGATCTTATACGTTTCAAATATCAGTTAGGGTTCTCATTTTGCAGCTTAGTCCATTAACCTGTGGTGGAATGTGCACACATGTTTGTGGATGTTGGATGAGGGCCGTGTTGGACCGTACTATTCCCCATGATTGAATAGGCTGTCAACCCTAACAGTCTTGGTTCAAATGTGGAAAATAACCATTGACTAACATTAGTAGAGGGCAGCCAGGACTTTCAAAACCGTACCTCGACATGATTTGGTGTCTTTTAAGGGGCTGAAACTGACATAAAGACTTCATAGGGTAACTGGGAATGTCACGGTGTGCCAATGACTAAGGGGGTCTAACAGTTAACTTGAAAGCTATGTAGTATTTTATTCAAGAATGCAATTCTGTCAAACACTGGATAATTTAAATTTCTTGCAACTTTTTTTTTGCTGGCATCAGCTATTTCAGCAGCCGCCTCCTATACTTTCTGAATCCAGATTGCACGTGCATGTGCGTGTGTGTAAGATTAGAAAACACAGATTTTTGGCAAGACCTAACTGCCTTATTTAAAAATAAAATTGGTCATGTAATAAATGAGAGTAAACTTCAAGATGGAGCATGTAGGCATTAGACCATTTTGTACTTTGAAGAGATTTTCCAGCAGACACATCAGAACTGTCAAAGGATTAGATGAGCAATTGAAATTTCCCTATAGTCATTTGGTCAGCAATATAACCACTTTACAGGCATTACAACTTCTCAATGTGCATTCATATTGTTAAATAATAATTCAAATGATTTTTCTTTTTACTCACTGCTGCCTCATTCCACCCCACACTGTTCATTTTCTGTTTTTGTTTTTTTAGCTATGCACAGCCACTCATGTCAGCTTTAACTCCATCAGCCAATAGAAATAGGCAGTTAAGGCCTTGGATTTCTCCATTAATTCTGCCATGGCCTGCCTGAACCATTCAATTTTTTCTGGTTAATTAGTTCAGGACATATAGTGTGGGTGATGCAAACAACCATTCCTACTGCTCTCCCCTAAATTTTCTGTTGTCACTTGAATAATGAGACTCATGCCATGCCAAACACCGTGACATTGTTCTTTAACAAACTTTGCAATAAGCTTTCTTCCATAGCTCCCATAATACTCAGAGGGTAATGTTCAGTACCACGGCCTGGAAAGTTCCACATACAGTCATGGTCTTCCTGTTAGCTGATCTCAGCAGGGTGAATAATAAGGCTTAGTTAATTCCTCTCATTACCTCTAGGGCAAGGAAGATGCTAAATAAAGCTGGAATTCCCGGCTACAGTTGTTATAGAGTCATGGAGTCATACAGTACAGAAACAGACCCTTCAATCCAACCAGTCCATGCCGAACAAACTAAACTAGTCCCGCCTGCCTGCTCCTGGCCCATATCACTCCAAACCTTTCCTATTCATGTACTTATCCTAATGTCTTTGACACATTGCAATTGTACTTACACTGTCAATGACTGAAAGTTATACATTTGGGAGCATCGGATTAGAATGTAGTTAAATTTGGCTGTGATACCTTCTAAGGTAGAATGATCCCAAGCACTCCCAAGCGTTGTAATACTAAATGGTGGCTGGCCCCTTTGGCAATTCAATATAGCACTAAATTGGACAGGATACAGTAAGTGACAGTTTCATGGTCCGTTGAATGGCTTGATTGTGTCTTTGGAAGATTGTGGATTTCTGATACCACCTCCTCTGCTCTTCCAGCAGCTCCACAAGAATGTATTTTTTTTAGTTTATCTAATTTCCAGCTTTTCTTAGTAACCATTCAAAGCAGCTAGTGAGATTTGTCTGGGATCAGAACTGAGGAATTGCAATTGTTTACAAGAGCACTTCACTACTGGTTAACCAAACAAAATAATTTTGGCAAAAATGTTTTCATTTTGGCAAGAATTTGCATAATAGTCATTAATGATAGAATAGATTTGACAGATCATATGGGTTACCCCTGCTGTTACCTCTTATGTTTTAGTACAATTAATTTATGCATTAAATAAATCTGCATATATTTTATGTTTTAACAATATTTTGAATGTGTAATACCATTAAATGATTCTCCTGTAATCGATGCCAAAGGCATGATATAGTTCTGAATGTCATTAATTAATTAAAAATGGGCACAAATGAAATTTCAGTTCTGAATTCAGCTCTTAAGTATGGGGTTATGTAAGACCTCCTTCAGAGTACCAGCTGGGATCCGAAACAGACAAGAAACAATTAAATATTTTACACAGAGATATATATATATATATGCACGCACTGTGGTCATTCAGAAAATAGTGTGTTGCTGTAACAATCTCAACACACAAAAAAAAAATCCATTTTTACTTACTTATGCTTGGATTTCCATTCTGTCAGTGTATATGAAATCTGTGTATGTGTTGCTGATTGGACTTTGAGGTTGGCTTCTTCCATGGCAGATGAAATCTAGCAAATGTACTAATACAGTGATGTTTTGGGAAAATTGACAATACAAACCACATTTCATCCACTGAAATCAAAGCAAATTAATGCAGGTGTTGGAAATCTGAAATAAAAACAGAAAATGCTGGAAATACTCAGCAGGTCTGACAGTATCTGTGAAGAGTGAAACAATCAATATTTTATGTCAAGGACCTTTTAAGAAAGTAGCAATTTAACCAACAAAACTATAATGATCTGTTACTGTAACCGATGACACATTCAGCATATTGCTGACTCCGCTAAGCACCTCTCCTCACAAGGCTCCACGGTTACTATCTT
The DNA here is from genome assembly GCF_021869965.1 of Rhincodon typus. NCBI lineage: Eukaryota > Metazoa > Chordata > Chondrichthyes > Orectolobiformes > Rhincodontidae > Rhincodon > Rhincodon typus. The sequence goes on along the minus strand of NC_063345.1, from coordinate 22,599,120 downwards.
TACTCAGAGAGTAGTAAGGGCGTGGAATGCCCTGCCTGCAAAAGTAGCAGACTCGCCCACTTTAAGGGCATTTAAATGGTCATTGGATAAACATATGGATGATAATGGAATAGTTTAGGTTAGATGGGCTTCAGATTAGTTTCACAGGTCGGCGCAACATCGAGGGCCGAAGGGCCTGTACTGCGCTGTAATGTTCTATGTTCTATGTTCTACTACTAATCACTTTCAGGCCACATCCTGAGACAGTTTCTGAGTTTCCCATTCAGCTTTAGCAGAAAACTATTTTTTTTTATCATGTATGTTCAGAATTGCAAATTCTAGGGTATTTGTATCTTGTGTCCTGTTGGCTGATTGTGCAGAGTGGCCTGTGATTTTTTTTCAGCTGATCCATTCACCGTGTATTGCCAGCTTTGTATGCAATCATACTGACTGTTTCTTTTAATCAGGTCTGTATTAAGGAAGGCCTATCAATATTAAGATAAGGACTCTTGCAATGTAGTGGTAATGTCCCTACCTCAGAGTCAAGAAGCCTTGGCTCAAGTCCCATGTGCTCCAGAAGTGTGTAGTAACATCTCTGAGGCAGTTGTTTAACAATATTTTCTGAAGGCAGAACAAACTATATCAAACTCTTTTTTTCTATGTTAAATTTCAGTAACAAATTTGACCAGGTGTTTTTCTTTGTGTTTAGGAGAGAGTTATGTTTGCTCATCACATGACATCTTCAAAAAGGTGGATTACACCAAGAATGTAAATCCCAATTGGTCTGTGAATGTCAAAGCTTCTGCTACCCAGAAAGTACCACAGTCCCTGGCCAGTGCCAAGCACATGACTGAGGTCAAAGAAACCAAGGACTTTGTTCGCCCTAAACTAGTGACTGTCATACGGAGTGGAGTCAAGCCACGGAAAGCAGTGAGAGTTCTGCTCAACAAGAAAACAGCACACTCCTTTGAGCAAGTTCTTACTGACATCACTGAGGCCATCAAGCTGGAGACTGGGGTAGTGAAGAAGCTATACACCTTGGATGGCAAGCAGGTGAGTCTCGCTGTTCCATCACCATTCAACCACTACGAGGTGAGCTATAAAGCTTGCATGTGGACCAGACTGGAAAGCACAAATAAGCTGTTCTTTTTTTAATGAAGCCTTGCCTTCATTTAATTAGCTGTCTCGTTCTCAATTTTGCACTGCAGAACACATACAGGTATGATTTTGCTGTTCCGACCAACTGCTTCTGTTTTTGACAGTCTTGTAGCACTGGTGATTAAAACAGGATGCTAGGAAAGCTTAGTACAGTGCATGAGTAGTCACCTTCAAAATCCTTTTAGAAGAAGTTATCTAACATTGTAAATGAGAAATAATGTAGTAAATTGTTTTCAGATAACATTATAGTTTTGAGCATCAATTAGTTACATGGGAATGTGCAGTGAAGTCCTTGGACCTGTCATATGAATCATGATGCAGGATATACAAGAGAGTTTAAAGTAGCGATGAGTTACCTGAATGGACAATTCTACCACTTAGCTTATTAAAGTTCCAAGGTGAGACAGGTCATCAAAACATGTACCATTTTATATGGCCAAACCATGGCTTACAAGGGAGGTTAGAGAAATGATGGGGAATGTAGGTTTAATGAGTGGGAAAAACTGGAGCAAATCGGTATTAGTAGATAAATGGTGTTGGAGAAATTGATGGATTGAATGCTGATAAATCCCCAGGGTCTGATAATCTAAATCCCAAGATACTTAAAAAGTGGCCTAAGAAATAGTGGATTCAGTGGTGGACATCTTCCAAGACTCTTTAGACTCTGGAACAGTTCCTGCAGATTGGAGGATAGCTAATATAACCCCATTTATTAAAAAGGGAGGTAGAGAGGAAACAGGGAATTATAGACCCATGACTCTGATGTAGTAGTGGAGAAGATGCTAGAGTCTATTACTGAGAATTTTATAGCAGAGCATTTAGAACACAGTAGTAGAATCAAGCATAACTGCATGGATTTACAAAAATGAAATCAGCTTGACACATCTATTGGAATTCTTTGAGGATTTTTCTAGTAAAGTTGATCAGGTGAGCCTGTGGATGGGGCTTATTTTGATTTTCAGAATCCCTCATAAGAGGTTATTGTGTAAAATTAAAGCACATGGGATGGGGTGTAGTGTGTTGAGAGAGATAGAAGATTGCTTAGCAGACAGGAAACCAAAAGTAGGAATGAATGGATCTTTATTGCAATGGCAGGTACTGATAGTAGGACCTCAGCTATTTACAATATATGTTAATGATTTAGATGAGGGAACAAAATACAGTATCTCAAAATTTGCAGATGACACAAAGCTGGGTGGAAGGGTGAGGTGTGAGGAAGATGCAGAGATGATGCTCTGTCATTTGGACAGGCTGAGTGAGTGGGCAAATGTATGGCTGATGTAGTACAAAGTGTATAAATGTGAGGTTATCCACTTTCAGAGAAAAAATAGGAAGGAAAGTTATTATTTCAATGGCTGTAAATTTAAAGAGGGAATGTTAGTGAGACATGGGCGTCCTCTCTCACCAATTGCTGAAAGTAAGCATGCAGATATAGCAGACATTAAAGATGCTGGAATTCCATTCCTAATGGCATTGCTGGTCAGCCCACGGCAGGTGGATTTCAATGGTTCAAGAAGGCAGCTCACCACCACTACCTCAAGAGCACTGGGGGCAAGCAATAAATGCTGGCTGGCCAGCAATGCCCACATCCCACAAACAAATTTTTTAAAAAAACGAAAGCTGGTCTTTATAGCAGGAGGATTTGAGTACAGCAAGATGCCTTGCTGCAATTGTACAGGGCATTGGTGAGGCCACACCTGCTATCTAGTGTGCAGTATTGGTCTCCTTGACTGAGGAAAAATGTTCTTGCTCTACAGAGAGTGCAGTAAAGGTTTACCAGATTGATTCCTGGGATGGTAGGACTGATGTATGAGGAGCGATTTAGTCAGTTAGGATTGTATTCGCTGGTGTTTAGAAGAATGAGGGGTTGGGGGTAGGGTTGGGGGGTATCTCGTAGAAACCTGCAAGATTCTAACAGGATTAGACAGGTTAGATACACGAAGCATGTTCCTGATGGTGAGGAATCCAGAACTAGGTGTGATAGTTTAAAGTTAAGGACTGAGATGAGGAAAAATTTCTGCAGCCAGAGAGTAGTGAGCTGTGGAATTCGCTGCCACAGAAATTGGTTGAGGCCAAAACATTGTTTTCAAGAAGGGATAAATATATCTCTTGTGGCTAAAGAGATCGAGGGATATGTGGGGACAGTGGAATTTGTGCATCGAGTTTGATTATCAGGCATGATCATATTGAATGGTGGTGCAGGCTTGAGGCATTGAATGACCTACTCCAGTTCATATCTTCAATGTAAGAAAATGGGAAAGGCTTTGGAAATCTGAAGCACAAAGGACTTGAGTCCTAGTTCAGGATTTTCTTAATGTTAATATGCAGATTCAGTTGGCAGTTGGGAAGACAAATGCAGTGTTAACATTTATTTCAAGAGGGCTAGAATACACGAGCAGAGATGTACCTGAGGCTGTACAAGGCTCTGGTCAGATTGCATTTTGAATATTGTGAGCAGTTTTGGGCCCCATTTCTAAAGAGGAATGTGCTAGCCTTGGAGGGGTTCCAGAGGAGGTTCACAAGAATGTTCCCAGGGATGAAGGGCATGTCAAATGGAGTCATGGGGTCATACATCATGGAAACAGACCCTTCAGTCCAACTGGTCCGTGCCAACCATGTTCCCAAACCAAATAATCCCACTTGCCTGATTTTGGCCCAAACCCTTCCATACCTTTCCTATTAATGTACTTATCCAAATGTCTTTTAAATGTTGCCACTGTACCTGTACCTACCTTCTTCTGGCAGTTCATTCCACATACGAACCACTCTGTAAAATGTTGCCCCTTGTCCTTTTTAAATTTTGCGTGTCTCACTTTAAAAATATGCCCCCTAGTTTTGAACTCACTACGCATGGGAAGTTATCCTTCACCTTATCTATGCCTATCATGATTTTATTAACCTCTATAAGGTCACCCCCCAACCTCTTAAATCCAATGGTAAAACTCCCAGCTTATCTTTATAACTCAAATCTTCCATTCCTGGCAACATCCTGCTAAATCTTTTCTGAACCCTTTCCAATTTAATAATATCCTTCCTAAGGCAGGGCCACCAGAACTGTACACAGTAATCCAGAGGAGACCTCACCAACGTCCTGTTACAACCTCAACATGACATCTCAGTTTCTATACTCAAAGGTCTGAGTAATAAAGGCAAGCATGCTAAACACCTTCCTAACCACCCTGCTTACATGTCACGCAAATTTTAAAGGATTATATACCTGAATCCCTAGATCTTTCTGTTATACATCATTACTCAGGGCCCTACCATTAATGTATGTGTCCTGCTTGTTTGTTTTACCAAAATGCAATCCCTCGCATTTATCCAAATTAAACTTCATTTGCCACTCCTCAGCCCATTGACCTAATTCATCAAGATCGCTTTATAATCTTAGATAACCTTCTTCATTGTCCATTATACTTCCAATTTTGGTGTCATCCACAAAGTTACTAACCGTGTATCATATATTTTCATCTAAATCATTTATGATAAGTGATAAACAAACGTAGACCCAGTACCAATCTCTGTAGAACACGGCTGGTCACAGGCCTCCAGTTCGAAAAACAACCCTCCACCACTGCTCTCTGTCTCCTACCATCAAGCCAATTTTGTATCCAATTGGTAAGATCTCCCTAAATCTCATGTGACCTAACTTTACTAATTAGTCTACCATACAGAACCTTGTTAAAGGCTTTACCAAAGTCCATGTAAACAATGTCTACCACTCTGCCCGCAAAAAATCAAATCAAGTTACTTCCTCAAAATATCAATCCAGTTGTGAGACATAATTTCCCACACACAAAGCCATGCTATCTTTAATCAAACCTTGCCTCTCCAAATGTATGTAAGTCCTATCTTTCAGAATCACCTCCAACAACTTACCCACCACTGATGTCAGCCTTCTCCTTACAGCCTTTCTTTAATAAAAGCTCAACATTAGCCACCCTCCAGTCCTCTGGCAACTCACCCGTGGTTATAGATGATACAAATATTTCTGCTAGGGGCCCTGCAATTTCTTTATGAGAAGCAGTTGAGGACTCTGGGTCTGTACTCAATGGAGTTTGAAAGGTTGAGGGAGGATTCTCATTGAAACTTATGAATACTGAGAGGCCTGGATAGAGTGGATGTGGCGAAGATGTTTTGACTTGTAGTGGAAACAAGGACCTGAGGGCACAGCTTCAGAGCGAAGTGATGACCCTTTAGAACTAAAATGAGGAATTTCTTCAGCCAAAGGGTGGTGAATCTGTGGGTATTTAAAATAGATAGGTTTTTGATTATTAAGGGGATCGAGAGTTACAGGGAGAAGGCAGGAGACTGGGGTTGACAGACATATCAGCCATGATCGAACAGCAGAATAGACTCTATGGACTGAATGGCCTAATTCGGCTCTTATATTTTAGGGTCTTATGATTCAGTTGAAAAACTATGAACTGGGTGGCAGTATCTATTGGCACAAAGAGGCTGTGAAATATTTAACAAAATACCTAACATATATGTAGAGACTCTGCAGGATTATCCACTGGAATGATCAGATACAACAAACACATGACTGTAAAGAAATTGATGGAATCAATGGAAAGATAATCGTACAGGTGAGGACCAACTTCAATGACTATGCAAATTTAATGCATGTTCTTGGTCATTGAATTTTGAAACACTTTTTACCTGATGTGACTATAAAACCTTGCACTGTATTTCAGTTCCTCACACATTTTTCCTGGCCTTGTACCATTGCATCTACATTACTCCTCGTCTCTGTCAATGCTGTTAATTGCCAGAAGATGTGTAAGATCTGGTGATGGAATAAATCTCCCTCTGATAAACTATTGCATGAACAAATTTTGCAAATCTCTGACCTGTTGGTTACATATGTCTGGGTACAACTCAAGCTAACAATTTTTATTAAACTGCAGACATCCCAGACAGACAAGAGTAATTGTTTCCATTTTATATCCAACAAACTCTACTGACATTCCCGAAATGTAGTGCTACATTCCCAAATATCGAATCACAGTGAGTGTAGCTTTTGTCCTGACTCTACATTCAAACTTTATATTGGGATGTGTGGGATAATTGCTAGTGCATGAGGCTATTTCAAGATAACAAGCACAACAAGAAGAGCCAGTAGGTTTCATATTGGAGTTGGTTATCCTGCATTGCTGCCCATTATTTCTCTCTGCTCAGCAATTTGGAGATAAAATTTCTTCACAACTGTGGCTGAAGACCTGTTATCTGGCCTGTACTGTTCTGACCTCATTATCAGGTATGTAAAAACAGCCCAGGATGACTCTGGTGATTTTCCTTTCACCCTGCGAGGCTCATTAACTCTTTATAGCAACGTGACTAAACTGAGGAGCTTAGTGTCATGGAGCTGCATCTAACATGTGTCTACATACCAGTCAAAACATTCTACTTGATTTTGAAGAATGTTTAAGTAGTCAGAGTGTCTGAGCTATTTCCTGATAAATAGATAGTATATCCATAATGACCACAAGCAACAGGAAGACCGAGGAGTTCTTCAAAATAAAACAGGTATGCTACCTTCCTTTTCTTGATGTCTTTTCAGTTAATACAGTAACCTGAGAGGAATTTTATGAAATGATCATATCTGAGAAATAATGTGTCTTTGTCAGTGAGGGATCCATTTAGAATAAGGAGATTCTGTAGATAAAATCTAAGAGTGAAGAACTGCTCATTTTTGAGGTGCACATGAACATCCAGAATGGATTGCCAGCACCTCCAATGCCTTGCTTGAAGGAAACTTCACTGGTGTTTATATACACTTGAACAAAATCGCATGCTGAAGTATTGAGAAAGCAAGCCCAAATGTTATATCAAAATTATGTCAACCCATTTAGTCAGTGACTAAATAATGCTGCAGCAAGGAACCATAGTTACCATGATTTCAATTCCATGCATATTACAAAGTGAAAAGTGAAATTCAATAATTGAAATTGTCGCCATTCAGGCAGGAAAAAAGACAACGCCCAAAATATATGAGAGTATCAGTGAAATTAAAAATTTTGTGCAAGATGTCACTGTTTTTATGCCTTACTTTTCATTTGTAGTTATGTAATTTGAGGTTACAGCTCTATCATTACACATACTTAAAATTTTCATTTTGACACAAAGTAATTAGTTTTTAGCTGAAGTATATAAAATTTCTGTTTAGCAGCAAATGGTTCGGGGGGGGGGTTCTCAAAAATCATTGCCAGACTTTCTCACTTGCAATTACAAACTTGCAGGCCTATTTAATTTACCCTTACTCATTTTCCACTAAGTTTGCAATAGTGTTCAGAATTCTACACATTACACAAGTTTACAGGCATATCATCTAGAAAGACCTCTACTGTTCAAAGGAGCACAAAAATAGGCAGTAGGTTAAGGACATGTTTTAATACTTCATTTGAATTAGTTCGACAAGCATTCATTAGAAGACATGAAAAATATTCATACACATCCTGCTTCTTGTAATACTGTTCACATATACACTCGCTATTAATTTTGTTTCAGCACCTGTGTGTAAGTCATTCCCTTTATTTAGAAACCAGAAGAATTCTTTGAAGTGCAACGTATGTGCTTGATTTTATGTTATATACACCACTGTGTTTTTAAATCGGGTTTACACACAAGGGCTGATCAGGAGTGCTCATCTGTACATCTGTTACGTCTCACATTTTGGATGTTTGAGAGTGATGCACTTAAAAAATGCCAACAAGATTTAGAGTGCACAATTAAAATGCTTGTACCTCTCTGTTCCATATCCAATGGTCATGATGTTATAGAACAATTTATTTCCTCCACAGTGGCAGTTCTGACTTATTGGATCACAGAAAGGTAAATGATCTTGTAATTAGGAAGGAGAGATTGGGGATGAGCTGTACTTTGAGATAAAAATATTGCCCGATGATAGATTGTAAGGATACACATGTAAGCTAGAGCTTTTTCCTTCTCCCACACATTTGTTGGAAGTCCCAGTTACTCAGTTATTCTAATCTTTGGAGTAAGAGACAACATTTTTCTTTTAAATAATTGGAGCAATTTGGTTAAATGCTCTATGATGATTTTATAACACTGCAAGGAGTACTTTCAAAGGTCTCCTCAATAAAACAATAACTGCTTTAATGGATGTGCTGAGCTAACAGTTAGAGCTACCCACGAGTCTATTGTCTAGAACATTAAAAATTGGATATATGGAAGAAGAGGAGGGTTAATATTTCCAAAAAGTGAAATAATATATTAATCCCTTATATGTTACAAGAATTACAAATTGAATGATTCTGATCCCTGTGTGACAGAGGCAAGAAAAAATATTCACTCAATCAATCATTTTGTTTAGGACTGCTAATAATGTTAGTGGACAACAGATTAGAGGATTTTCAAACATAGATACATGATTGCAATTTTTCTCAGTTGAAAATCTACCTTCTCGTTTCCATCAAATTACTTATGTTCGTTGTGAATATTCTACTACAGTGCATAGTGTACTGGTGAGATCCCATCTAGAATACTGTGTCCAGTTTTACATTCCTTAGTCAAGATCAGACAGAATTGCGTTAGAAACAGTTCACAGGAAGATCACTGGACTAGTTCCTGGGATGAGGAGGTTATCTTATGAGGATAGTTTAGACAGGTTGGGTCTGTATCCATTGGAGTTTGGATGAGAATTTGAGAACTTACTGAAATATTTAAGATCCTGAAGGAGACTTGACAGAGTGAGAAACTCGAACAAGGACACAGCTTAAAAATAAGGAGTTTCCCATCAAAGACAGAGAGAAGGACTTTGTTTCTCCCAAATGGTCATGGGAACTGTCTTCCCTAGAGAGTGATTGAGGTGGGTTCATTGAATATTTTGAAGCAGATTCTTAATTAATAAGGGAATCAAAGAATATCGGGGAAAGGCTGGAAAATGGAATGACAATACAGGTTCAAGGGACTAAATGGCTTACTTCTGCTCTTAATTTCAACATTTGTATGTAGCTTCAAAACTGGAATAAATTATCTAGCATGACACTTCATTGCTGTACTGTACTGTACGAATCAGAGGTTCTTCTTCTCTGAAGCTTTACCTAACTGTTCAGAAGAACATAAAAGATCCTCTGCCACTAGTTAAGGAAGAACAGGTAGCTCTCTGTGTCCTTGTTAATATTTATCCCTTAACGAACACTATTAAAAATCAACTATCTGGTCATTTATGTAACTGGCTATTTATGGGACTTGATGTGATTGACAGGTCTGCTTACAAAATAACTGTGAATACTCGTTAAAGTGAGTCAATGCTTGTGAAGTAGTTTCAGATATTGCAAAAATGCAAAAAGTATCACATAATTATAAATGTTTTTTTCTTTGCTTAAGTAATAATTAGTTCAATTGTATTTTATCAATCCAAATTAAAGCTATTGTGTTCATTAGCACTCCCATCATTTCCATCAGACTCAAATAATGACAGTAAGGATGAAAGGATTCCAGTGCTTATGTATGATCAGTTGATTCTGTGAAGCTCCTTGGTAGCTTTCTGTTTGGAGGCAGTGGTTTGTGCTGTGGTAGTCAATTGTTTGTTATGCTGAGGAGAACCATATGACTAGTGGTTGCTGCAGCATTTTCTACAAAGGAAGACAGTAGGCTGATGACACACATGATTCAATGGCTTTTGTGTTCTTTGGACCCTCTTCTCTAACAGCTGTGCAGTGAATTCCAACTCAGGTCCCCCTGAACAGTTGGCCTCCAGAGGTTATGTCATCAGTAACTGTTTCTGAGTTGTTAGCATCTTTATATGCCACTTGCAGGAGTGTAGCAGAGGTAAGGGTACCCAGAAGAATACTGACCCAGTGGTCATTTGATTGTTCAGATGGCTATATGGCCATCTTTCATCCGATAAGGTATATGAACAGGAAGGGTTTCGAGGGGTGCCAAATGCTGGAAAACGGTTTTAGATCAGTTCAGGATATCTGATCAGCATGAACTTGTTGGACTGAAGGGTCTGTTTCCATGCTGTACCGAACTCTGACTCTGACTCTAAATGCGGGCGACCCAGCACAGACATTGCTTAGCAATGAATATGCTGATGGAATTAGGATCCTCCAGGACTTCTGAGCTACTGACCTTGTCCAATGCCTGAGACAGCAAAGCTGGAAATTGTTCAGCCTTTACTTCTGCTTCTCATTTGTAGCCCAGATCTCACCTTGGTAGGGGAGTGCGCTGAGGATGCATGCCTGGTGAACACACTGTCAGGTTTCTGTTGTTTCACACTTACACATTCAGCTTGCATGTAACATCTGTAGCTTTTGCAATCACATGTCGAATCCAGTATCAAGTGATAGATTACAGGTGATTTTAGAGCTGAAAGTCTGTAAATAGGCTGCACCATCATGAAGCCTATTTGGTAGACCTTTTCTCTGGGGTGAAAGAAGAGCTGTATCCATTTATGTCCCCTGCCAAAGTGACGCAAAACTATATATAAATAAACCACAACAATATTTATTTGAATAGAAAAGGACATGTTCACTCCCCTCTCTCACTCCAAGAACGTTCACAATACCTCAGCCACTTCACCCAATGAAAATAGGAAGAAACTTTACTTCTGACCCCCACCCCTGCCACCATGATCCCTAATAATGATGACTCTTCCAATATCAGTGAATGGGAGATTCAAGAAGATGAGTCAAGAGAGTAGCTGCAGGAGAGCTGAACACTAGCCATCGTGCAATTGGGGGTGTGGAGTACAGTGGGGATGCCTTCACCATTGACAAGATGGTGAACGGGTGGTGGGGGTATAAGCATAGCTGGCGTGGGCACTGAACATTGCTGTGGGTATTGGAATGCTTTGATACACCAACTAATTTACTTAGAGTTACACCTCCTCAGCAGGCTTTACACCTGCTACGAAAAGCTGTCAGTAGATATTTGTAAAAGCCAGGGTAAGCGCAGGGCAAATAGCCAAGCCTGCATGGCTCAGGCTATAAGATCCCATTGCTGTTGGAATCACAGATCAGTCTGGGCAAGGCATTGAAACTTCCTTGAAAGATATTGTGGATGTGTGCACATTGCAACTTCCTCCAGGTCCTGAGGTGCATCAATGACATCAATTGAATTAGAGACCAATTCCCATAACAAAGGATTTGGGCCATAGTGAAGTTAGATGTGAAAGACTGGAAAATTGACGTGATAGAGGCTCTGTGAAAATATGCTAATTCTCAAATTCTGCAGCCAGAAATTCTATCTATTCATTACCATCTAGTAGAAGACAGTGATAGTGCCGTTTTACCCTTAAAGTCTGTCGACTTCTGAAAATATTGTCAGATAACTCAGCCAGTGTCCAAGATCACCTGTCACCTCACCAATATATGTATCCTTCATACCTGAGTGTCAATGGGGATATCCTGGCAGTTGGTTTCACTATTGGACCATTACCTCATGATTTGACCCTTTAGTCAAATGGCATCCAGCTATGTACATTTTCTGGGAAGAATTATATAGAGAAAGCATACAGGGGACATTACAGTGTGATGCCTGCCCAATGGTTGGTAGCAGTTTGACATAATTGAATTGGAGAACTTCCTAACTTTTATAGTTCAGTATTGCATCCGATAGTGCATTTACCCACTGATTTATTTGAAGAATTTGATTGTGTCCTATTTAAGATGACGTGAACAAATAATAAATTCTGCAGAGTTAATAGTATATTTTAAGTAGTCTGTAATAGAAGTAACATGGACAAAAAAAAATGCAACTTAATGATTAGGAACCACCATCAGATCAGATAAGGAGCAAATATTCTGCGTGCGATGAACATTTCAATCAGTTTTATGGTACATTTGGACAAAAGGGATAATTATTGCACAATAGAAAAGACTGAACCTCAATTTAACACTCTCCAAACAGATGATAATGTGATTTTGGGGTCTTTTTAAAATCTGTTTTTAACGTAAACATCTTTAAATTCACAGCTAGGAATTTACGTCTCTTCTACAGTTTTATATGGAAGTATATTTTACTGAATGATACAGCAGTAAGCTGTAAAGCTATAAAAACTATAAAGGGAGGGAACTGTACAATTACTGATCTTTCTGTTGCCACATGGAATGTATTGAACTACTGGTTGGAGGTAGTCTGGGTGGAGACAACTGTGAAATTCTTGGGGCAGTGACTGTGCCTTGTCCCTAGCCACAGTATTGCAGTAGCCAATTTTTGTAATGCACGTTAACAGAAGAAGAGAGAATGCCTGCACACAATGCTTCGCTGCAGCTAATTAGTTGTTCAAAACAATAGTGAGGGGTGCATAGGAGGCTGTATTATGTGTGCAGGTCGTGGGACTATTTAAAATAATATGCTTCCTCTTTAAGAATTTCAAATTAGTTCTCCACTAGGCAATTTCACTAGCTTAGTCTTGAGTGTATTAATTATCTTGACTTCAGCAGTACAATTTGCCATCTCTTAAAATTATATGAGACGGGAACTTGGGTGATACAAATCTATGTAATTAAGGTCATTAGCTATTGGTGGCAGCTGTGCATCTTCAGTCTTTGCCATCATTCTTTTCCTATCACCCAACCCTCATTCATGTTTAACCTGCAGAAGCTTTTTAATTGCACATTAGAAATAACTAGATAACTCTTTCAGTAACTGCATAACTAGATAACTCTTTTTAGTACAATTGCTATGGCCATCCCCACAAAGGGTTGCCAACGTACAATACAGTATTTATTATCTTATTTATAATATCTTATTTAGTTGTCTCACACCCAAGCACATATTATATTGCTAAATTTGTGTTTGTGTATTAACCTCTTCAATTCAAACTGTCATTAGCCTGTGACTCTGATGATTACCCCCCACTGATTTTCTGTTCCAGTCTCAGAGGAAAGAAGGAATAGTTCTTAGATATATGAAAATATAATTGCTTATTATTGTAATACTTTAATTTCAGTTTGCATTCCTAAAAAAAAGGCCAGATGATTGGTAACAAAGAGAGAGAGAGCAAGACTGTACACATGAAAAGAGATCTAATTTACTTTTACTAGGAGGCAGATTAGACACCATAAAATGGGAGAAGCACTGGCTATCTTTACATTCAAAACACTGTTAAACTCTTCATAAATTCAGGCACCAAGGCTGCTAGCAGTCCTGTGAAAGCACAGCTGTCTTTCGAAGTGCTGAAACCCATCTGAAGAACTGGCCGTGACCTTTAGAGACAGCAGCAACTGCTGGCAATGTAAATGTGGCGACTGGAGACAAACAGGCTGATCACTCCAGTCTCTATTCACAAGCTGTTATAGTATACATTTGTTATATTTGCCCTGATTGGTTTGTTTGAATGTTCTTCAACCATCAAGAAGCTCCAGAAATCCAAACTTTGTGACAAGCCAAGTCCCTAAATGCTTGTAATTACGTAACAGTTTGTCAATTGCATTGAAACCTATTAAGGCTTTTCACACAATGAATGACTTTGGAACAGTCAGATTGTTGAGTTAACAACCAGTTGTTTGGAGCGCAGCTGCTTTCAAGTTGTTGGTGCTACAGAATCTGACAACCTACACTATGATAGTGGTTTTATAATAGTAAAGCACTGCTGGAGAGGAATAACAAACCACTGACTGCAAGGAAAGAATAGAATGTAGTAGTGCAGTTGCTCACTTTTGGCAGTAGGATTAATAAAATACAAAATGAGGAAAAAGTTAAGTAAATTCTTTAAATGTGAATTAAAGCATGTTAAGGATGACAGTACAGGTGATGTATCACAGCTGTAGTATAATGGTGCTCCTGGGTATCAGGTTCATCCTGGATAAACATATCTGCAGTAAATATTTACACACCATGCAGCTGCAGCTCAGAGCTTATGAGCTGGAGGCCAAACTACAGATACAGCCACACATCAGGGAGAGCAAAACTTACTTTGGATACTTTATTCCGGGAATTGGTCACACCCTTTGGGATAGGGTCTTCTGATTTTGTTGGTGGCAGGGGACTTTTTGTTCAGAAGAAGACAGTGACTCCTTCAGGCTGGTTGAGCTAAATGATCATGCCATCATTGCCCAGAAAGCTATTAAAGTGTGCAAACAAAAATGCAATTGTAGTAGGGGATAGTACAGTAAGGGGGATAGACACTATCTTGTCCAACCAAGAGTGTTGAATTCAGATAGCTGTGCTGCTTCTCCAGTACAAGGGTTGGGGTATCTGCTCAGGACTGCCTAGAAACTCAGAGTGGGAGGGAAAAGATCCAATTGTTGAGGTCCAAGTAGCTGCTGATAATACAGGTAGGGTTGGGAAAGATATTCTGCTTACATGATATGAGGAGGTAGGCAACAGCTTGACGAGTAGAAACTCAAGGGTAATAATCTCTGGATTGTGACCTGAGCCATGTATCAATTGGCAGAGGGTACATAAAATTATTGAAATGAATAAGTGGCTCGAAGACTAGTGTGCATGAGGTGGATTCCAGGTAGGGGCACTGGTATGACTACTGAGGAAAGTGGGAGCTAAACCATTGGAATTGTCTGTCCCTGAACTATGTTGGGACCAGTGTTCTAGTATAATTAGAGAAGTAGAGAGGACTTTAAACAATGGGGTGAGTTTGGTAGACATAGCAAATTAAGGACTGGAATCAAGGCAGGAGAGCAAAAATTGTGATATAAGAATTGAAAGTCAGCGAGTGACAGCAAAAGACAGAGAAACAACCTTAGAGCACACTTGCATTCAAGACTAGCTGTTACAAAGACACCAAAAAGACACAGCTAAAAGTTGTGTATGTACCTAAATGCATGTAGCATTCATAACAAAATTAACAAATTTAGAGTGCATAAATGCATATAATCTGAAAGCCATCTTGAAGACATGGCTGTATGATGAGACGATAATGACCTGAATGTTGTGGCATGCATGACAGTCAAGAGGAGCAGGAAGCTAGGTGTGGTGTGGGGAGGGTGCAGGAGGTGGGGGGTGGGCAGGGAGGAGAGGATGGAGGGTGGGGTGGAGGTAACACAGTTAATCAAGATGGCATATATGCAGTGATTAGAAGTGACCATGGTTCAGGAGATCAAAATGTGAAAATTGGCTTGGGTCAAGGTGAAGAATAGTAGGAAGATAAGTCACTGGTGGTTTATGTACCATTTAAATGGTAAAAACACCATAGAATAAAATATACAAGAAGAAATATTGAGTTTTATGATAAGGACCAGCAAAATTCATGGTTGATTTTACTCCAAAATGTAAACTGGAAAGATCAGAATGAAGTAGTAGCCTGGATGAAGACTGAAATAACTACAGAGGCCAGTATCCCATCACCAAGTCACCCTTTATTTACTTGTGCACAGTACATTGGCTGTGGCCAGCTCAGAGTCAGTTCCCTGAACTGAGGAGATTCTAATCCCCTGTTTATATTGGTCAGCCAAGGCTTTTCTGATTGGCCCGGGCTAACAACCCCAATCAAGAACCTCATAGTCAACGAGGTCAACCTGGTCCCAGTCACTGTGTCCCTCCCTGTGTGTCTGGTGATGCAGGCCTGGTCTTTCTCTTGTAGCTTTTGCTGCGATGTTTTTGCCCCAAGTCCGGTTCCTATGATTTGGCCTCTGACACGGCGGTATATACCAGACCGTAACCTGTCTCTAGCGTCCAGAGTGTCTCGGGAGATTTTCCTCGTCTTCTTCCAGTGGTAACGGTATCGAGGCTGCATCCATCTCGGATGCCAAGGCTTCCTGGACACTAGACACAGGAGGAAAACCTATGGTTTCCTACAGGCCTTCTGACTATTCTGAGGGGCCAGGTATGTTTTCCTCCTGCCCTGTTTGAGAGGTAATAGCTTTCTGGTGATCCAGATGTTTGTTCAGGACTGTATCACCTTCCCGAACTTCATAAGCCATGGTACCTGACCTCGCATCAACCTCGCCTTGTACCCACGCAGCGCTATTTCTGGCGCCAAACTTCATCCCCTGAATTAAATTGTCTCTCTCACTTAGAGGTGGCACGTGGCTGGCATTGGTGTTCCTGCTGCCATTTTACCCTCCTCCCCCCCAACCAGGTCTGGGAATATCAGGTTTAACCTGATGCGGAGTCTTCTCCGCATCAGCAACTCTGCTGGAGCCATCCCTGTTGTTGCATGTGAGGTGATCCTATAAATCGAACACGAACCGGGGCCATTTGGTAGCAATTGATGCTGTAGACTGTTTCTTTAAGCCTGCATTCAATGTTTAGACTATTGGACCATTGGACAATGGATGGTGTGGAGCTGTCCTTATGTGCTGAATGCTATTTGCCTTTGAGAAATATTCAAATTCCCTGCTGGTAAATGACGCCCCATTGTCTGTGACCAATATTTCCAGGAGACAGTGTATCGTGAATGACGCTCGCAGCTTCTCAATAATCAACCCCGAACGAACTTTCTACACATCCAACCACTATGAATGGGCATCCAGAATGACCAGGAACATTGGGCCCATGAAAGGACCGGCATAATTGACATGCAACCAAGTCCAGAGTTTTCCAGTCATTCCCATCTCCTATCCCCCATTGCATCCCAAAACCAGCCCAGCTTGTCCCTGCCTCCCTACCCTGTCCTTTCTCCCACCGATCCCTCCTCCCACCTCAAGCCCCACCCCATCTCCTACTAACCTAGTAACCTCATCTTGCCCCCTTGACCTGTCCGTGCTCCCTGGACTGACCTATCCCCTCCCTAACTCCCCACCTACACTCACCTTTACTGGCTCCATCCCCGCCTCTTTGACCTGTCTGTCTCCTCTCCACCTATCTTCTCCTCTATCCATCTTCTATCTGCCTCCCCCTCTCTCCCTATTTATTTCAGAACCCCCTTCCCCTCCCCCATTTCTGAAGAAGGATCTAGGCCCGAAACGTCAGCTTTCCTGCTCCTATGATGCTGCTTGGCCTGCTGTGTTTATCCAGCTCTACACCTTGTTATCTCTTATTTCCAAGGCTGACCCCTTTTCAACAGTAGGTGCAAGAGGGCTAAGATGGAGGCCAGGTTACATATGAATTTCCCGTAATAATTCACTAACCCAAGGAAAGACCTATGCTTTGGCACAGATGTGGGAGCTGGGCTCGTTTGATCACCCTCACTTTATCTTCCATAGGGTGTAACCCGGTTTGTCGACTCTGTAACCCGAGTAGGTCACTTGGGGCGCCTGGAGCACATTTTTCCCATCTAAGGTGTACAGAACTGTTTAAGCGCTATGTGCAAGATCTCCAAGTGCTCTTTATTGGTCATCCTTGTTATTAGTACGTCATCTGGATAAGTGGGAACCCGGGCTAGCCTGTGTAAAATGTTCTCCAGGGTCCGCTGGAAAAGGGCGCAGGCTGATGATACCCCAGATGGCAGTCTTGTACATTGGTATAAAGCCTTATGGGTATTAACTGTAGCGTACTTCTGGGATTCCTCATCCAGTCACAATTGCAGGTAGGCGTGGCTCATGTCCAGCTTCGTAAGGGACAGCACCCCCCACTAACTTTGCATACAAATCCTCTATGTGAGGGATCAGGTATTTATCCAGCTGTGGGAAGTGGTTTACTGTTTGCTTAAAATCCCTGAAAAAGGCAAACTGAGCCATCAGGCTTCATAATCCATAAGACTGGTACTGCCCATTCTGCAAACTAAACTGATCATTCTTTTACTCTCCAGCCTCCCAATTCCCACCTCTACTTTCTCCCAAAAGGCAAATGGCACCAGGCAGGCTTGGCAAAATCTTGGTATTACTTCCTGGTCAACATGTAAAGTGGCTTTGACCCCTCTGATAGTCCCAAGCCCTTCTGGAAATATTCTTGGGTATTTCACTAAGACTTCACTGAGTCAGTGATTTTCTAATCGAAAAATGTTGAGCCAATCCAGGTGAATCTTTCTTTCTCAACCAATTCCACCCCAATATGTTTGTGCCTGAGCCTTTAACTACCATCAGTGGTAACTGCACCAGCTGCTTCTCATCAGAGATTGGAATCAACGTCGTACCCTTAAGCTGCAACAGTTCCCCAGTGTACATTCTCAGTCTGGCTGAGGTCTTGTGCAAACTTCAGGGTTGGAGTCCCGAGTGAATCTTACCAAAGAGATTCTGCAACCACAGATACAGCTGTGCTGGTATTGACCTCCTTGGGAACTGGGTGACCATTTAACCAAACATTAATTTTAAATCATTCTGATTTGGATGTCACCAAATAATTTAATTACGCTAAACAATTTAGTTATTCCAACCCACATGTAGGGGGACTTTCCAGGATGTGCATTCTCCTCGGTACCAGCCTCAGTTTTCTTACTCAAGCCAGGCCTTGTAGGACTCCTTTGCTGTCTCAAGTCTGCGTACTGACAGCTTTCCGGCACAGATCCTGAAGAACTGTTTAACCATTTGGCTGAGGCTTGGCTTTGTTGTGAGGTACTGCTGTGGGCTGGTGTAGGGTCCCTCTGCTCAGGATATGCCCTGCGTGAGGCCCTGTGACTGCCTACACTCGTGGTGTTCCCCAAGCTCAGTCAGACAGGTGAGGGTGTCCATTTCCATTGAGATGCCCTGTAGCTCCCATGCTCCATTTGCCACATTTTCTAATGACAAAGCCAGTTGTAGTGTCTGTTTGAAGTCCAGTTGTGCTTCAGCTAGTCAGCACTTCTGCATGGTTGCATGATTAATCCCATATACCAAATGGTCTCTCAGCATCTCATTCAGGATTGACGTAAAATCATATGCCTCTGCCAGTCATCTTAACCTCAAAAATTCCAATACGGATTCCAGCTGGTTCTCTAACAGCTGAATAAAACCAATAGGGTGTCTAATAATTAGAGGTGGTTTGGGAATGTATCATTCCTTAACCAACTTTGTCAACTCTGGGAGAGTTAAGCTCCTTGTAGCTGAAAATGCTGCAGGTCCACAAGCAGGCGGAAGGATTAGTGGTTGCTTTTCAATGTCATTTGCTGAGAAAAAATATTGCTTTCTTTCCACATAGTGGGCCCAGTCATCGACAGTAGGATCAAACAAGTCAAGCTTCACAAATAAAGGCATGATGCCAGAAATGCTTACCCTAACTCCAATATGACTGTTGCAAGCAAATGTTCTTCAGGCATGCCCTGTTTTCACCTATTGCCACTGAGGTAATTGCACAAAGACTGGTATCCTGTCACCAAGTCACCCTTTATTTACCAGTGCACAGGCTGTAGCTAGTCAGCTCAGAGTCAGTCACCTGAAGTGAGGAGATTCTAATCTCCTGGTTATATTGGTCAGCCAGGGCTTTCTGATTGGCCCAGGTTAATAGCCACAATCAAGAACCTTGTAGTCAATGTGGTTAACTTGGTCCCAATCACTACAAAGACTTAATTGAATTAAAACAATAAATTGTGGATGCTGGAAATCTGAAAGAAAACAGAAGTTGCTGAAGAAACTCAAGTGGTCTGGCAGCATCTTTGAAGAGAAAGCAGAGTCAACATTTCCGGTTCAGTGACCCTTCCTCAGAATATTTAGAACCAGTTCTGAGGAAAGAGCCAACTGGACTCAAAATGTTGATTCTGCTTTCTCTCCAAAGATGCTGCCACACCTGCCGAGTTTCTCTGGCAATGTCTGCTTTTGTTGGAGGTTTCATTGAGAGTTTCTAGAACGGCATATTTTGGAACTCACCAGAACCAAGTTTATTAGACTTGGTGTTATATAGTGTGACAGGATTAGTTAATGACTCAGAGGCACCCTAAAATAGCAGCAACCACAATATGATTGAATTTTACATTTGGTTTGAAAGGGAGAAGAGTGGGTTGATGGCTAATATTTTAAAACTTAAAGAAGACAGCTATGTGGGCATGAAAGCTGAGCTCATTGAATAAACATGGATACAGGTTTAGGGAATAGGTCACTAGGGAAGCGATGGCAAAAAAATTTAGGGAGAGTTTCTGAATGAATATATGCCTGCTACAAAGAAAAATTCTTCAGGGAAAGCCCATCATGCATGATTGACTGAAGAAGTTAAGGAAAGTCTTATACCTCAGGAGAACGCCTTTAATTATGCAAAGCGAGTGGGAAGTCAGATAATTGGACAAAATACAAAGAATGACAAAGAATGGTAAAAAGTTTAATGAGAAAGAAATTACAGTATGAGAGAAAGCTAGCTAGAAATTTATAAATGGGCAGCAAATGTTTTTACAGCTGTTTAAAAAGCAAAATAATATGTAAATATTGGTGCTGAAGAGTGAAAATGGGTCATTAGTACAGTCATGGAGTCATATAGCATGGAAACAGATCTTTCCGTCCAACTAGTCCATGCCAACCATATTCCCAAACTAAGCTAGTCCACTTGCTTGCACTTGGTCCACATCCCTCAAAACCTTTCCTGTTCATGTACTTATCCAAATGTCTTTTAAATTTTTTTTTAGTACCAGCATCCACCACTTCGTCTGGCAGTTCATTGCACAAATGAACCACTCTCTGTGTAAAAAAACTTGTTCCTCATGTCCTGTTAAAAACTTTCTCCTTTCACCTTAAAAATATCTCCCCTAGTTTTGAATTCCCCCACCCTTGGGAAACGACCCTTGCTATTCACCTTATCTATAAGATCACCCCTCAATCTCCTACGCTCTAGTGAAAAAAGTCCCAGCCTATTTTTACAACTCAAAATTTCCATTCCTGGCAACATCCTTGCAAATCTTTACTTAACTCTCTCTAATTTAGTAACATCCTGCCTATAGCGGGGCGACCATAACTGCACACAGTATTCCAGAAGAGACCTCACTAATGTCTTCTACAACTTCAACATGACGTCCCAAGGCAAGTGTGCTAAATGCCTTCTTAATCATCCTGTCTACCTGTTTCGCAAATTGCAAGGAATTGTGTACCTGAACCCCGAGAACCCTTTAAGGCTCTGTTCTGCAATACCATCCATCAATTATATAAGTCCTGCCCTTGTTTTTTTGCCAAAATGCAATACCTCACCTTTATCCAAATTAAACTCCATCTTCCACTCCTCAGCCCATTTACCCATTGATCAAGATCT
Organism: Rhincodon typus; assembly: GCF_021869965.1. NCBI lineage: Eukaryota > Metazoa > Chordata > Chondrichthyes > Orectolobiformes > Rhincodontidae > Rhincodon > Rhincodon typus. Next base: position 22,578,030 of record NC_063345.1, on the reverse strand, counting down.
CTTTGTAATCTTAGATAACCTCCTTCACTGTCCACTATACCACCAATTTTGGTGTCATCTACAAACTTACTAACCATGCCTCCTATTTTATCATCCAAATCATTTCTATAAATGACAAACATAAGTGGACGTAGTACTGATCCCTGTGAAACACCTCTGGTCACAGGCTTCCAATCCACAGGACTCCACCACCCCCCGTCTGTCTCATACCATCAAGTCAATTTTGCATCCAGTTGACAAGCTCTCCTGAATGCCATCTCATCTAACAGTAATGGATACTAAAGAAATAGCAGATAAATTTAACAAATATTTTGCTTCTGTCTTCACTATAAAGCATACAAAAAACATTCCAGTAATAATTGTAAATTTGGAGGTGGATGGGAGAGAGGAACTTGGTGAAATTACAATCACTGGGGAAGCAATACCGAGCAAAATGGTGGAGCTGCAGGCGAACAAGTCCCAGGTATTGATAGACGCCATACTAGGATCTTAAAAGATATGGCTAATGAGGCGTAGACACATTGGCATTCATTTTCCAAACTTTTCTAAATTCTGGAAAGGTGCTGTCAGACTGAAAAGTAGCAAATGTAACTCCTCTGTTCAAGAAGGGAGGGAGCCAGAAAACAGGAAGCTGTAGGCCAGCTTGCTTGATTTCCCTCATTGGGAAATTGTTAGAATCAATCATTAAGGAGGTTTTAGCTGGACGCTTGGAAAAACTCAAGACCATTTGGAAGTGTCAGCATGATTGTGTGAAAGAGAAATCACATTGAACCAATTTATCGGAGCTCATTGAAAGAGCAACATACGCCGTGGGTAATGGGGAGCCAGTAAATGTTCTTTGGATTTCCAGAAGGCATTTGACAAGTTGCCAGGTAAAAAGTTATTGCACAAATTAGGAGCTTGTGGTGTAGGGGGTAACACATTAGCATCGATAGAAGAATAGTTGGCTGGCAGTAAACAGAATTTATGTATAAATGGCTCTCTTAATGATTGGCAGAATGTGATGTTTGGTGAATCACAGAGGTCTTGCTGTGGTCTCAGCTTTTTGCAATTTATTTACTTAGATAAGCAAAGTGGAGGCACAGTAGCTACATTTGCAGATGACACAAAGGGCTTATAAGCTTGAATTCTCTTCGAGTTATGCTCTGCTGTGTTATGTACTGTTTTACCCCACAGTCTTGAGATTTTAAACAAAAACCGAAAGAACTGCAGATGCTGTAAATCAGAAACAAAAACAGAAATTGCTGGTAAAGCTCAGCAGATCTGGCAGCAGCTGTGGAGAGAAATCAGAGTTAATGTTTTGGGTCGAGTGACCCTTCCTCAGAACTCAGGAAGGGTCTCTGAGGAAGGGTCACTCAACCCGAAATGTTAACTCTGAACTCCCTCCAACACATGCTGCCAGAACTGCTGAGGTTTTCCAGCGATTTCTGTTTTTGAGTCTTGAGATTTTGTTGGTTTAGCTACGGCAGAGAGCAACATGCAGTTACTTTTTTTTAATCTGGTACTAAATAAATATACATCACAAAATAAGATTGGCTTACAAAGATTTCTTGTGTCAAATCCCTTTAAGGCTTTTGTCTGACCACAGTTTGTTGTTAAGTTCCTAATTGTATGTTTTGCACGTTGTACCATTTGAGCACTTCATTATCTCTGGGTTAAACTCCTTGAATGTCATGCCTAAGAACAGTACAGCAACACTTCACCAGACAGACTGCAATGCTGCAAGAGGAAGGGCCCTCGCCATTTCTCTATCAACCAGGAATGGTCAGTAACTACTTGCTGTGACAGTGATGCCCACATGCTGAATGATATAATCTTTTATTAATATTTAAAGTAGTTCAACACAAATTGCTACTTGGAGTAGATTCTCAACAGTGAAACATGTGTTTTAACTATTCTTTAGCAACATTCTTCAGGTCATCTATCTTCTTGGCTTTGTATTAAAGTGCTTTAGGTACTGGATGCATACTCACACCCTCATCAATTGTTCCCAAACCTGCAGTGGTAACTCTTAAGTAGAGTGCTCTTCCATAACTTAAAGATATAGATTTTTTTTCCCTCTTGCTGCTCTGAATAAACATGTTCATTGCATGGTTACAAGTATTTTAATATTGAATCAATAGAGATTCTCATAACTATGCCAGGAAACAGTTGCTGCCCATTGTAACGGCCTTCAGCATGTCATCAGTCAACAATTGGTCAGCAATTTCGGTTACAAGGTAGTACAAATTCTCTCCAAAGTTTTCAGTTATCCATGGATAACCTTAGAAGTTCTTTATTTGCTATTCAAAGCCAAAACTTTGACCAATGTCCAAAATCGACCATAGCTAAACAAATAGGGAATAGTCTGTGAAAAACTGATGTTATGAGAAGAGTCAGTACAATGAATCCTAATTATTCCAATCTTAAGACTTTTACTTGTTGTTCCTATGAACTGTTTTGGGCTATTTTCTGTTTAGAACATGGGTTTTAGTAACACACTCATTGCTGATAACATTTAATTCGAAAGGTCAATGTATGTCATTGACGGGGTGGCATGGTGGTTCAGTGGTTAGCACTGCTGCCTCACAGCGCCAGGGACCCGGGTTCGATTCCAGCCTCGGGCGACTGTCTGTGTGGAGTTTGCACATTCTCCCTGTGTCTGCGTGGGTTTCCTCTGGGTGCTCCAGTTTCCTCCCACAGACCAAAGATGTGCAGTTTAGGTGGATTGGCCATGCTAAATTGCCCATAGGGATGTGTAGATTAGGTGGGTTATAGGGGGATGGGTCTGGGTGGGATGCTCTGAGGTTCAGTGTGGACTTGTTGGCCCGAAGGGCCTGTTTCCACACTGTAGGGATTCTATAAAAAAAATGTCGCTCCCTTCACAGATGTGTTATAACACGTAACATAAGCTTATTTAAGAAATTGTTAGAAATGCAGGAGTTCTAGGCCCAGGTGAGAGTGGTCTATCCTGTACCCTGATCCCCCATAAATGGCACTTACCATATTGACAAGAGCAATCAGCCATGTGCAGTTCCCAGAGGCATTAGATTGTTACATGCAGAGTGCAAGTCAGACTAGCTCAGAAGACATTTGTTCTCAGTGATTTATTTTGGATGGCCAAGAGAGCTGACGTACCCCTGTGGATTTGGGGGTAGAAATCAAATATCCTTGGTGGGGGAGGGAAGGTTGGTACTCTTTTGTGGCTGAGTCGGGTACCATTTGGGCTTGCTAACTTTAGAAATGATCAGACATAAAAGGTGTATAAAATCCTTGTAACTGCGAAATCTGTAAAAAACCTGTCAAAACAGTCAAGACCTGTCAAAAAGTATTTTATTTAATGAATAGGAACGTGTTTTTCAATAAAGTAGTCCGCAATATAGAAACCTTAATTAATTGAACTTTTTTCTCCTGTTGCATGTTTACCCATGGATTCTAGGTGAGTTGGCATAGTAGGTAAACGGCAAAAGGGTGGTGGGTGGATGCTATAGTGCGTATGATGGGGTATGGGTAGAGGCCATTAATTTGGCATGGGGGCATGAGGATCCATGGGATGGGTAGATGGTCATATGGTAGCATCTGGGGCCATGGCAGATGGGTAGAGGGCATGAGGTGGCATCGATGGCACATTGGGAGGTGATGGGTTTTGAGGGATAAGCGGGCTAGAGGAATGTTTTATATTTTATTCTTTGCTTTTAACTTTTGAATAGAGTTCTGAAGCCCTGAGACAGGCTTTCCGTCCAGCCCTCTGAACTCAGCAGTCTCCTCAGGGGTCACCTGGGCCAACTTAAATCTAGCATGTACCCCTCAAATGGAAAATGGAGAGAACAGGTCTCCCGGTTCAGGAATGAAAATTGTCTTTCCCCCGTTGAGAAGAAATAATCGTGTTGGGATTAGATTGTCTTCGCCAGAAGTTTGGTTTTACTATTCATGTGTATTCTTGGTGACAACGTTTTGGTCAGGGATTTGCTCTAAGTTATGTTGGAGTAGAGATCTGTAATTGCATGGGCAACAGAAATGGTCACCTTCTCAGATCCTATAGACTATGGAACCGTTCCTACAGATACAAGGGTAGCTAATGTAATCTTCTATTTAAAAAGGGATGCAGAGAGAAAACTGGGAATTATAGACTGGGCAGCCTGATGTTGGTAGTGGGAAGAATGGTAGAATCCATTATCACAAAATTTAATTGCTGAGCACTTGGAAATCAGTGGCAGGATTGAAGAGATTTGGCATGGATTTATGAATGGAAAATTCTGCTTGACAATTCCACTGGAATTCTTTGAGGATGTAACTAGTAGAGTTGATGAAGGGGAGCCAGTGACATTGTTTATTTGGACTTTCCAAAGGCTTTTGACAAAGTCCCATATTAGAAAGGAATGTGTAAAATTAGTGCAAGAGAAAGGGACTCCATGAGTATGATTTGGACAGGCTGAATGAGTGAGCAAATGTATGGTAGTTGCAGCACATCGTGAATAAATGAGGTTTGCACAGCAAAGCCCTACAAACAGAAATGTGTTAATGAGCAGATGATCTGTTTTAGTGTGTTGGTTGGAGGATAAACATTATCCAGGGATCCAGAGAGAACTGGCCTACTCTTATTCGAAATATTGCCACTATAGTGCCACTTTTATGTCCAATTGAGGTGGCAGATGAGACCTTGGGTTAATGTCTCATTGACAGGTGAATTGGGGTGGATACTATCTGCTACTGCAGTGTTTTAGTTATAATTTTGTAGCTACTTCCACTTGAGCAGCAGCTCAGTAGTGCCACTGGCTCAGCATTTAACACCACAGAGTGAGTCCCTCTCACTTTCTTTGGGATGTAATTTGCTGCTCCAGGCAGACTCACTAATCGATTTGTACAGCAATGTGGTTCACACTGCTAGGCACTATAGACTGTTACCCGCTCCCCCCTCCACCCCACCATCCCCAGGGGAATACTCATGAGTTGCGACATTCAAACAGCTCGTGATGATGCTTAAAATCTGCCTTGCCAGATTAGTGGAGCAGATTTCCTAACAAATCAAGGCATTTAACAATGACTCGTGTCTGATGTCATTCTGTGTACACTAACATGGCCTTGCTTTCATTGCAAAGGAAGAGCTTCCCATTTCAATTTTCAGAACTAGAATCAAGAGAGAGGGTGAATTCACACCAAACATGGGTACAGCTGGAGGGAGGGAGCACTGGAGCCGACAACAACCTATTAGTGAGATCCCTGGAGAGCTCATTCTTAAGTGATGGAGCGTCCCTTTGTCTAAGCTTCCTTGCAGGAGGACCTAGATTAAGCAGACATTAATTAAACCAAGGATAAAGAATTGAGCTTGGATATTTTCAACATTAAAGTGTTTTGCATATTGAATGTTGATGTGCAAATACGCATTCTATGCCTGATGAGCAAACACTGTCAGATGTTAGAAAACATTGATAGTTAGGTAGAGAATACATCTGTCTAGAACTGAGTAACTCTCAATCTGCAGTTGTAGAAAAAAAAAACAGCCATTTCTGCAGTTCCATGTACCCATCTTCTTGAGGATAGTACAATGGAGTATGTTGAGTGTCCACTTTGTGGACATGGGGATTCTGTCAATGAATGCAGGCAATTTAATCTTTGTGCTGATTACTCTGATTATTATGAGGAACTCCTGGTACCTACAGTGTGTCTAATATTCATGCTTTAAGGTTGGTGATTAATTTCTAAGGGGAGAAGAAGAAAGTCTGTTTATATTTAGGTGACTCAAAGATGGTACTTAGAATCAAGCAGAGTGCAATTAGCTACCTGAGACAAACAAGTCAGTGTTCTTGGACACTCTGGAATACTCTCTCCGTGACCGAGCAAATGGTGTAAGGTGCAAAATACAGGGAAGGGGCAAAGTTACAGGGAAGGCAATGGCCTGGTGGTATTGTCCTGGTGGACTGTCAATCCAGAGACCCAGATAATGTTCTGGGGATGTGGGTTCGAATCCTGCCACGGTAGATGGTGGAATCTGAATTCAATAAAAATCTGGAATTAAGGATCTAATGATTACCATGAATCCACTATCGATTGTTGGAAAAACCCATCTGGTTCACTCATGTCCTTTAGGGAAGGAAACTTCCATCCTTACCTGGTCTGGCCTACATGTGACTCCAAACCCACAGCAATGTGGTTGATCCTCAACTGCCCTCTGGGCAAGTAGGGATGGGCAATAAATGCTGCCGAGCCAGCGATACCCTCATTCCGTTAATGAAAATAAAAAAAATGCTCCTTGCTTGACTTGCTTGAAGTGAGAGCATTGTTGCTACATTTGCAGATGACACAAAGATCAGTGAAGGGACAGGTAGTGTTGAGGAGGTAGGGGGGTTGCAGAAGGAGTTGGACAGGCTAGGAGAGTAGGCAAAGAAGTGATAAATGGAAGACAACATGGGAAAGCATTAGGTAATGCGCTTTGGTAGGAAGAATAGAGGCGTAGACTATTTTCTAAATGGGAAAAGGCTTTGGAAATCTGAAACACAAACAGACTTAGGAGTCCTAGCTCGGGATTCTCTTAAGGTTAACATACAAGTTCAGTTGGCAGTTAGGAAGGCAAATGCATGTTAGCAGTCATTTCAAGAGGGCTAGAATACATGAGCAGAGATGTACTGCTGAGGCTCTGATCAGACTGCATTTGGAATATTGTGAGCAGTTTTGCGTCTTCTCATACCTAAGGAAGGATGTGCTGGCCTTGGACAGGCCCAGAGGAAGTTCACAAGAATGATCCCAAGGATGAAGGTCTTGTCAAATTAAGAGTAGTTGAGGACTCTGGGTCTGTACTCAGTGGAGTTTAGAAGGATGAGGAGGATCTCATTGAAACTTAAAGAATACTGAGATGCCTGGATAGAGTGGACATGGAGAAGATGTTTTTACTGGTAAGACAGACTTGGACCCAAGGACATGGCCTCAGAGTGAAGAGATGACTCTTTATAACAGAGATGAGGGGGGAATTACTTCAGCTAGAGAATGGTGAATCTGTGGGACTCATTGCCACAGAAGGCTGTGGAGATCATCGTTGAATGTATTTAAGATGAGAGTTAGGTAGTTTCTGGATTAGTAAGGGGATCAAAGGTTATGAGGAAAGGCAGGAGAATACATTTGTGAATCATATTTACCATGATCAAATGGAAGAGAAGATTCAATAGGTTGAATGGCTTAATTCTGCTCCTATGTCTTATGGTGTTATAGTCTTACTAGTATTTTGTGCAATTAGGCTAAGCAATGCCCCTGTACACACTTGCCTGAACACTACAGATTCCTGACAGCAATTTAGGCAAAGAAAAACTCCACCATTTAAAATAAAGAAAAGAATCAAAAATGCTAGAGATTTAAAGTAAAAACTGGGAAATGATGTAAATATCTACTAAACAGAGAGAAAAAAAATCGCAGTTCTCTGGACCTTCACAACAGCAAGATGTCCCAAAGTGCTTTGCAGGGTTGTCACTGTTGTAATCTAGGAAATGTCAATTCTATCAATATCAAGTGACACTGGCTGGATAATCTTTTTTTTCCTTGATGTTGCTTAAATTGGTCCTTTAGCATTTGTGGTAAGTAGAAATAGCTTATTGATGTTTTAGCTTCTGATGAAGGACGCACATGAATATATCTCTTCACTCTGCAGATGGTGACTGGCCTGCTGCTTCCTACACTTTCCATTTAAATATTTTACATAAAATCAGCTTACTGAGAAAGCTAAAACACCAGTTTTCATTAGGAAAGCTGCCAGATAACTCTTGGGCTAGTGTAACTGGGGATTGTGGACATTATTTTGTTGGCAGCTGCCGGTTTTTGAGGCAGAAGAGATTTGTTCTTTTTCCTGTAATGATCCAAACTACCAGAACTTCACTGGTTCACCTAAATTTCTTTTAAAGGTATTCAAAATATTTTTGAATTGTAAAAATCACTTTCATGAATTATAGCTCTCATTAAACATTGCATCAAACTTCTTTTAAGTAACCTTTAACAACAGCCTTTCAAATTAATTGCCTTTTATTAGTGTAACAATTGCAAAATGAATTTACTACACATTTCCTTTATTAATTTTAGCCAAATTTAATTGTAAGCAGAGAAGGGGGGTTATTTCATTTATCATTCCTGTGTCAGCTTCCTTTAACAGACACCTTTTCACTGTAATTTCATTCCATTACCTTTTTTCATATGGTTCACAGTTTTGCTTATACACATAATTTTACCTATCAATGCTTTGGGTTTAAGTGCCATCTATAATATTTACAAGTTCACAAAAGACACAAGCCTAGGTGGGAATGTGGGCTGTGTGGAAAATGTAAAGCATTTTCAAAAGGATTTGGACTGACATGGTGAGTGGGTGAGAACATGGCAGATGAAATATAATGTGGAAAAATGTAAAGTTATTCACTTTGGTAGGAGGAACAGATGTGAAAACTATTTCTAATTGGTAAGAAGTTAGAACAGATAGATGTACAAAGTGAAAAGGGTGTCCTTGTGCCTATATGTCACTAAAGGCTAACCTGCAAGTGCGGCGAGCAATTAGGAAGGTTCATGTTATGCTAGCCTGTAACACAAAAGGATTTGAGCACAGGAGTAGTAATGTCGTGCTTCAATTGTACAGCACTTTGTTTAGAGTGTACCTGGAGTACTGTGTGCAGTTTGGTTCCGTAAATGTAGAATAGGTATTATCGCCATGGAGGATGTACAATAAGATTTCCCCAGATTTGTTCCCGGGGTGGCAGGACAGTCTTTTGAAGAGAAATTGTGGGAAATTCTGTCTGTATTCTCGAGAATTTTGAAGAATAAGAGGTGATGTCATTGAAACCTTTTTGAATACTTCATGGGATAGGCAGGGTAGATGCAGGTAAAATGTTTCCCTTGGTTGTAGGGGTGTCTAGAACCAAAGGACACAATTTAAAAGTAAGGGGGATGGCACTTAAGATTGAGGTGAAGAGATTTCTTTCCCCAGAGGAAATGCATCTTTGGAATTTTCTATCCCAGAGAGTAGTGAAAGCTCAGTCCTTAAGTAAATGTAAAGTAGGGGCTGACAGATTTCAAAATACCAATGACCTATAGGGATAGTATGAGAAAAAGACATTAAAGTGGATGATCAGCCACAAGATGCAGTGATGTTACCTCTGAACCTGAAGGCGACACCTTTTCCATTCCTCTAACCCAAAGACACCTATTAACTTTATTCTCTGACTTACAACTGTTATTATCCATTCTGCCATATTTTCAATAATCCCTTAAATCTATCAACAAAACTATATACTGTAATAGTAGGAATTGCAGATGCTGGAGAATCTGAGATAAC
>NC_063345.1:22517801-22568350 GCF_021869965.1 Rhincodon typus | reverse complement strand
GTTATCTCTATATACTGTAATATATTATCAAATCCCTTTGAAAATTGAATATTGAATACAAGGTAATGGTTTTGAAAGGAATTCTGTTGGAGACTGCATGAAGCTCCACCCAAACTGATAATGCTATACAGTCTGGAATGGAGAAATAGGGAAATTAGCTTTTGATCTCAAAGGACTCTGATGTGTCATCTATGTCTCTCAATAGTCTTAATAACGATGTCTAATTAGCTAGTGTAACTTATACCTGATTGCTAACATGCTATAAACAACATCTCATTATGACTAGAGTCTTGTCTTGTCTTGTTAAGACTCGCTGGTAGCTGATCCTCTGTTACTGTTAGCCAAATAGGCTCTTAGACCCAGTCAAGGAAACAGGAATGGTGACAGCATCCTTTGTCCACAAATGCCTCACAGACACTGGGTAACCACTGCATGCCCTTTATTAGTATATTTACTTATTTTTCTGTGAGGCCTTAAGTTTGTTAGATATGTGTTTCCTGTGTTTAATTTGCACTGTCCTTGTTTAGCCAATATTTTTCTGAGTAGCTGTTTTTCTTTATCTGTTAATATTCCCTCTACAAGCTGATGTAGTAGGTTAAGTTGAATGGTCTATTAGGTTCCCAAAGTCTCTGTTTAGATCATTTTTTCCAGTGATTGTATGACTATATAATGGTGTAAATTTAGTAAATTCATTTATGAATTTTTTTTCAAAAAGAACTGTTACAAATTCTTTAGAATTAAAATTAAAGTTTACTATCACATGTACTGACGTACAGGAATACTGGTGTACAGTGAAAAGTGTACAAAGTCACCATTCTCTGGTGCCATCTTAAAATACAAAATATGAAACCAGAATTTAAAAAAAGAAAAAAATAGAAGAAACAGAGCCAAAAGGAAAAGAAAAACACCCAGAACTTAAAGTCCTCATCCAAAGAAAAGAAAGAAGTCCAGATTTTAAAGCCTTATCTCCCCGGGCCTAGCCCTGCCCTGGGGTTTCTGTCTCCCTCCTCCTTGGACATGCTCGACTGATCACCTTTGTTACCGTCACCTCTGATCACTGGGAGGAGCCGCCTCTGTTGCTGCCGCTGCCACACATGCTTGGGAGGCCAGGCCTGCTCTTGCCTTGCCAAAGACAGCGAGAAAGACTTTTAAAGAGGAAACAAAAGAAAAAAATAAGAAAAACTGCAAAAGTAATAAGAGAGGAAAGAAACAAAGAAAGCAGATGAGCTCTGGGCCAAGAGCCTGAATGCAATGCCAATACTTCACCGCCACATTTAAGAAAGTATATTGGCTATCAATATATTCAGCAACATTAAAATGGACAGTACCTCATCAATACTTAAAGTTTTGTAAAATACATTTTACAAAGCCCTGGGATTTGGACAGCAGTCTTGTAAATTTTGTCGTGTTCAATGTACTCTCCTCCACATTCACTGTCTATAATGCAGATTATGAAATCAGATACTCAATTATGTGCAGATCAAAAATCATATAAAGCTATGATAGATGTGCAGCTTTTTGAAAATTAAACTACTTCCTTTGAAAGGAAATTTGATTTCTACTGAGACTATTGCCTTTGCTGTGATTCACTTTGGAGGCCCTTTTCTGATCTCGAAGATGTTAAAAAGTTAAAATGTTCTTGTTCTCTGAAGCAGAGAAGAGGGAAACATCAATATCTATTAGCACTGGGACATGACCAACAAAGTAAATAAAATGTTTAACTATATTGCCAGAACAGTAGGATGCAAATCAGAGAAAGGAATTCAGGCCAGGAAGTTTTCCAGAGAAGAGCTGTACTGCTCCCTTAGTATCGGCAAACTGAGCTATGCTTTAAATCTACAGAAGCAAAGGCTTTTCAAAGCTGAGGAGAGATGCTGAGGAGGGTTTTTATAAAGTGTATAGGGTCTTAAATAGTTACAAAAAAGACACACCCAGGACAGTACTCAGGTTATGACTGCGGTTCATCTGTTGTGGTGAAGCTAACCGTGATCATCTGGATTGTTCACTAGGATTCCTGTGGCTATGGAGGCGATCTGCACCAAGAAGTTTCTTCTGAAGATAAGACAGGACACTGTAGATAATTGCATTTTGGCTTTCCTCTTTTTCCATTTTCCATCTCCCTCTGATATGGGCTTGCTTTTGAAGGAAGCCACACCCTTTCTCCTTAGGTTGCACCAGATATAGTGATTTGAGGGTGCAATCTTCTCAATATCAAAACTCTTAATTGAAGCCTTCAGAGTGTCTTTGTAGAACTTCTTTTGATCATCATGAGAGTGCACTCCAGGCTCAAGATCTCCACAGAACATTTGCTTTGGTAAGTGAATGTCACGCGTTCTGGCTACATATCCAATCCAACACTGTTGCAACTGTCTCAATATAATGTGGATACTTGGCGTGCCAGCTATTGTGGGTAGCTCGGTATCTTATATCTTGACTTGCCATCAGACCTCCTCAGTTTATAAAAAGGTTGGAAGAGCCAAATTAAGTTTCTTCATACATTTTATAATGAACTAGAACAAGATATGCTTCTAATGGCAACCATGTCTTCTTGACTTGTCTTTTTATTTTTCTTCTCTTGCTTTTCCAAACCTCTTCCTTCCTCTATGGGAGGTTATTATTTCCTCTGGGTGTCATTTGGGGCAGATGTGGAACAGTGTTAGACACGATTCAAGCCCCTTGTCTATATCAAGCATTCAAATATGCGTGCTGTTCTGTGTAGGTCACTCAGTTACAATTAGAATTGATCTTCATCCTTATCTCTTCTGCTTTTTAATGATGTTATCCATTGTGTGTCCTTCAAAGTCCCTGCTGTGATCTGCTAACTCAGCATAAAGTGGTGACTGAGCCTAACTCACTAATGCACCACATGGTGCATTCTCTTTACCCAGTGAGAATATTGATGTGTTTAAGATCAGTCGTGACTTACGCAAGGCTTGGGTCATGTGAAAAGAAAATTGTAAAGTATGAAATAACCCAACTGCACCTCCCAGTCGCGAACCATTTCAACTCCCCCTCCCATTCCTCAGATGACATGTCCATCCTGGGCCTCCTGCAGTGCCACAACGATGCTACCCGGAGGTTGCAGGAACAGCAACTCATATTCCGCTTGGGAACCCTGCAGGCCAATGGTATCAATGTGGACTTCACAAGCTTCAGAATCTCCCCTCCGCCTACCGCATCCCAAAACAAGCCCAGCTCGTCCCCGCCTCCCTAACCTGTCCTTCCTCCCACCTATCCCCACCTCCCACCTCAAGCCCCACCCCTATCTCCTACCTACTAACCTCATACTGCCCCCTTGACCTATCCGTCCTCCCTGGACTGACCTATGTCCTCCCTAACTCCCCACCTACACTCACCTTTACTGGCTCCATCCCCGCCTCTTTGACCTGTCTGTCTCCTCTCCACCTATCTTCTCCTCTATCCATCTTCTACCCGCCTCCCCCTCTCTCCCTATTTATTTCAGAACCCCCTTCCCCTCCCCCATTTCTGAAGAAGGGTCCAGGCCCGAAACGTCAGCCTTCCTGCTCCTCTGATGCTGCTTGGCCTGCTGTGTTCATCCAGCTCTACACCTTGTTATCTCAGATTCTCCAGCATCTGCAGTTCCTAATATCTATGAAATAACCCTTCCCTGGTTAAATGGCAGAAATGTTCATGATAACTCTACATTGCATCATTTGGTTGAGCCAGTAAAGAAGTGATCAGGACATTCTGGCCAATGTAAAGCTATTCCTGCCTTATTAGTCTGTTTTGTTGCCAACAGGAAAACAGCTCCTAAAAGTGGGAGAGGGCCCTGGATTGATTGGTAACAATTCCGCTGTGGCTTTTACATTTGTCACTGGGAGGTGAGGGGGCGGAATTGTGCATTTGACACCTGCCGCCATATTCTGAAACACAGCTGTGCTCATTCTATCATAATTACTTCTCCCAGTCATTAACAGGATGCTTTTTCTTGGCTGCAATCTTTTATTCAGAACGGTTCCTTTTTTTAAAAAAATCTTTCGATTCAAGTGCTGATGGTTTTGCTCTTGCAATCAATTAGTTCGATTAATACAACTGAATATCAATAAGTGCTGAAAGTGACCTTACTGAGCTCAGTTGAAGAAGCCTTTGTAATCAGCCACTTAAAAGAAGCATGATTGGTTGATGGCAAGTTTTTATTATAAAATCATGCCAGATAATCTTGTCACAATTTTTTGAACATTTTCCCAGGTTCTACCTCCTGGAGCCAGTTTGGCTGTATTTCAAGAGGGAATGAATGTTTGGTACTGCTGTGCTAAACTGCACTTCTAACAAGCATTTTCATTTCAGCAGGATTGAAATGAACATGGCAGCTACTGCACCCCCCCCATCCCTTGCTGTCTCACACACTCATCACTCTGTGTCACTTTCACTTTCCTGCAGCCTCGTTCCCCCTCCTCCAACATCTCACCACCAGCCCCCCTCCAACACCACTTCCATCTCATACACAATTTGTTTTGCACTGAGTGCAGACTGTCAGCTGATTGCTAGGAGACAGCATCTGCAATACAAAGAGCTCAAACTGAGTAAGGTCAACAGTGTCAGCCTTGCTAGTAGTGTGTGTGTCTGTGTTTGCAGGCAGCCCTCTCCTTCCCTTTGCACATATCCAAAATTAAATATCTTTTTAATTAAGAGTTGAAAAGACTCAGTTTGCACTCTGGAAACATTGGGAAATAATTACGAAGGAAAGGTATTTTAACACCCCGTCCAAATGCAATTATTGTTACAGATCCTGTAGTTTATATTACTTTCGAGGGTGAAATGTGTAAGTAATTGAATCCAGTTGCATGACTGAAAGTATGAATGATGTTCCAGCAGGATTACTGACTAAAATATGTGATTGTTCATTGAAATTTAAAATGCTCTTGATTTGTGTTGTAAGGGGCAAATGTCATGGTAAATTGAGAATCACAGATTGGGTGATTTAAAATGCATTTCACCAGTAGTTGAATTTTGGTATGGTTTGGTTCACAATAGATCCATCTTGTTGATGGAAATATTAGCATTTAGATTCATAGATGTCTGCGGTGCAGAATGAGACTGTTGACTCATTATGCCCAAACAAGAATTTTGCGACATGAAACCAGAACTAATCTCATTCTCCTGCTGTCTCCATATTTCTTAACCAAAATTTTTCCTCCTTGGTATTCGTTGGAGGTTTAATCTCCAAACGAGTTCAGCAACTAGTTTCTGATATGAGAAATCACTTTCGTTAGATAAATATTTAGAACTGTTTTTGTGACAGTTGGCTATATGTCACTTTGGCCTAACTGGTAGAACTGTCAGTTTTTGGTCATTCAAGCCCCAAATTAAAAAGTTGAATTTTCAGTTTATAGAGACATTCTACTGTTGTATTGAGGTGGTTCTGAATTGCTGAGGGTAATAACCTATTTATACAGTGTTGAAACTTAAGTTCTGCTAAGACTGCAATTGTGTTTGCAACTTGTTTTTTTTGTACACATTTGACACTGTTCAGGAAGAATCTTTGTAAGCATTCTGCTTTTTGGCAACACCAAAAATACAGATGGGAAGCTTTTTACCTTATTATTTATGTGACAGCACTGGCACAAAGTAGCTGTTGCTTTTACTTGGATGTAAAGGTGCTGAATTTTAGGACAATTTGGTGTGAAATGGCATGATGTAGTTTTTGCTCCAAATGTTCTTTATGTACCTTTGCAAGTAAGATGTATTTGTATGACTTATGAAGTGCGGCTGGCAGTATCTATCATTACCCAGCTAGGCTATCAATTCATCAAACAGTATTTTTTGTTGTGTGTTTGGGGTCTCTCTCTGGTTAGTCTTCCAACATCATGCTGCTGAAGTCCATAAAACTTGCTGCATGAAGTCTTTATTTACAACTCGATCTATAAACACGTAATCTGCACACTTGTTTAAAGCTTCTGCCCCCTTACAGCTCTCTCCACTTAGTCATGAGAGTCTAGTATTATTACAACATTATCATCTTCCTGATGTATGCTTCTGTTGTTAGTCCCAATACTCTACACTATGTGTGCTTTGTGTTTCTTTGATATATAATGAAAACCAAACGGCATAAAGCCACAAATTCACTTCATAATCTTATAACGTACTAAACTTTGGTAAAATGGTCCCCTGAGAAATTTTGAAGAGGTGGTACTGAATTGAATGGGGAGTGCTTCTCCTGTTACCTGCAATGAAACAACTAATTGATTATCCAGCCATAAAATATGATGAATTATATAGTACCACTTAAAAACATCTGAAAATTGGATTTCCCACTATTAATAAGATAAACTTAAAGAACCAAATAAGATCCACTTTAGAGAAATTGATTCACTTTGAAGTTCAGCCATGCATATTAAAGAAAACCCCTGTTTCTTATTAAAGCAACCGCAATAGTTGATGTGACTTCTCTAAAAGAAAGGACAGGAACAGTACCAATGACCCTACATGGCCTTCATCAATATGAGAAAGGCCTTTGACTGAGTCAATCGGGAAGTGCTGTGGATGACCCTGTTAAAAACTGTTTGCCATCAACATCCTCAGTCTCTGCCATGACAAAATGTATGCAATAGTCCTCACCAATAGTAGTCTGACAGAATCCTTTGAGGCTAAGACAAGCGTCAAGCAGAGATGAGTCATTACCCCTGTTCTTTTCTCCATATTTATTGCCACAATTCTTCATCATGCCAAGTACAAGCTTCCCAATGGTGTGGACATTGCCTACAGGAAAGATAGAAAATGCTTAAACCTCAACTGGTTGAAATCCAAGAAGAACGTGAAGCTGACATCACTCGTGGAATTTTAGTATATGGACAACAATGTCATCCCTGCTCTCTCGGAAGAGAATCTTCAAGGCTCACTTTGTGCCTTCATGGAAGAGTGCCAAAGAATTAGCCTCAGTCTCAATCTCAAGAAAAGTCAAGTCCTTTACCAATCCATCCCAGTTGAAGTCCCGGTCAATCTCTCTGTTAAGATCAATGGAGAAATCTTTCCAAACAGAGATCATTTCCTCAACCTGGGAGCCACCTCTTATTTAAGGCTGACATCAATGTAAAAGCCCAACACCATTTCCAGTCTGTGAGCGCCACCATCTAGTGCCTAAGAATGAGAGTCTTTGATGTCCGTGAACTCCATACCGATACCAAGATCCTTATGTATAAGGCAGTCATCCTTCCAACTCCTCTATATAGCTCTGACACTTGGCCTATGTTTAGTTGCCTACTCAAGGTCCTGGAGAAGTACCATCAATGCTATTTGAGATGGCTTCTCTGCATCATCCAGGAGGATAAATATACCAGCATTAGCTTTCTTGAAGGAACCAATAGCATCAACATCACCTCACGATCATCTGAAACCAACTCTGCTGGACTGGCCACATGCTTAGAATGCCTGAGTTCCAACTGCCAAAGCAAATCGTCTTTGCTCAGCTCAAGGAAGCTACTTGAAGGAGGATCAAGCAAGTACCTCAAAGAATCCTGAAGGCTTATTTTAAGAAATGCAACAAACATGTCAACGTTTGGGAAATCCCCACAGGAAAAAGCAACTTGGAGAAACCTCCAGTATGAAGGGACACAGTTCGTCAAGAACACCTGTTGGCAAGAGGAAGTATGGAAAAGGAACTTGAGAAAGGAATGCCAGCCATCTAGGGGCCAAGGTCTAATTCCACCTCCCAGAAGGACCTACCAAATGTGTGGTGGGAGATACAGCTCTGGGAAATGCTGACCAAACAGCAACACCTACGTCCCAGAAGTGAATGAAAAGAAGAGAAAATTGGAGGGAAATTAGACTTCTTTCATACAGCTTTTAGAACCAGACCAATGCCAAACTTGGTATCAGATCAGTACAGACAAATACTTCTGAGCAGGTTGGCACTCATCCTTTCTGCTGAGGAATCCATTGTAAAGAGAGACCAGTACTCAAAAAGAAACCCTCAGAAGATGAATTTTTCTGCCATTATTGAGATTTGTGGCACTGTTCTTTCATTCTTTATTTGCATACCTGTTGTTATTAAGTTCTTCCTTTCATCTAGAGCTACAGAGTCCCAAAGTATTTGGATGATATTTGAAGCCTGAGTGCCCATAAATTGGAGAAAAGTTTCTGTCCCCCCCGCACCACCACCACCTCCCCCAACTCCAACGAGATTGCTTTGATAATCTTCAGTTTAAAGTCTTTGGGCAAATTTGAATCTATTTTTGCTTTGGTTTTCAGTTGATTGGGGCCATCTGCCTATATCTATAATCTATAAATACTGCAGCACCCATCTTGCCTTAAGCTGTATACATAAATTTTTACTTTGTAAATGCTAAGATTAAAATATTACATTTCATTGGTCAATGATGGTACCTCAGCAAGTGTAAAGTTATGACTCAATCACGTAGTGCAAAGGGTAATGATTCTTAAATATGGGAAGGACACTTAGCCCTTAGAATTGTAGGATGAACAAAAAGACAACCATCTCCCAGAAAATGGAAACCAATAACAGGGAGTGATTTAAATATTGTAATCTAACCACATCTTATCAGTTAGCAGTGTATTAACCGCCAGAACTTTGTTCTTATAATCTATGTTGTTATCTTGATGTCCTTATTTAAATGACTGCTTTGTAAGTCTTTCAAGTATCTATTGTTTTCCACTTAAAAACACTGATACCTTGGATAGATAGATGAACAATAGTGCATTCGAGACTTAATCTAAATACTGGTTGGTATCACACAGTATTGTTTTTGTAATTACCAACACTGCTGATAATGTTTTCTTTCATCTTCAATTCAACATTGTGAATTGTAGCATTTGTTTTGGTGACTGTAATTGTGATCGTATGCCTACATCTATGCTAATGGAGATTCGGACCTTCTTTCTGAATAGACTACCCCAGTATATTACCTGCTTGAACTTTTCCTAAATGTTGATGACTGTGCCCCTTTAAATTTGCATTCGACACAATACATGATTTGGGTTATGGTACAATAATAAACATCTCTTTTAAATGATGGTCTATGCATGAGCAGAGACTAATAGAAGACGATGAAAGCATTAATTACCACCATTCAATTGAGCTGTCACTTCATTTCTGATCAGGCAGAAAATGCATTATCATTAAAGTACCTTAAGAGAGAGGTAATTGCTATACTAAAAGAATGTGCATTGTTAAAAATATGTAAAGAGATTTTTTTTAAGTCTTGTGTGGGATTTTGAATTTTTCAGCTTTGTTTGATCAACTATTTTGCTGGCTAGACTTTGAACATTTACAATATGGAATAGTTAAGAGAAACTATGGAACCCTTATTTGAAATGGCAGAAGAAATGATTAATAATCAGATGATAGTTCAGTTTGAATGAACAGTTTTTAGTCTTAGGATAAACAATATACATAGGATTTGAGATAGTAGGAACTGCAGATGCTGGAGAATCCGAGACAACAAGGTGCAGGGCTGGATGAACACAGCAGGCCAAGCAGCATCATAGGAGCAGAGAGGCTGACGTTTCGGGCCTAGACCCTTCATCAGAAAAGGGGGAGGGGAAGGGGGTTTTGAAATAAATAGGGAGAGAGTGGGAGGCGGATAGAAGAGGGATAGAGGAGAGGATAGGTGGAGAGGAAACAAACAGGTCGAAGAGGCGGGGATGGGGCCAGGAAAGGTGAGTGTAGGTAGGGAGTTAGGAAGGGGATAGGTCAGTCCAGGGAGGACGGACAGGTCAAGGGGGCGGGATGAGGTTGGTCGGTAGGAGATGGAGGTGCGGCTTGAGGTGGGAGGAGGGGATAGGTGGGAGGAAGAACAGGTTAGGGAGGCAGGGACGAGTTGGACTGGTTTTGGGATGCGGTGGGGGGAGGGGAGATTTTGAAACTTGTGAAATCCACATTGATACCATTGGGCTGCAGGGTTCCCAAGCGGAATATGAGTTGCTGTTCCTGCAACCTTCGGGTGGCATCGTTGTGGCACTGCAGGAGGCCCAGGATGGACATGTCGTCTGAGGAATGGGAGGGGGAGTTGAAATGGTTCGCGACCGGGAGGTGCAGTTGTTTGTTGCGAACCGAGCGTAAGTGTTCTGCAAAGCGGTCCCCGAGTCTCCGCTTGGTTTCCCCGATG
Organism: Rhincodon typus; assembly: GCF_021869965.1. Classification (NCBI taxonomy): domain Eukaryota; kingdom Metazoa; phylum Chordata; class Chondrichthyes; order Orectolobiformes; family Rhincodontidae; genus Rhincodon; species Rhincodon typus. The sequence continues at coordinate 22,558,265 of NC_063345.1, read as the reverse complement.
TAGAGGAAGCCACACCGGGTACAGCGGATACATAGGATTTAAGTAGGCTCACCATAGGTGCTGATGGCATAGTGGACCTTCCAGTGTTTTAGTGATTTTATTCATAACATCACACTTTTGCATGTACATTAGTTAGTGTCATTGGTAGCATTCTTCAGCCAGACGTGTTGAGTGGGTGATCCATCTCAGCCTTCTCCAGAGGTCTCCAGCATTACAGATGCCAGCCTTTAGCCAGTTTAATTCCCTCTATGTCATATTAATAGTTGGGGATACTGGATCCTGCAAAGGCTGTGAATCCTGCAAACTTTCTTGCAATAGTATTGTATTGAAGACTTATGCTCCAGAGCTTGAAACAGCTCTAGCCAAGTTGTTCCAGTACAGCTACAACACTCACATTTACTCAATAATGGGGAAAGTAGGTGCAATGAAGAAATAAGAAATTCGTTAATGGATATAGATAGGTAAGGTGATTAGGCCAAAATTTGGCAGATGAAAATTAATGTGGATAATTGTGAGGTTATCCATTTTGGTCAAAGGAATAGAAAGGCAAATTATTATTCAAATGGTGAGAAACTTAAGTGTGTTTCAGTGCAGAGGGATCTGGTGTCCTTGTACATGAATTTCAAGAAACTAGTATGCTGGTACAGTAGGTAATGAGGAAGGCAAATGGAACTTTTGAATTCTTTACTAAAGGAATAGAGTATAAAAGTAGGGAAGTGTTGCATCAACTGTACAAGGCATTAGTGAGACCAAACCTGGAATATTGCATACAATGTTAGTTCCCTTACTTGGGGAGGGGCATGGCTGTATTGGAGGTAGTTCAGAAGTGGTTCAGTAGATTGATTCCAGACATGAGGGGTTTGTTTTATTAACTGAGATTGAGGCTTATACTCTTTTGAATTAGAACAATGAGAGAAGATCTAATTGAGGTATATAAGATAGTAAAGAAGATTGACAAAGTGGATTTGGAAAGGATGCTTGTTCATGTGGGACAATCTAGACCAAGAGTTCATAGTTTTAGGATAAGGGGTAGCCAGTGTAGGTGGATGCTGGGTCATAGCTTAAACTTAAGTAGGAGATGGTCAGATTTTTAATTGGTAATGGGTTGAAGGGTTATGGAAAGCAGGCAGGAAAGTGGAGTTGAGGCTATTATTGCAAGCACCAAGTTCAATTTATGAATTGTTTCTTTGTTTTCAGTCAAAACTAGACAGTAGGTGGAAATCTTGTAGGGTATTTCCTGTGCATGTTTAGCTTGGATATAAAATGGTAGCACTTTTTGCTCCAGTGCTACTCAGTGTCAGAACATTTCAAAGTGGTGATGGATGTCACTTTTCTGCCACTATGCTGTAATGTCAAGTGGACTTCAAGCTGGATTTGCACTATATCTGTAGTCTCACTGTGAAATACTACAGTTGTACTGCAAAAGAACACTTACTCATAATTATCTCAAGAAAGAGTTCATCTGTCTCATTTTCTGCTTGACTGAAAGCTCTATCTCAGGAAACTAAATATCCTTCAACTCCCTGGAAGAGCTTGATCTTTCCATCATATATATTAATGACTTAAGGGAGAAATGGATCTACATTTGGAGATGACACTAAGTAAGGAGGCACAGTTAGTTGCATGAATGGGAGATAGAAGTTACAAATGAAAATGGATAGATTAAGTGAGTGGGCAAAACTATGACAGGTGGAAGTCAATATGGGTAACTGTGAAGCCATCCACTTTGGATCTGAGGAAGACATTGGATTATTTTCTTAGGCGTTTAATTCAAGCAGATTGAAATTTAAAAATGGTGACATGGCAATTCAGTTGTGCTGTTCTTTGACATTTTACATGGTAAAGATGATCATGTCCAGCATCTGGGATATTTAGTAGGGTGCCAGTGGGTATGTAAGTGACTGATAAGGCTGATCTGTGGCTGGAAGATGTGGTTGCAAATAAAACACAACATCACAGATAGTTTTCTATGAGTTGATGGCATAGGATTTCCGGTCCTTACAGTTTTCTTCTGCCTCTGACATGCACTTGCTTTCAAAGAGGCATCCCCCTTAGAGGGTTCTTGCAGTTCAGCCTTTGACCATCATAAGTGTGTATCCCTGGCTCAAGCTCTCCATACACGATTTGCTTTGAGAGGCCAATATCAGACATTTTGCTTCCACAACCAGCCCATCTGAGTTGTCACAGTCTCAGTGTGGTGTGGATGCTTGACATGCCACTTGGGTGAGCACGTCAGTGTTTGATATTTTGTTCTGCCATCTGATCTTCAGGAGCTTCCAAAAATAACTTAAGTGAAGATAGTTGAGGTTTCTGGTGTGCGTCTGGTACATGGTCTAAGTCTGGCATGAACAGAGCAGAATGGGCAGTATTAAACTTAAGAGTCTTTAATTTTGTTTGGCATACTTACTTTCCATTCCCAGACTGTTGGAAATTTGCCAAAGCCTACACTTGCTTTGGCAATTGCTGCCTTTGAAATAGACAGCCGGTGTGAGTCTGATGCTGAGATAAGGGAACTTATCCAACTGCTTGATTTATCTGACTGTTGACAGTTTCTGGTCATGGACTGAATCCTTGAGTTTGAGATGGGGCTTAGTTGAAGCAGGCTCAATTTTCTCTGTGCTGATCCGAAGGCCAAAGTTGTCACGTGGATTGGAGAACAAGTTATGCTGTATTGCACGTCCAGTCCTAAACCAGCAGCTATTGCACAAACATTGGCAAACAGGAAATTGCAAAGTATATGCTTAGAGATCTTGATCTTTGATTCAATATGATGCAAAATATTGTCTTCTCTAAAATTGGGTATCCAGAACAAGAGGCAATGTTTATTATTAGAGCTAGGCCGGTGAGGAGGGAAATTAGGAAGCACTTCTTGAAAGAAGGGGAATCTTGAAACAATAGAAATTTCGAATTCTCAGCCTGGAAAGGAGAGTTCTATAACATTTTCAAGATGAAGATTAATAGATTTTTCTTGGATAAGTGTATCAAGAGATATGGTCATCATGGCAGAACAAACTCCTGGGGTTGAAGGGCCTCCTCGTTCTTTTAAAAAGTGAGGTCTCTAAAACAAAATGTCTGCTTTAGGAAATTAAATAGGGCTTACAGAATTAAGTATATAACACTGTTGAACTTCTCCAGCTTGCAATTTTGCTGCCATTTTAAAAATTGCTATAGTAGAAATAAAATGTGTTTAATCTCACAATTTTCATAATTTCTTGATTATATCAATCATCTGGTACTGTACTTGGTTTCACACTGGAACTACAGGGGGCTTTGTCCAGATCATTTATGTTCAGCTTGGCTGGGCAACTATAAAACCAGTGGAACATTGTAAAATAAAGAGTAATTACGGATGTTTGTGGCCCTGCCAGCATGACATAATACACAACACTGTTCTTGCAAACATATAATGACGTTTTAGAAGCCCCAAATTATTCTCTTAATTTCAAAGCAATACAATATTTGAGAGAAAAATTTGTCATACTCATCAGTGGGCTATAAGCAGGTGCGGGTTGACATTGAACCTACTACATCCTCCATTCCCCATACACCACTGCCCCTCCCACCTAAAACTTTGTGAGTAAGTTGTGCTTCTTTCTTGCGGTGACCCATCTTTGTGTGGACATGTAGACGTGTGCTGTCTCAAAGCAGGAGTTGGTTGTTCTGTAACTGGGGATATGCTTGATTGCAGGATAGCATTTAAGACAACTCAGCCAGATTATGAATCATTAACTTTTGTGAAACTGCAACCAAAAATGATAATTGATCCTTAACAAGCCCACTGGGTGACCTTTGTGTAAATCCTGATACCACACCAGTTGAATTGAGTAGTAACTGAACACGGTAGGATAATGTCAGGGCTGTCTGAATTCAGGGAATAGCTCAGCGAGGAATTGGAGAACTGCTCCCCCCAACTACAACTAATTCTATGACAAGCAAGCAGCAGTTTGGACTTGGAATCTGATCTTTAGGATTCAGAAAATCCCAATTGTGAAATAAGATGAAAGATTCCTGGTTCATATTAGGATCATGTGGCTAACAAAGTACTAGACCATCAGCACGTACTGGGTTGCCATAGCAAGACAAGACGGAAAAGGCACACAGCAATAGGTGGAAGGAACCATTCCTCCCTCCAGTTCTGAGCTTTACTTTGTTCATGCAGTAAATTCATCAAAATGTTAATTACCTTGATAATGGTGCTGCATTTCAAGTCAAAGGTAATAAGTGACAATAAGTAATTTTTATTTAAAAAGTGTAGAATTTTGTATTAAACACTATTCCACCTCTTCTACAGAAGAACTAGATTTTCCGTTCCAAACTTCCTTTCATGGAGGTTAGGTTGTGCTTTCTCCATGGACTTCAGCAAGCATCCAATGGGATCACAGTAGCATGAACATTTTGACGAGTTTTCTTTCCATAGAATTGAATTTCTCAAATGGATTTGAATCACTTGCACTGGGTACATAGAAATGGCTGGTCTCTGTTTGGCACAGGAGGCTATCAGGATCACAAGTTAGTTCCATGTATTTGGTGGCATCATCATGGCTAACCATACAGAGATACTTTTCTGTGAAAATGTGGATGGAAAAGTATAAGGAAAGGCATAACCAAATCTTCAGAAACCTCGGGCTGTGATGGAACATGGAAAAGTCAACTGCAAATTGAAGCTGGTCAGGCTTGATAAAAGCATTGGCTGCAGTGATAGATTGATATGCTGGAGTAATGCCTTTGGGGTTTAAGGAGTTGATAGATAACTGCTTTTCCTGTGGTTGTTGGATGCCATTTAGATGACTCTTAATAGAATAAGTTGTACTTAGTGTTTTGAAGAGTAAGCTGAATAGAATGGCCTACATATTTCGTTGAACGTCTAAGCCAATGCAAGGCTTATGAATTTATGTCACAAACTTCTTAAAACTTGTTAATTGTTCAGACTCCTCGGCCTTTCACTTTGTAAGGGTGAGTATTAGCCCTTTATTTTCTCTCAGATCAGACGAGATCAGACCACTCTACACCAGTAGATTAGAGAGATTGAAATCTAAACCAGAGTTTAGCCTCCAGTGTTTGTTTGCTTGTCAGGAGAGGACAGGTTTACTGAAAAGGTACTGGGCAATGTAATGGAGGGCACACACTGTGATTTTTCTGCCTCATACCTCAACTTGATTGCCCTAACTTATACCCTCATTAAGATCAGTTAACTGAGCATAACTCAGAGTTAAAATCTAGAATCTCCTTCATGTGACTAGAAAGAGATAAAACAAAACCGCTTTAAATCTGAAACATGCATGGAAGACTGGAAATAGGCATGTGTCAAGAAATAAGCAAAAGAGGCAGATTGATCATTTGGGTACTAACTCCAAATCCAAGTCATTACTGTTAATCCTTTGAGAAAGGCCACACACTGAAAAAAATTAAACTGTATTTCCATTCAAAGACTGTTAATAGGTCTGCAATATATTTCCAGTATTCTCTGCTCAATTTTACTAGTTTGTGTGATTGAACACTACAGGAGCTATTGGAGCTATTATTGCTCTTGTTCCTCAAACAGAAATCACAAATTAGAGCACCTCTAGTGAGTTGCTTCAATACGACCAGCACTATGGTTTCAGACTGTCTTCATGGTAGAGGAAGCCATTATTAAGTCCTAGATAGGGTTGCTAATTCAGCCAGCTGCTCTGCTCAGGTCAGTGTTGAGTTTTCTTTGTTTTTAATCTAGCTTCACCCATGACTGAAATGGAGTTAAACAGGGAAAGAGAAAGTGCTATAATTCCGGATGTGGCAACATGTATCTTTCTCTGCATTTGTAAGTTAGGTTGAAGGGCAGTCAAACAAAATGACTTTTCCAAGATAAATGTGGAACTTGGAAAGAAACTTTCGTGAAAGTAAATGGTGTAATTGCCCAAAGTAAAGCCAACTTATGGTTTCTGAGCACTAAAGAGTTTGAATGATGTGATTGAAACTTGAAGTGGAAAATTGGCGCTGAGTAGGGGAAGGCAGTGTCAGTGGAGAGCCCCGAGGGGTTTTAAACATTGCATAAATGAACCATATAGATTACAGCAGTATCAGTTTTGATGCCTGGTCTATTCTAATTTTAGTTGATCTCAAATATTGAAGCACTAAATATTTTACATTTGACCTCATATTACAGCTAGATTGGGAAAAATAAAGAGTTCTCGAATCTGACAACTATGCAGCAACCTTTCCTGTAACTGTAAGCATGTGGATACTGGGTGAGGCAGATTTGGCTTAGCTGTGGTATCTTGTTTCTGTTTCTCCAGCTGGAATGAATATTCTGGTCCTCCTGGTGTTCAGAATTAAATATCAATAATGATCTTGAACGCAAGAACCTGGAGATAACTGTAATGTGTTCAGAAAGGAGACACTACTTCCATGAGGAAGAAGGAAATCAGTTTCCAAGAAAAGCAATTTTCACAACTGTTTATCTGTGTACTCGGAAAGTACCAGTGGCAGGAAGCAAACAATAGATGGAACAATAAGCTGATTTTCAAATGTTGACTAACAGGGTTTACATAAGTAAGATATCCATGTTACTTCAATTGTAGTCCTTTGGACATTCCCAATTTTAATCACTCCATTATTGGTGACCATACTTCTACCTGAGCCATAAATTCTGCAGCTCCCTCCCTAAACCTCTCTGCTGCTGTACTTCGCTTTCCTTCTCTAAGATGTTCCCTAAAGCTACATCTTTCATCTGCCCTAATATCTCCTCGTGGGGCTCAATGTTAAAATTTGATTGGTAATGCTCCTGTGAAGCATCTTAGGATGTTTTACAGTATAGAAGATGATTTAAAAATACAAATTGTGTTGATATTTCTCAGCATCTGGAAGCTGTATATATTTCTGTTGGAATATTATTAACAGATTTATCTTTGGTTAGAAATATGTCCTTGGGCTTTAGCTTTATTTATGGCACAGCAGCTCACTTTTAAGTTTTAAGGGGATGTTTGCATATTTGCGTAACAGACTGCAGTTCAACATTTAAATATGGTTCAAAGGAGCTTTTGGTTATGTCTTGATCACTCATTTCTTTTCTGTCTCCTTCAGTCTATCTAATGTAAAGTTCCATGTGTATCCCCAATACCTCACTTAAGCCACCATTATTTGTGTAAGCCTTAGTAGTGAGCCATGGAATAATAGCATCTAGAACAATGCTCCACCTGCATTCAAATATGCTGTTTGAGCCGCAAGGTGAGAGGAAGCTTCAACTCTTCGTAACCTTGGAACTCAGTGTCAGTTACTGTTGCCCACTCTTCTTTCTATATACATCAGGTGTATAGGGAGCAATTAAAACACCACAATTTATTTTATTAAAATCCAGTCTCCTTCAGGAGGCAGCTGAAGATGGACATGCCATTGTATTTTATCTTTGATAGTGCTAGTGCCCACCTCTGGCACAGGGACTGCCAGCCCTTCAAGCTATTATTGTTTCTGATTTGTCATGTTCCTCAGGGACCCACCCGCTATCCTTAATTACGCGGATAGTGGGTCTGGGGGCAACATTTTAATTGCTCACCTTGGGAAGTTCTCTTAGCCAGGTATCCTGACATTCCAATGGATTGGGATTGAACCTGAAAATGGTCTCATCTCACCCCCACATCTTCAGAGCTGTAGATTCCACCTGCTCATTGGTTGAGAGTAATGAAATCATTTTACCATTCTCAGGAAAATCGGTGAGTGACAGTCTGTACAGGACTTCAGTCAAAATAACAGTTATTATAAAGCTTGAAAGGATTCCTCACCTATCTTTGCAAATTGACAGGAAGAATAATTTGATGGAAAGAAAATTTAGGAAAGTACATGGAATTGCAATAAAAAATTAATGAAGTGTTAGCAAAGCTTTCATAGGATTTTGGCCCAACTGACCTTGAACTTAATATCACTTCTTAAAAAAAATTGCTAATCCCTCTACCTGTTTACAGTTTCTAAAAATTTGTTTTCCAAATCTTGCTGCTTTGTAATATCAATGTTACCCTGGCGTGGCTAACTAACAAGGTATACATGTAACCTTGAGTGGTGACCTAGGAAGGTGTGAGCATCCTGAAATGATGGTGGGCTCAGCAGCAGTCACTAGCAGCATTCTTACCCCTGGGGGTGATCAGATGTGTTGTTGCGTTGAGGAGATTATTTGCTCAGAGTTTTTGTTTTCAGTTCTGCTTAATCATCTTGCTGTGATGGGTCAACTTGATTTTGTTTGAACATGTTGTCTGATACTGCACAAATTAAGTGTGACAGTATGAAAAAAAGCATAGTTTCATTTTAACACACGTTGTTTCTTATCCTATGGTTTGTTGCTTGTTCACTATCCTATGTTTCACTGTCATCCTGTGTGCTCACAGTTTCAGGCACTGATGTACTCCGGCAAAGATACTCAGCAATCATGCATGATTGAGCTGAATGTCTTACCTGAGTTTAATGCAGGAACAGGAGGAGAATTGGCATTTGTTGAACTGCTCTGTTGTACTTTCTAGGAAATTTGAATTTAGTTTGCTACCAATGTTATAAATTATTTAGAAATTAGAAATGAATTGGTTTAGTTCAATAGTTAGCCTGTGCCACAATGTTAGCAGACGTGCCAATCATTTAGAGTAGATCAGATGCATTGCTGTGTGGAAGCATTTGCAGTGTGCTAGACTGCTTACAGCACTTGAACTGATTAAAAGAAACAATGGAGTGCACTTGTGATTTGATATCGAGAACTATGCAGTCAGATACAGTTTCATTTGACTGGAACTTAGTTACCTTTCAAGTTTTTTGGGCAAGGTATTTAGGGGAAATGTTCAATATGGATATTTAACTAGTGACATAGGTCATGGTCATTGTGCAATCCCATTGTAATGTTCCTAGTTCAAAATTATAGCTAAAAGGGCCTAGAAGCAATTTCTAAATGATGACATGCAATGTGGGTCAGTAATTGTTTTTGTTTGGAGGTGTCAAGGAGTAAAAAAGATCTTGGCTGAGTGTGTTAAGTAATACAATATAAAGTGACCTTCTTTAATTTCTTACTCTTTGCCTATTGCATATTTTAAAGTCCATTTTGCAATGAATTCCACTTGGATTCAACTTAGTGTAAATGCATTACTTCAGAAAGGATAAGTGCCTTGAAAATCACCCGTCTGGAAAACCTGGAAATTCTATTTGATCACATCCTCTGGCCTGGCATGGCAATGCTGATCCCAGTCAAATGGCATCCAAAATTCTTTTGTAACTACATTTAATACACATTTAAATAGCAGCTATCAGAGCACGAAATAGGATGGAATTGGATTCATCCTTTAGCCTTTCAGTTTCACTTCATGGGTAAGAATAGCCATAAGGTTAAATCTCCAGTGGTTATTTGTTGTGCTTAGCTTGGAGCTTCAGCAGCTGAACCAAAAGGCCTAGTAAAAACAAACATTTACAACCCTAAGGGATCAATTGACTGAAGTGTGGATGCTAGCAGATGAGCAAATTTCAACAGCAAAATGCAGTATAACTGCTGTTGTGGGATTTGGATGTTCCATTAGCCATGCATGTTTCCAGAAAGGTTAGTTTTACTGAACATGATACTAAAGAGAAATAAGGCACAAAGACTTACAACTCACAAGGGTTTTAAGGCTAACCAGAGTCAAAAATAGGTAACAGGTACAAACTGTACTGAGGCCTGTATAGACCAACAACAGGAGGCTCCTCTGACAGCACCTTCTAATCCCGTGACCTCTACCACCTAGAACGGTGTTGCCCAATTTTTTCTCATGGTAGGATTCAGTTTTCTATTTTTCTTGCACTCATGGAGGCCTGTTGAGAACTTTCAGAGAGATAGAATTTGGCATAATAATAAACGTGAATTTCTGAAAAAAGACGAACCCAAAACAATTAATCAGTAATTTAACAAAGTACATAACAAAAATGTGCATTAAAATGTGTCAAACAGCAGAGCTGACTAATAAAATGTGGTTTTACATTTTAGTTAAGAGCAGAGCGAGGGACAGGCAAACTAGGGCCAAGTTCTGAACTCCACGGAAGTTGGTTGGGGAGTGCTGGGCCTGAGCTGAGGAGTTGTATTTAACTGAGGTGGAATTCACATGAAGGTGGGACTTGGAGGATGATTCTCTTTCAGCCAGAAAGTATATGTCTCTGTCCATCTCACTCTCTGTGTCAGATTTCACACACTGTTGTCTTCGACTTGCATGCACACTTTCTCCCTCCCACACATACCCTCTCCTTCTTGCCCTACCTGTATTTGTAACTGCAGTTGGAGGTTGGATAGGATTCCTGGGCAGACCATAGCATGCACCCTGGTTTACCTGTTGGAGAAATCTGACCTCGAAGGAGCAGGACAGCAGCTGCATGTGAACTGCATCTCTCACAAGATCCCCTTCAAACCACACACAATCCTGCTTTGCAATTATATCACTGCACCTTCATTGCAAGTTCAAAAGCCAGGGACTTTCTTCCTGACAGCACTGTAGGGCAATTATTACCAAGCATGGCCGTATTTCAAGAAGACAACTCATCACCTTCTCAAGGGCAATTAGGGGTGAACAATAAATGCTGGCCTAGCCAGTAATGCCCACATACCTCAAATAAATGAAAGATAATGAGGCTGCATTCTACCAGGGGTCCAGGATCAATGAAGGACCTATGCTACAGTTGAGTGAGAGCATAGTGAGGGTATCGCTGATGTGGGTGTATGGAGAGGGAGAAGGCAGCTTAGAAGAAAGGCAAAGCTGTGGTTCTCTATGAATTTCCTCGACCTCAGTTCCTAAGATCCCAGCTGATGTTATTACTGGACAAATCAAATCCAAGACTGAAATCTGGCTTGGCAGATCATATATTAATTTATTCTGGTTTTAATGGAATGATAACTAACAGGAACATGAGCCACAGAATGCTGCAGATTTTGCTTTAACAAAAGAAAAAATTATTAGCAAGAAAATTCAGATAAATCCAAGTAATCCAAACCATCTACTTATAATACAAATTCGAAGATTTGTAAACAAATACTCAAAGTATATATTAATCCCAGAATAATCCTTTATAAATTGAAAGGAAATAAACACCTTTTGTATATGACCTGAAACAACGTAACTTCAAAGTGCCCAAAAGATCACTTGCATAACGATCACACCAGAGATCTTGTATCTAACACCTCGATAGGTTTAAGCCACTTGTGACTTCAACTTTTAGACTAGAACTGTACATAGCTTCCTCCTGGAGTTACCAAACACCTGAGCTTCAATATACTCAATTTTAAGTAACCTCTTCAGGGTTTTACCCAACACTTCTGATTTGGACTAACACTAGCCCTGTACTCGAAGGTAATCTAGTTCACTATATGTCTTTCCCTTTTCAGGTGCACCAGTTTATGCAGCCATCCTATTCCAAGGTTCTATTCAAAGTAAAAATTGAATCCAACTGTCTTCCTCTCTATGCTTTGGGTGTTTCCCTTAAGACTGGAAAAAAAAATTCTAGATCTTGAGGTCTCATTATTAACCTTGCTGGGTCGCAAAGCAACCCAAATAAACAAAAGGTGAACAAAACCAGGCTCCAAAAGCAGTTTTTAAAATAACTCACCAGAGATATGCAAAAGTTAATTATTAGCTTCAGAAACGGAGCAAACCCACTGGTTATTAACTCAAACTTGAAACCCAAACTTACAATAAGTAATATTAAAAATGTAGATATATAAGTCCCACTGTTTACATCACACAAGGAAAGCCCACCGCTGGTCACCTTACTGACATTTAATAGGCAGGCGTTCCTCAAAGCAGATCTCTCACTCGCTGTTTAACCAGTGGGTGAGACTTCAATCATCTAGATTATAGTCCACCCATTATTTCATCATTTTATTCTAAACCGTATGTGTAGTACAACTGAAGGGAAACCATCAACCCTGGTCTACAAACATGCCATGGCTAAAATTGTGGGAAAGTCATTTTTCTTATGTCTGAATTCCAAATTTATTTGTCGTATTGCAAAACAAAATCAAGCAGCTACATGCGCAAAATTATCTCTATAACCACCCTTTACTAATACCGCAGCACTACTGAGCTAATCAGAGCTGTTTTTGCACTGTAGCACTGCTTCATCAACTATTGCTCATCATAGTCTTGCCCAGTCCCTTTGTGCCTGCCTAGTCATTTCTTTCTGCCACTTTCTCGTCACTACTTCTTCTCACAACTTCACTGAGCTCCCAGTCTTGCCTTTATTTAACCCTCATTTCTTGTGACCTTATCTTCCTCCTTTCTTTCCTTGTCCAAGCATTAGGTATCCTGGTTTAATTTATGTTAAGACTGGGTAGTTCAGGTTACTACAGACATAATTTATCCTGGATTTGAATAGGAAAGCCATTCCTTATTTCACTTCAAGCAAAGTATTCAGAACACCGGGTCATTTTAAAAGATGCCCACTTTAACCTGTTCTGGCGTGCAGGCATCATCCAGTCATGGTGTTGCTCGATCAGTGGCATTTCACAATTATACCTTGTCCGCCTTCCGCAGGGACCGTTCCCTACAGGACACCCTGGTCCACACTTCCTTCACCCCCATCACCCCCCACAGCCCTATGTCACCTTCCCCTGTAACCGGCGAAGGTGCAACACCTGCCCATTTACCTCCTCCCTCCCCAGTATCCAAGGGCACAAACATACCTTCCAGGTGAAGCAACACTTCACCTGCACTTCCCAGAATCTAGTCTACTGCATTCGCTGTTCACAATGTGGTCTCCTCTACATTGGGGAAACGAAGCATAGACTGGGTGACCGCTTTGCAGAACATCTACGTTCTACTCGCAGAAAAGACCCTGAACTACCTGTTGCCTGCCACTTTAACACATCACCCTGTCCCTGGCCAACATCTGTCTCTGGCTTGCTGCAATGCTCCAGCGAAGCTCAGCGCAAGCTGGAAGAACAACACCTCATTTTCCACTTGGGGACCCTCCGGACTCAATATTGAGTTCAATAATTTTAGGGCCCAAACTCTCCCATGTCCCAGCCCCCTACCCTACACACCAGGCCTTGTTACCACATAGCCTGCCATTACACGCTACCTGTTATTTAATAGCCCCCATTAACAACTATTCACCCTCCCAGCCCGATCATTATCAACTCTTTGTCTGTCCAACTGCTCTTCTCTCTCTTTAGGCTTTATCCTAGCGTTTTACTCTCTACCCCATCCCCCTCCCCTTTTTTCTGCATATAAACTGACGTTTTCCCAGCTACCATCAGTTCTGAGGAAGGGTCACCGGACCCAAAACGTTAACTCTGTTTTTTCTTTCACAGATGCTGCCAGACCTGCTGCGCTTTTCCAGCAACTTTGTTTTTGTCACAATTATACAGACTTGACAACATTTTATTACTTTCTGTGTGTACCAGAACCAGCACTGTCTTTTGCTGCCTTGGGAATACTCATATCCTGTTTGCTTTTAAACTCACTTACAGAATGTAAGATGCCTGTGGATAGTAAAATGTTGTAATTTCAGCTTTCTTAGTATCCTATAATTTAATTGCCTTGGCAGTAGTTGTGTTAAGTATATAAGAAATTGTCAAATGTGGCAGTAGTAGAGAACATTGCCTGTGTTTTTTACTGCTGTGATGCAGATTTCTACTATGGTGATGTCCTAGACCACAGGCAAAAGACAATTTAATTAACAATAATGATTGTGTAGCCCACAACAGACCAAATAGACCTAGTTGAAGGCTTCAGTGTGGGCGATACATAAAATTTGCACAAAAGAAAATGATGTAAATATCAAATGGCTGTTGATTTTGCAATATTAGTTTTACAATATTTATACATAGGTGAGCACTGCCACAAAAATGTATACAAACCTACAAAATTTGGGAAAAAAACACCAACAGTTGCAGAGAAACCTATATAACCTCAGAAATGTTGACAGTTCAAGTGGTCAAGTGAAAACTGCTTTTTAGCAACAATCTATGACCAGGACTACAGCAGGGTGATTCAACAATTTGCATTTCATTCCGTAGTAACTGAATTTCAGAATTTTAACTTGTGTTTTGCACATTGCACAGTCCAGTTTAGATTTCTGTGAAAACCGAAACCCAGTAGCCTTGTATTTTTGATATGGGCATAAAAATCATTTAGCTTGGTGGACCAGTGTTGAATCAAGCATTCCTTATCTATCATCAGGCAAGTGTAAAATTTAAAATAGAAATAAAATCTTTAACTCATGGCCTCATTTGACATAAATTGCTCCATTCCATCTCCATTAAACTGTAAGTTTAAGTTGGTTTGGGTTCAGATTTGTGACTTTTAATATTTTAATATTTCCCCCAACCTAACCTGTCCAATTTTAGGGGGAAATGGTTGGCGGATAGGTGATAAACTCCTCGATTATTCTCAGGCTAAACCAACTCTTCACAGCTAGACATAGTAAGAACTGCCGATACTGGAGTCGGAGATAACAAAGTATGGAACTGGAGGAACACAGCAGGCCAGGCAGCATCAGAGGAGCAGGAAAGCTGACGTTTTGAGTCGGGACCCTTTTTCAGGGTCCACACTGTGTTATCTCTTCACAGCTAGGGTGTCCTGTGTGATACCACTCTGAGCTAAAGACCCTTGTCTGTTCATCACAGCTCCAAAGCATCTCCTTTCCTAATTTCACGTCCTTTGATGGTTGTTTTACCACGCTTCTATGAGGCATCTTGTGATACTGCTTTACGTTAATAGAAAGCTACGGAAGAATTTTTTTTCCCTCAGAGGGTAATGCATCAGTGGAATTCTTTACTGCACAGGGCTGTTGAGACTGGGTCGTTAAGTATATTCAACACTGAGACGTACTTTTAATTAATAAGGGAATTAAGGGTTCTGGGAAAAAGGCAAGAAACTGAAGTTGGGTATTATTATCAGATCAACCATGGTATCGGGAATAGCAGAGCAGTGTTTATGTGCTGAATGGCCTGCATATGCTCCAATGTCTTATGGTCTTAATGGTTTTTCCTGAAAGCTATTGTGCAAATATTAGTCGTCATTATTGTTTTCATTCTATTTAAACTACTTTATTTTACACTGAAAAGTGACAGCAGAATATTTTAGAAAATAAAATTGTATATTGAAATTGCTGTTTCATTCATTGACACGAGATATAGAAGTGGCCCCAACCCACCGGTGCACATTTCAAATCATTCCACAAATATGGAGTTCACTATTTTATTGTTGGGAGTTTATTTTGTACTGTCTACATTCTAAAAAGACTTTTTTTTAATGATTATTATACAGAAAGCAAAACAAGAATTGACAGTTCAACTACTTTTCGTGTGAGGTGATGTTAAAAAGATTTGCACTAATTCCACTGCTAAAAAATTCTGTCTGTTAGGTCTGTGATATGTGATCTGTTTATTAGAAGTATTGTACAGTTTATATGAAACTTTACCAAGACCTGATTATATAATCTTTCTGACATGTCTACTTGAAGAGAAAAGGTCTGAAGATTATGAAGTCATACCTCAGATGTCCTGTCTGTTTTTTGATGCGGAATCCCAAATGAAGATTAGCACCTCATAACGTATTGCATACATTTCTCTCCGTGCTTTTGCTGAAACATCGCACATTAGAGAAGATAACTCACAAATTGTTGGGCTTATATTTCTGACAATGACCTGTTACATATATATAGTTACTAAGTCCTTTTCCAGTTCTTATCTACTTTGTAATAGTCCTATCCATCCTGAAATGTGAAGTCTGGCAACTTTGACTTGTTTGTCACAGTTAATGCTAAATAAGAGGCTTCCACCACAGAGACATTATTCTACTTTTGTTTTCAATCCTAAGTGTTGTCGATGAAATGTTTTCCATCAGCCTGAAGAGGATTAATAAATGGTTTATCCACTTCTATAAAGTTCTCTGATACCATTTGATTGGATTCAGTAATCAAAAATGTTCAGACACTCCTATTTCAATTGTCATCACAAAACATTAACTCTGATTCACGACTGAGATCCTAATACTGACCTCAATATGGTAGTTTCGGCCAAAGAAAGCTGTGAAGAGGCTACAGTTTTCAAACAATCAATGTTTTGATTGTAGTTTCCTAAGAGCAGAGGAGACTGAGAGGGGACATAATTGATATACATAAAATTTTGAGGGACATAGATACCAGGGGTGTAGATTTAAGGCAAGTGACTGAAAGTTTAGAGGAGAAGTGAGGAAAAATTATTCATCAGAGAGTGGTAAGAATTGAAGCTCACTGCCTGGAAGGGTGGTATAGAGTCAGAAAACCTCATAACATTTAAGAGGCATTTAGATGTGCACTTGTAAATTGGTGGTGTAGTTGACGGTGAAGAAGGTTATCTCAGACTACAACAGGGACCTTGGTCAGATGGGCCAATAGACCGAGGAGTGGCAGCTGGAGTTTAATTTAGATAAATGTGAGGTGTTGCATTTTGTTAAGGCAAATCAGGGCAGGACTTATACAGTTAATTGTAGGGCCCTGGAGAGTGTTGCCGAACAAAGAGACCTAGGGATGCAGGTGCATAGTTCCTTGAAAGTGGAGTCACTGGTAGACAGAGTGATGAAGAAGGCATTTCATACACTTGCCTTCATTGGTCAGTGCATTGAGTATTGGAGTTGGGATGTCATGTTGCAGCTGTAGAGGACATTGGTTAGGCTATTTTTAGAACACTGGGTTTAGTTCTAGTCTCCCTGCTATAGGAAAGATGTCATTAAATTTGAAAGGTGTCAAAAGATTTACAAAGATGTTGCCAGGGTTAGAAGGTTTGACCTATAGGGATAGGCTGAATAGGCTGGGGCATTTTTCCCTGGAGTATCAGAGGCTGAGGGGTGACCTTATAGATGTTTATAAAATCATGATGGGCATTGATAGGGTGAACAGGCAAGATCTTTTTCTCAGGATAGGGGAGTTCAAAACTAGAGTGCATAGGTTTAAGGTGAGAGGGGAAAGATTTACAAGGGACCTGAGGGGCAATTTTTCATGCAAAGGGTGGTGCATGTATGGAATGAGCTGCTAGAGGAAGTAGTGGAGAGGGATTCAGTTACAACATTTTAAAAGGCATCTGGATGGGTATATGAATAGCAAAGGTTTAAAGAGTTTCGGCCAAATGCTGGCAAATGAGACTAAATCAGTTTAGCGTGTCTGGGTCGACCCAGACAAGTTGGACAGAAGGGTCTATATCCGTACGGTATAACTCTGTGTGCTATGACTTGCAATGCCAAGGCACATAAAGCTATGAGCCAAGTGCTGGAAAACGGGATTAGACTGGTTAGGTGTTTATTTTTGACCGGAGTGGACATGATGAGCTGAAGGGCCTTTTTCTTTGCTGTAGATTTCTAGGACTCTATCTAGCTTTGGTGTTAAGACACTCATTTCATAGCCTGTTTGAAGTGGTTCCATATAAGCCAACAACAACTGGCACACAGCACCCTCCCATGAGATAACAAGGTGTAGAGCTGGATGAACACAGCAGGCCAAGCAGCATCAGAGGTGCAGGAAAGCTGACATTTCGGGCCTAGACCCTTCTTCAGAAAATCATTTTTTCCATGGATTGTATTTCAACAGCTTCATCGTCGTCGTTTTTTTTGCCCCATCCTATCTTGCCCTAATTCAGGACAGAGAGGTGGTGTAGTGGTAGTGTAACTGTAATCCAGAACCCCAGCTAAGGTCCTGGGGCATGGGTTCAAATCCTACAAGCATGATTGAAATATTAATTCAGTAAAAAGCTAGCCTAATGGTGAATGGATAACCACTGTTAATTGTTGTAAAAGCCTAGCTGGTTCACTGGTGTCTTTTTGTGGAAGGAAATCTTCCATTCTTACCTGGTCTGGCCA
The DNA here is from genome assembly GCF_021869965.1 of Rhincodon typus. NCBI lineage: Eukaryota > Metazoa > Chordata > Chondrichthyes > Orectolobiformes > Rhincodontidae > Rhincodon > Rhincodon typus. The sequence goes on along the minus strand of NC_063345.1, from coordinate 22,540,467 downwards.
TCATATGATTCCTGACCTACAGCAATGTGATTGACTCTTAACTCCTCTCTGATCAATTACGGATGAACAATGCCAACATCCCATGAACAAATTTAAAAAAAAGGATCAAAGATTCTTCACAGAAGAATCATGTTTGACTCCAGCTGTGCATTGAGTTGGCTGATTTATTGCAGATGGTAAACTTCACACCCTTGAGTTATGGAGGGAAACACAATCCAGTGACTTTATCTCAAATGAATGCACAAGAACGTAAGTCAAAAAAAATCTTAGGCTCGGCTCTATCTCACAGCCATTGGCCATGGTTGAATTCTCATATTCAGTCTTTGTGTTCGATCATGTATAATGACTGCCTGGTTGTGGTGTTGCTGGTTGTTATGATGACATAGTTTCCATCATAAGTGATACGGAAGGGAGGGGAGGAGAAATAAACGGAAAATTGCATTTGCAAAGTACAATTTTCTGAGGCTAATACAGATTTACTCACTCTATTCTAGGCATTTGCTGTGTTATTGGAGAGGGAGACAGCCAAGTAAAACTGTGGATTTTAATGTCTCTAGTAATGAACTGGAAACCATTAAGAATACAATACATGAGATCCACAGCAATTAGTCCATTAGAATGTAAGCCACATATAATGAACTATATGATCCATAAGTTCACTATATAACAGCTTTAAAATTTACTTCTTAAAATGATTCATGATGCAGTATTTTGGAACTTTGATAAAAATTCCAAGGAATAATGTTATGGTATGGAATGCACTGCCTGGAAATGCGGTGGAGGCAGGTTGAAATGATACATTCAAGAGGACATTGAATGACCATTTGGATAGAAATACTGTGCCAGTGTGGGAAGAAAAAACTGGAGATTGGCACTAGGTAATGATTCTCATTTGATGAGCCTGATGGATGCCCAAATGGCCTCCTTCTGCACTATAACATTTCAGTCAGCCAGTGATGTTGTTATTAAACTAGAACTCTGTTTCTTTATTCTGTCCCACTAAGTTGATAGCATGCCTTATTTCAAGCATGCTGTGACCCTGTAGTAAAACAGCCGAAGCCCAGGCTGTGAGCATGTGCCAGTGACAGATGGTGATGTGAAGGTGTGAAATTGGTCATAAAGAGAGGTGGAGAACCAAGCGGGCAAGTAACCAATATGGAGATACAATTGATGACGCACGATGGGCAGTTGCTCTAGATCAAAGATGCGTAAACAATTTGCACAGTATTTATGAACCACTGATGGGGCCAGATGAATAATCAGTAGAAAAACCCCATGGGTGTGTAGATAATGTGGGGAAATTACAAAATAAGTAATTAATTAGGTGCCATAATCAGCTTTAAACTGTGTAAAGTTTAAAATGAATCCTTCTTTGTTGAATTTTGTAACAATGCAAATTAGAGGACAGGACAACATGGGCAGAGAAAATTTTACCACAGTCTTGTCAGAGGTATCAATTGTAAAGTAGATTTTTTTGTTAGCAGGTAAATTTAACTGATTTATTAGATTACAAAAGTATTTCTTAGTCTGAATGATCTGAATGAAATGGTGCTACAGCTAAACTGTGCCCTTAACATACTATGATTTAATCTAATCAGTATTACTGTCTCATTATCAGTTAACAATTCTCATTTCTTTATTTGTGTCTCTCTGGGATTTTCCCCATGAAATATTTTTGACATTTTGAAAAATCTACAGGGCATTATCATTGGACGTAACAGCAGATATGCTAAAAAGGCCTGATTTTTCTGCGTAGAACAAATAGTTAGACATTTTATTTGAGTTTTTTTCTAAAGTACACCATTAAATTAACAATCATTTTGTCAATAAATTATCAAATGAATTTTCATTAGAATGTTCCACTATTCTGATTTGTACAATAAAACTCAATAGTGAATGTTTCAATTTATTGCAGGAGAATCCCATGTCAATACCATTACATCGTAATGTTTTTAACCTCGGGTTATTGGCTGTACTAGCCATTAATCCTTTTTGTTTTTTTATTAGATCTGTCCACAGGATTGTAACTGAGATAAAACAGTTATCCGGTTTAATTAATTGATGGTTAAGAAGTTTTACCATGCCAACTTTCACATATTGTTCTATGATGTGGAAAGACCACTGTGTGCTGAGGAGTTTGATGAACAATGTAAACTCTTTCATTTTTGAAAGATAACTATTGGTGTTGAATGAGATTTTCACACTTTTTTTTGCCAAAGCACAAAAGGCCTAGGGACTTAACAATGACTTGTAGTTGTTATCTGGGTAACCATTGTGCATCTCTGGAACTTGTAGCACCTTGCTATTGTGGTTTTTCTTTTGTGGAAACCATTTAAATTGGATTACATTTTTGAAGAATAAAATGAGAAAAGCCAATCAGGTTTCCTGCCTTTGCAACCAATGTACATTCTAGTCCAGTGCATCCTAAACATTTTCTCATTGTGACCCTATTTCAAGGCTTCAAACTTGTCGTATACTGTCAGTCAGCTGGGGATGGGGAGGGGAGCAGGTGAAGACCTATAGGAGGAGGAGAAGGGGATTGACCATTTCTGCATCCAAGGTACAAACCCAAAATTTCAATTTGTGTCTCCACTTGGAGTCCTGACCCCCACTTTGAGATAACCTATTCTAGTTTATCTAATCTAGACCATTTGTGGGGCTTATAAGGTCAATTGAAGAAAAATTTTGGATACAAAGTATGAATCCTCGTTGTTAACAGTGATGAGGCACCACAACAGAACATTTATTATCTCATGTCTCCACAATTCACACTTGGTTTGTCTTCTATAACCTCACAATTACATCACCCCCCATTTTGGGTTGCCTCAGGGATCTCTGCTTGGACTGTTTTCTATTTGTGATAGATTTAGTCTGAGTGCAGGAGGGATAGATGCCATTGGTATGGTATTCATTAGGTAACTAATACCAGACAAGAGTGTTTTGAGTGAAAATACTGTTTCTTAACAGATTCATTGTCTTTGTATTTCAACATAACCTTGTTTTTTTATGTATATCCTTTTCTCCCTCTGATTCTTATTGGTTCTGATTTTGCCAACTAAATTAATCATCAGTGAGATGTTTAATGGTCTACTGATCGGTTTCCTCCTGCTCCGTGCACCTGACCGAGATAGTTTCAAGGTATCTCACCTCCGGTTATCCTAGCTGTCTGGTCCTGGCAGTCGCACTGAGAACATAGGTATTGCTGGGACTGCACGCAGTCCCCAGTGGTAAAGAACCATCGGAATTAGGCCAAATTAAATGGGGATGTGGAGTAGACAAATGGGGCAGGGGAACCAATGAGTTATAAGACCTTGTCAGGGGAGTAGATAGCACTCTAGTGCTCTCAAAGAGGCCTTTTAAAGAGGTTCTCCCACCACCCACCACCAGCCCACACAGTGAAACTTACTTTGTTGGACACCTGACATCTTTCAGTACTGGTTGAATTCCTGTGATGCCTGGATGAAGCCATTAATTACCCACTTAAGAACCTTAAATGGTCTATGTTGGATGTGCTTCCTGTTTCTGCTGTCACTGTTAGTAACATTGCCATGTGGATAGGGGCAGGTGCGTAGGCAGTAAGCATGGCACCCATGAGCACACCTGCCTGCAAAAGCATCATTGGCAGTCCATAAATTACAGTGCATGTTGTTCCTCTCCAAATACTCTTTTTGTGACTTTTTTTGTTTAGTGATTGGGAACCCAGAGTTTGCATAGAGTTTCAAATTTGGCCTTATCATTGAAGAATATAAGGTTAAAATATTGATTGATTGATTGATTTATTGTCACATGTACCAGAGAACAGTGAAAAGCTTTGTTTACGAGCAGTATAGGCAGATCATAGTAAGAAGAATGTACAGATCAAAGGTTATAACAAACTTAAACAGAGGCATACAGGTTACATTGCACAGGCTGTGCGCTAGGTGAGATCAACGTTAGCAAGATCAGCATAACTTGAGGCTAGAGAGTCCACTCATCAGCCTAATAATGGCTGGGAAAAAGCTATTCCTGAACGTGTTGGTGTGCGTGTTTAAGCTTCTGTATCTTCTGCCTGACAGATTGAGTTAACCTGAGATTTGCTTGAGAGCTTTCTTTTTGATGTGTTTTATATAAAATAGGTACCTTTGGTGATATGATCAATCATATCTATGCAATTGCCCTGTTCTGCACTTTGTTATTGAGCACCACTTATTTTCTGCATGTCTATGCTATTCATATTTCCATCTTGCTTTACATGGATCAACACAAAATTTGTAAACCATTCCTTAACCCAGCTCTATAATTGGTCCAAATAAGTTTAAAGGTTGTTGTTTTTCTGTTATTTCTCACTTTGTCATGTGGCTTTAAATGATTATGAAATTTAATGATACACTCAGATATATTGCCCATCTAATCAGTAACTAATGAATAGTTGGAAATCTCAGGCGAGGACAAACTCCTGTAAAATTCCACAGTCAGTTTTTTCGGTCACTTTCTTTTGTTTCCTTTGTTGAACTATTTTTCAGTGTAGCTCCCTGTTAAGAGTTCTGTTAGACTCAATGACTGATTTATTACCACAGTAGAATTTGGTATGATCCATTACAATGACAAGATATGAAATAATGATCACTTAGTCTGACCGTAAATTAGATCGAAGAGCAAATGGAGCCCCATTTAAGCATCTGGCACCTGTAAAGGATAAAAGAAAATTGTCAAATTTGAAAGTAATCACCTACGTATTCACGTGATCGAGGGTTGTTCGGATTTAGGACAGGAGTTGTGCAGGGAAGCTAAGGAAGTGCAGTTACTTCCCACAGACTTCATGACCCTGACAACAGGTCCAAGTAGGTGTCCCAAGCCCTCATTTTTGCAAGGCAGCTATATGGAATTATTTTCCTGAAGGTGGCTTCCTAATTGACCAACTCCACAATTGCATTCAATTGTTTTGGATGCTGCTGGCTCAAACAGAAGACCAGTTTCCTTAGAATCTTGGAAACCCTGGTGGGAGAGATGGGCTCTCTTGAGGCAGGTAAGGCACCATGATGATGCCTGAATATGGAGTCAATAAAATAATAATTTAGGAGGGCAAAGGACACAGATCCTTTGGATTGAAATGGAAACCCCACCCCCTTGGATTGATGATGCTCCAGGAGCAGTCTTGATGCCCATGCTATCTTCTTTGGGGATGGAGCCTCTGTCTCCAATGGATCCCGAACCCCTGTAGGGAATCTGTCTACATTAAGCTGGTGGCCTATCTATGCCAGTGCTTTGGGAAATGGGGGAGTGAACTGTTTCACTGACGAAGCTGAGAAATTACCCCCAATTGGGGCCCCGATGATGTAAACCATCTCCATGGTGCAGACAGCTGATCTGCATTCTTGCCTGCTCTGAGGAAACTTTGCCAGTGGTGGGAACATGCTGGGGAGTCATTCCAAAACAATTTCTCAGTGTTTTCCCACCTCTTCCTGCCTACAGGCTTATCATCCCGGTGCCGGAAATATTCAGCCCCATAGACTTGATACATATTTTGACTGCTAGCTCATTATCATAATGAGATGGTGCTTTCTGCTATTGTATTTGGTCTAATACAAGCCCTCTTTCACAACTCATTGCTGCTGAAATTTTCAAACTGTATTCTTTATGATTTTCAGTCTAGGAACCAGCTTGATTGAAAGACTGATGGTTTAGGGCCAATATAGTGCACTGTGTGCTCGTGTACAAGTAAACTGACCTTGCCAAATAATGCAAGGTCAGCACATTTCCATAATTTTTGTGGCACCCTATAGGAAAATTTTCCCTGACTTACACAGAGTGCCATACTGGTAATTATGAAGGCCGCAAGATATCACAGTGCTGCTTACTGACTTTTTGGAAATGCAATGTTAGCTTCTGTGCTTATTCAATTGGTGCAACAACTGTGAAGTGGTCTTGTCCCATTGCCAATGCTGCAGATTCTCCCTGCATTAGGTAGATGGTGGTCAGTGGGTTGCCTCAGGGATCTCTGCTTGGACTATTTTCCATTTATGATAGATTTAGTCTGAGCATAGGAGGGATAGATGCCATTGGTATGGTACTCATTAGATAACTAATACCAGACAAGAGTATTTTGAGTGAAAATACTATTTCTTAACAGATTTATTGTCCTCGTACTTCAATATAACGTTTTTTTAAAATGTACTTTTTCTCCTCCAGATTCTTATTGGTTCTGTTATTGCCAACAAAATTAATTATCAGTGAGATGTTTAATGGTCTAACGATCAATTTTCTCCTGCCCTATACACTTGACCACAATAATTTCTATCGTCAATACTGTCCTCCTTGTACAGTCAAACTAGGTGTGATCGGCCAATTATTCACTTCTTTATATTTTTCCTGAAGGAGATCCATCTTTGAATTCCGCTTTTTGGTTCTGTGCACTCAGACAAGCACTTCTATCAAGTTAGCACCCCCTGGTTTATGGTAGAAGTATTCAGCGTGAATTCTACCCTCATAGTTTGGACTGTTGCTCTGGGGCTACAGTTCACAAACCTCTCATCAAATATTTTCCCACATATCTGTGCGGCACTACATTTCTGGATGCATTTTCAGCTCCATACCACTGTTTACGCTGACCTGTGAAAATTGGTCATTTTCAGCAGTTGAATTTGCTCTGTAGGACAAGGAGAGACCATGGTTTCATCTCCTTGCATACATATTTGTGATTGTTTCTCGAGTTTCGTGGATGAGGAAATACAGGGGATCTGCTTGTAGTGGGACCAGAGGATCAGAATAGCGGCACTTGGTCAAACATGAGTGTAACCCTATGCCATCGCATCATTTTAGGCTTCAATAAAATTTCACTGGGTATTATGTATTTCATTTGGTCACCATTGAAATTTGTGTGCTGGCGATAATGAAGGCTCAGAAAAATTAGTCTTTGAGCAAACTGAGGGGTGTGGGAGAACAATAATCCTGCATTTCTTTTAGTAATGATCTCTCAGTTCTGCCATCATATTGAAAGCGTTAACGGAGACTGAGACTGACCTGAGAAAACCCCTTCTGATCCATCATTTCAGTAAATGCAGAGTGCGACACAAACTGATCCACTCAGGCTAGTGTTGGGCTCGGCTGACTGAACCGTCAGCAGAATTTGCTGGTGGATCACTGCCTGAGTGCTTAACTTTGAGCCCTGCTAAAGATTACTAACAAAGGCATGTGGTCTTTGTAGCCTTGCTGCAGCTGCTGGTGTGGAAACGCTGCTGTATGTGTTCGTGGGGAATGGGAGGGTGGAGGACGTGGGTACATACTGAACCACTTTGTTCAGGGTAAAACTTTGGAGTTTTACCAGCTTGGTCGGTTAGACCCCCAAGAGTTTTCATTGCTGACTAATGCTGTGAATGCGGAGCCTCCATCCACACACACATTCAATGTAATCCCATTTCTGGCTTCACGCCCAGCCCTGTGCAAACCTTTCTGTTGCGAAGCTCAATTAAAGCGCCGTCTTTGTTTTGAAGTCCCACCCCTGCCCTTTAAGGATAAAGGGATCCTTCCTTGAATACTTGCAGCTGATTGTAAATAACTGTTGACTGAAACAGAGAATTTATCGATACCAAGGCTCTGTTCAGCTGTGGGTGTTGGTCTAACCTTAAAGAGCTGAGGTAGCAATTTTTCCAAATAAAAAGCTTTCGCAGCTTCTCAGGAGAAACGTATTGGAATAAGTATTGAAAGGTTTTCCCTCTAGAACCGCGGATGCTTCATTTTAAATTCCGATCTTGTATTCACTGCAGCTGCTTTACATAACAGATTTATATTTTCTTGCTGCAATCAATATTTTTCATTTCCGTCCCCAGTTCAGTGATTTAACTAAATGGGTTTGATGTTGATGGCATATGATGATCCTTGGGGAATTAATGACACAAGAGGTCATTCCGTATAAATATAAATTTGCTGTTTTCTTTGCGTATTTCCTCTCCTGATATATTTTTATTCTGGTTCCACAGACATTCATCAGTACCTCTTCCAAACGGTTATCTGCACACAAGCACTTTCCAGTAGAGGTTACCAAATAATTACCAGAAGCAGGAACATGGCAAATTTTTCCTGTTCTTATTCCAAAATTACTGAGGTCAGATGTAGTCCACAAAACATTTCTCCAGCTAGAGTTTAAAATAACACAAACGGGGGATTGAACTTTAGACTCACTGAGACTGTCTGGTACTAATACCATACCACAAAATGTGATTATCCACAAGTAACCAGGGCATTTTAGAATAAAATACTGCTGAGAGGGCTTTGAATGTTGCAGCGAACTTCGATCCAGTGTTATTAGACCTTAACTAGTAGCAGGAACTTTCCTTCATTTCTATGTGGTTAATGCGACGGCTAATATGGTTCCACTTTTTAAGACGGCTTATACAGATGAACCAGGAAATTACAGACCACTGAGTCTCACGTCAGTGGTGGGGAAACTATTGAAGAAAATCATGAAGGAGCGAATTAGTACCCACTTGGAAAGGCATGGGTTAATGATGGATAGTCAGCCTGGCTTTGTCAGAGGGAGAATTTGTTAGAATTTTTTGAAAATGTGATCAAGTGTGTGGATGAGGGAAGTTTAGTTGATGTAGTTTGTATGGATCTTAGCAAGGTCCCACATGGGAGACTGATTGAGAAGGTTAAAGCACATAGACTTCAGGGAAACTGGCTTAGTAATAAGACATTAAGGGTAGTTAGTGGTAGGAGGTTGTCTGCGTGACTGGAGGCTGGAGCCTAGTGGTGTACCATAAGGATCAGTACTGGGACGTTTATTGTTTGTTATATATATAAATGACATAGATGAAAATGAGGGGGAAATGTCAAACAAATTTGCAGACAACACCAAGAACAGTGGAGTGATTAACAGAGAAGAAGATGGTTGTAGGTTACAGGAAAATATAGATGGGTTGGTTAGATGGGCAGTCCAGTGGCAGGTCATATTTAACTCTGGTACGTGCAAGGCGATGCACTTTGGAAGAAGAAACAAGATGAAGGAGTACTTAATGAATGCCAGGACACTTGGTAGCGTAGAGATACGGAGGGATCTTGGGGTAATTATTCACAAATTCCTGAAGTCAGTAGAGCATGCGAATAGGATAATTAAGGTTGTATATTGGACACTTGCTTTCATCAGTCATGGCATAGAGTATAAAGAGTAAGGAAGTAATGTTGCAGTTGTACAGAGCATTGGTCAGGCCACAACTGGAGTACTGTTTGCAGTTTTGGTCACCTCACTACAGGAAGGATGTGATAGCACGAGAGGGGCACAGAGCACGTTCGCCAGGATGTTACCTGGGATGGAGACATTGATCTATAAGGAGAGACTAGATCAGCTTGGATTATCTTCTCTAGAGCAGAGAAGACCAAGGGGAGACATGATTGAGGGGTACCACATTATGAAGGGTATGGACAGGCTGATTAGTGAGCAGCTGTTCTCTATGGTTCAGGGGTCAATCATGAGAGGGTGTAGTTTCAGGGTAAGGGGCAGGAGTTTCAGGGGGGATTTGGGCAAAAAACTTTTCACTCAGCAGGTGGTGGGAATCTGGAATGCACTGCCTGGGAAGGCAGTGGAAGCTGGAACCTTGCAACCTTTAAAAAATATTCAGATGAGCTCTTGAAATATCATGACATTCAAGGATATTGGACAACTGCAGGAAATTGGGATTAGCGCACTTTTAGTGGTAGTTACGTTGGCACAGACCTGATGGGCCAAAGAGCCTTTCCTGTGTATTATGACTATATGAATCTTTTTTCAGTGATGCTCAAAGGTCACTGAAAGTAAACAGAGTGTGATGTAAAGCAAAGCTCAGACAGTGTGAGATTTTTAGCCTTTGGTCAACTCCTTTAGTTGGAAATTCAGCTGTGTTTGGAATCCTGTGATACATTACAGTATTAGACTTGCTGTTGCTAAATGGGTACTGCAGGTCTGGAGACCATGTTCAGTGGAAAGCACTGTCCTAACTTGAAGTCACCTCTGAGGAAAGCTTAACTAAAATGTCTGCGCAAACTAATCCTTTCAACAATGCTACATCAATGTGGCTGACTCTTTAAAGCCCTCTGAAACGGCCTAGCAAGCCACTCCATTGTAACAATCACTAGAAAGTCTCAAAAAAGGGATAAAACTGTACAAAACACCTGGAATCAACTTAGGCACTGGAAATACCAATGGCATCACAGCCTTGTTGACCCTGCAAAGTCCTCCTCGCTAATATCTGGGGACCAGTGCCAAAATCAGGAGAGCTGCTTCACAGACTAGTCAAGCAATAGCCTGATATTGTCCTACTCAGAATTATACCAACAGAATGCCCCAGACGCCACCACCATCATCCTATCTGCAGCACAGGCCCAGAAGCGGTGACACCTCTGTTGTATACAGTTGGGAAGAAGTTGCCCTAGGAGTTCTTAACATTGACTCTGAAGTCCCATGGCATCAGGTTAAACATGGACAACAAAACTTCCTGCTGGTTAGCACTTACTGTGGCCCCTTAGCTGATGAATCAGTGCTCCTCAATATTGGAGGAAGCACTGAGGATGGCAAGGGCACAGAATGTGGGGGATTTCATTGACCACCACCAGGAGTGACTTGGCAGCAGCACTACTGATCAAGCAGTGGGGTCCTAAAGGACATTGCTCCTAGACTGAGTCAGCAGCAGGTGGTGAGGAAATCAAGCAGAGAGAAAAACACACTTGACATCATCCTCACAAATCTGCCTACCGCAGATATATCTGTCAATGATGGTATTGGTAATAGTGACCACTGCACAGTTCTTGAGGAGACAAAGTCCTGCTTTCACACCAAGAATACCCTCAATCATGTTGTGTGGCATTATCACCATGCTAGATGTGACCTACTTCAAATAGATCAAGCATCTCAAGACTGGGCATGCATGAGATTCCATAGGCCATCAACAGCATCACAATCTGCAGTTTCATGGCCCCTTTCAACCATTACCATCAAGCAGGGGATTAACCCATTTCAATGAAGAGTGCAGGAGGGCTTGCCAGGAGCAGCACCAGGTATACCTGAAAATGAGGTGTCAAACCCGATGAAGCTACCAAACAGGACTTCTTGCGTGTCAAAGAGCATAAACAGCAAGTGATAGACAGAGCTAAACAATCCCACAACCAATGGATCAGATCTAAGCTCTGCAGTCCTGCTACATCCTGTTGTGAATAGTGATGGGCAATTAAACAACTCACTGGAGGTGGAAGTTCTACAAATATCCCATCCTCAATGATGAAAGAGCCCAACACATCAGTGCAAAAGATAAGGCTGAAGCATTCACAACAAATTTCAGCCAGATGTGCTGAATGGATGATTGATCTCAGCCTGCTCCAGCAATCCACAGAATCACAAATACCAGTCTTCAGCCAATTCAGTTCAGTCCATGTAATATCAAGAAATAGCTGAAGGTACTGGACACTGCAAAGGCTATGGGCCCTGCCAACATTCTGGCAATAGTACTGAAGACTGGTGCTCCAGAACATACAACACCTCTAGCCAAGATATTTCGGTACAACTGTCACACTGGCATTTACTCAATAATGTGGAAGGTTGTCCAGATATGCCCTGTATGTAAAATGCAGGACAAATGCAGTCCAGCCAGTTACCACCCCATCAGTCTACTCTTGATCATCAGTAAAGCGATGAAAGGTGTCATCAGCTGTGCTATTATGCAGCACCTACTCAGCAATAACCTGCTTAGTGACGTCCAGTTTGGATCCTGCCAGGGCCACTCAGTTCCTGACCTCATTACAGTCTTGGTGCAAACATGGAGAAAAGAGCTGAATTCCAGAGGTGAGGTGAGAGTGACAGTCCTTGACATCAAGACTGCATTCAACCAAGTCCTGCATCAAGGAGCCTTAGCTAAATTGGTGTCAGTGGGTAACAGGCAAAAGCCCTCCACTCATTGGAGTTTTACCTGGCACATAAGAAGATGGTTGTAGTTGTTGGAGGGCAGTCATCTTAACTCCATGATATCTCTGCAGGAGTTCCTCAGGGTAGTGTTCTCAATCCAATCATCTTCAGCTGCTTCATCAATGACCTTCACTCCATCATAAGGTCAGAAGTGGGAATGTTCGCTGAAGACTGCACAAAGCTCAGTACCATTTGTGACTTCACAGATACTGAAGCAGCCCATGTTTAAATGAAACAAGACAGGCTTGGGCAAGTGTCATCTGTGCTGCAAAAAATGTGAGACATTGACCATCTCCAAGAAGAGAGAATCTTAACCATTGTCCCTTGACATTCAACTGTGTTACCACCACTGAGTCGCCCACTATCAACATCCTGGGCTTACCACTGGAACTGGACTAGCCACATAAATACAAAAGCTACAAGACAAGGTCAGAGGCTAGGAATCCTGCATTGTGTAACTCATCTCCTGACTCCCCAAAGCCTGTCTACCATCTACAAAGCACAAGTCAGGAATGTGATGGAATACTGTCCACTTGCAAGGAAAATTGCAGCTCCAACATCACTCAAGAAGCTTGATGCTATTCCAGGACAAACCAGTTTACTTTAATGGTACCAGATCCACAAACATGCATTCCTTCCACCACTGACGCACAGTAGCACCATCTAAAGATATACTGCAAAAATTCCCGAAACCCACGTTCACTGCCATTTTTAAGGACAGTCAGCAGATATGGGAACACCACAACCAGCCATTCGCCATCCTGAATTGGAAATATATTGACATTCAGGTTTCACTCGGTCAAAATCCTGGATTTCCTTCCAAATGATATTTGGGTCTGTCTACAGCACGTGAACTGCAATGGTTCAAGCAGGCAGCTTACTACCAACTAGGGCAAAGCCAGTGAATCCACATCCCATGAAACAGCAGGGTAACTACATGAATTTGTCTCCTTTTGAAGAAGCAGATTTCGGTGAGCATCTTTTCACAAAATTTTTGTGTCGGACAATTGTGACAATTTCCTTATTAATAATGGCAGATTATCATCACTAAGATGAGCTTCCAATTTCAGATTTGTTAATTGATTTATAAATTCCATCAGCTGATGTGCTGGGATTTGATCCCATGACCTAAAGCATTAACCTGTACCTCTGGATTAGCAGACGAGTACTTTATCTTGATGTCACCGTCTGCCCCATTAACGCATAACGTTGAGCACTCCAGCTAGATGTAGTGTAGCATTAGGCTAAAGATCACTTTCTAGTTGGTACTTTCATTTCTTTACCAACTGGGATGGAGTTAATCATCATTTGCTGAACCATTGTTTTGAAATCATAAAGCCTATTTTTACAAACCATTTTTTTTCTAAGTGCTCTCAGGAGCAATGGGAGACTTTGAGAAATGCTTATTCTAATTTTGGCTGGTTTGTGGGCACTCTGTGTACCACCAAATATTATAGTGGAACAACTCAGGAGATCACCCACCTTCCATCCTATCATCTCTGTTTCCCACACTGGTTTCTGAATGTGGAATTATAGTTTTTAGCACAGAGGATCTGATAGGGTTCATACTGATTCAGACTTATTTCACCAAAGATCTTTCCAGCTGGCAAAGAAACATTGAATTTAGGAGCAGGAATAGGCCATTTAGCCCTTCACCACTCAATATGATCATACCTACATCAGCTTTTATTTTTGGTTTGTATGTTGTCTGCAAGCTTACTCTTATACTCTATTTTCCTGCTCTTAATCTGTTTCTTTATCTCTGTTTTCTGGAATCCAAACTGTTCTCAATCCTCAGGTCTGTTCCTTTCTTAGGCCAATTTGTATGCCTCTTCCTTGGATTTAAACTATCCCTTATTTCTCTTGTTAGTCATGCTCTGACCACATTCCTTGTTTTATTGTTAAGCCAAGTAATGAATAACCTTTGTAATTTGAGAGGATACTTTTCACCTGGGATAGATATCAATCCAGGTAATAGAGGAAATATATAAGAGTAGGTGATGGCCTAGTGGTATTGTTGCTTAGACCTATTAATAGGGACCCACCTCATGTTCTGGGGACCTGGGTTCAAATCCTGCCATGACAGATGGTGGTAATTGAATTTAATAAAAATATGGAAATAAGAATCTAATGATGACCATGAAGCCACTGTTGATTGTTAGGGGAAAACCAGGTCTGGTTCACTAATGTGAGAAGGAAGCTGCCATCCTTACCTGGTCTCGCCTCCATATGACTCCAGACCCACAGCAATGTGGTTAACTCAACTGCCCTCTGGGCAATTATGGATGGGCAATAAATGCTGGCCTAGCTAGTGACTGAGCTATAGGGAGAGGCTGAATATGCTGGGGCTATTTTCCCTAGAGTATTGAAGGTTTATAAACTCACAAGGGCATGGATAGGTTGAATAGCCAGGGTCTTTTCCCCAATGTATGGGAATTCCAAAACCAGAGGGCGTGGGTTTGAGGTGAGAGGGGGAAAGATATAAAAAGCACCTAAGGGGCAACTTTTTCACGCAGAAGGTGGTGCGTGTATGAAATGAGCTGCCAGAGGAAGTGGTGGAGGCGGGTACAATTACGACATTTGAAAGGCATCTGGATGGGTATACAAAAAGGAAGAGTTTAGAGGGATATGGGCCAAATGCTTGCAAATGGTTCTAGATTAGTTTGGGATATCTGGTTGGCATGGATGAGTTGGACCGAAGGGTCTGTTTCCATGCTGTACAGCTCTATGACTCTGTGGATGAATTTAAAAAATATGTGATTTTTCAAGGTTCTTTGCAGTCATTTGGCAGATCTAATTTGTTAGCATTCATTTTCTTTACTCTTTTGATTTACTTTCACCAAATAAACTCAACAGTCTCACCAGCTTATTACTGTATGCTGTTGTCTATTACTATCATTTTTTAGTACAACAAAATACATTTTTTCTCTTTAATGTATTAAAGAAAATATTGCCTTTAGGGAAATAACAGCAAAATACATTTTGTTTTATTTCTATTAGGTCATCTTTTGAAAATATGATTGTAGCATTCATTTTAGGCTAAACCTTAAATCACTTGCAATAATATTAAATGGTATTGCTATCATTGTGAATGAGCTTTGTCACGCACGGATTGTGTAATGTATTTATTCCTTTCATGGTGAAGAACAGAGATGTAGAAAGGATATAGTGTAAAGTGGTGCTAAACATAATGACATTAATGATTGCATAATTTGGACATCTTGTCCATAATAACCAAAATATTCAGAGAGCTCAAAAAAAATTACACTTTCTTTTGATAGCAGTTATGAGATGGTGCACATAGCTCATGTAATATAGGGATATTTAAGCCTTATGATCAATCAAAATGATTGTTTCAGTTCCAGATTTCGCCTCCTTTCTGAAAACTCCTAGATCATGCGCTATAGTATTCCCATAGTTCTGTTTTTGCCAATGAGTCCAAACCCCAGCTTTAGTAGATATTCACCCCCACTGTATCAGTATAATATACTTGCCCTTTAAAATGGTGATGCCTGTGTACTTTGTGGCTATAATTCTTCTTTATTTAGGCAGTCCTTCAGGATCAAGGATGACCTTCAAATATTCCAGCATTGTGAGTACTGACATGACTAGATAGTCCAATACTAGTTATAGATTATAAAGAAGGGAGTTTATGTTGGAGCTGTACAATACTTTGGTTAAACATAACTGAAGTACCGTGTGCAGTTCTGGTCACCGTGCTACAGGAAGGATGTGATTTCACTGGACGGAGGGCAGAGGAGATTCCCTTGGGATGAAGCTGTCCGGCTATGATGAGAGGCTGGATTAGTTCAATTTGTTTTCATTAGAGCAGCTGAGAAGGCTGAGTGGTGACCTGATTGAGGTTGATAAGATTATGGGGGACATGGGTTGGGTGGATAGGAAACAGCTGTCCTGCTTAGATGAAGGCTCAATAACAAGAGGGCTTACATTTAAGGTGAAAGGCAGAAAGTTTACAGTAGATTTTAGAGGGTGGTGAGAATCTGGAATGCGCTGCCCAGGAGAGTGGTTGAGGCGGGAAACCTCACAATTTTTAAAAAGTACTTGGATGAGCACTTGAAATGTTTTAACATTCCAAGCTATGGGCCAAATGCTATGGAAATCGTGTAGATTTAAAGTAGTTTAGTTGGTGCAGACTCGAAGGGCTGAAGGGCCTGTTCTGTACTGTATGATTCAGGGACTGGATCTTCACACCCTGCCGTGTTTGGGGCAGCTAGTGTTTGTTGAATCATGTGGGTGGTTGGCTGAGGTTTTCACACACACACCTTCTGCTGTTTGCAGTTAGCTTACATCTGGGCTTGTTGGAGAGGTTCAAAATGATTGGCTGCTCTGTCTATTCTTCTCATCCAATAAGGATGGTCTTTTTTAATGACAGAGAATCTCAGTCTGTAGTTTATTGTTAAGTACAAACTCTGTCATACAGATAGTAGAGTTCAGTATAAACATGCAGTACCAGCAAGACAAGGTAGAGATATTCGCAATATATTTTGTTGTATACTTCGTTGACAGCGAAAGCTCATGCGCTGTCTCTTATTCTGTGATGGAACTGATGCACAAGGGATATCTTTGTAGCTAGGGATTCCCACAAGTCTGTGGGCATACTGCACTAAGGATATGTTTGAAGTGGTTACCCTCCACTTGTCACAATGAAGCTCAGGGCAGAGAACTTGTTTTGGAAGCCTGGTTTCAGACATGCGGTTAATGTGGTCTGCCCAACATAGCTGACTGACAGTAACCAGTAACCAAACAAGGGACAGTGATATTAGAACACCTAAACTCCTAGTGGAATTGCAGAATTTTCTGGGGCTATTGTTGGTGATACTTCTTATGGGATTTGAGGTGTCTGTTGTACCCTGTCCATGTCTCTGAAACACATAGTTGGGCTGGTTATACTGCCTTTTTGAACATCTGCTTGGTGTTAGGTTTGAGACATTTGTTGTTATGATAGCAAATATCTGAGACATAGATACAAGAAGGCCCCAGCCTTGACGCTTGGTCTGTGCTGAGTTCAGATCCAACAGCAGTAAGACCACTGTAACTGGCCTCAGTGCCTTTGAATGCAAAAGCACAGAAGAACACCATTTGACCCATCAAATCCATAGCTACATTTCCTCTGAGTTCAAAAACAGAAATCGCTGGAAAAGCTCAGCAGGTCTGGCAGCATCTGTGAAGAGAAATTGGTTAAAGTTTTGGGTCTGGTCTCCCTTCCTCAGAACTGCGTAGTTTTTTCCCGCAATTCCTGTTTTTGTTTCTGATTTACAGCATCTGGAATTCTTTCGGTTTTTATTTCCTCTGAGTTGCTCAGTTGAGCAGCCACTCAGAGTTTCTGTGCTCACTGTTTGAAATCCTCATAAATCCCTTCTGCACCTTCTTGAGTGAGCCTATGTTCCTGCAATAAGGAAGTGACCAGAGCTTCACACATTACTTAATTTATGGTCTAACTAGTTTTTTTATATAGCTCCAATGTAATCTCTCTGCTCTTATATTCTATGACTCTGCTAATAAAGGAAAGTATTTCATAAGGTTTCTTAGCCACCTTATTGACCTGTCCTGCTACCTTCAGGGATCTGTGTACATGCACTCTGAGATCCCTCATTTCCCCATTGCCTCCTATCTTCGCATTTATTGTGTATTCATTAGCTTGACCTCTGAATGCATTACCTAACACTTCTCTGAGTTGAGTTCCATTTACTATTTCTCTACATACCTGGCTTATCTATGGATTTCTTTTTTCTTCTGCAAACTATATCTACCCTCTTTACCATCAACTACACAAAGGGTTTTTTTTGTGCCACCTGCAAACTATTTGATCATGCCCCATATTTCTGTCCACATCATTCAAATTTACCATGGGAAGCCTTAGACTGAATACTGAACTCTGCAGGACCCCACTGATAATAGTCTTTTGGTCACAAAAACATCTATCAGCTATTATGCTTTATCTTACAATATTGAGTCAAGTTTGTATCCATCTTCCTCCATTTTCATGGATATCATGGGCTTTTATATGTTTGACTAGTCCGCCAGTTGGATCTCGTCAAAATCCTTGCTATATTCATGTCATTTCACTATCTTCACCTGCGCCTTTGAAGATATTTTTTTTCCTTTCAAGAAGGGTATTGGTGGCGAAAAATTAGATAGCTGTTCGTTATAACCTTTAATGTCCACACTCTCAGAAGGGAGATCAAGCAAAATCTTTGCTACATAAGCTAGATGTTTTGGCTGTGGTGATCAAACACAAAGCTGTAGCCACTTGCCCTGGAACCAAGATATTGTTCCTATGCTGGGTACTCCTGACCTCATATAAGTGTCACTGGACACATACCCATGGAATCAAGATGTCTAGCCTTTTCCTCCAGTGCTTGAAAAAGGCAATGTTGTAGATAAAACACAAAATGAGTTCTGGTAGCTTGTTTCTTTTCCAAATAACAACTGCAACATCTTCTACAGTCCCTGGTTTTAAAATAGTAACTTTTTTGCATTTTTAAGTCCACAGTCCTAAAAAAGCAAAAGTGGTTTTTACATTCTTAATGTATTGGTAAAGATCTTTGATTTCTCCTTGTTTTTACTTTCCAATGTTCTATCATGCTCTCTGTTTTCTTTCCTAATTTCCTTTCTAATTTTACCTCTGCTCTTTTCAAACCATCTTCTGCTTTCTTGCAATGTTGAGTTGTCAGTGTCTGACATAGGTCTTCCTTTTTTGTCTTACCTTAGATTGTATGCCCGTTGACATCTGGGGTCTCAATACTTGGCTGTTCCACCTTTATTCTTTGAAAGGAGAATATTGACAGGAGGTTTGATATGTGTTCAAAATCTTGAGGGTTCTAGACATAGCAGATAATGAGTAACTTCCCATTGCTGGAAGGATTGATAACCAGAGGACACAAATTTAAAGTGAATAGCAAAGAACCAAAGCTAACATGAGGAAAAAACATTTTTACACAGCGGTTGGTATGGATGTAGATATACAATACATGAGACCAATTCAGTTGTTGGCTTTATAAAGGAATTGCGTAAGCAGTTGAAGGAAAATCATTGCAGAGTTACAGGGAAAAGATGGGAAGCTGGCATGTGTACAAGCAGCTGAGGACTGTCCTGGTTTGTAAACATTCCATGATTCTGTGGTCTGTAAGGCCTTAAAATCCTTCTTAAAGTATCTTCTCCACGGGCTTGATTATGATACTCCTGGAGTTTAATGCGTGATTTATGAAAATTTAATATTATGCCTTTTTATGTGTTGATTGTCTACATATAAAGAAAGCAAAGGATTCTCTCTGCTTTAATGGCCTTCTCAACCTGCTGTGCCAACTCTGAAGAAATGTGTATGTAAATAAGTTCTGTCTGTTCCCATATCCCTTTTAAAATTTTACCATTTCATTTACTTCTCATCTTTCCTTCTAAAATGCATTACTTTGCACCTTCCTAAAGAAAGTTGTATTTACCACCTCTATGTCCATTTCCTTCTCTGTGTCTTCCTGAACATAATGCAAGGCTTTGAAAATATGTTTCATGATAAATTCACATACTGTTAGCTGTACTCCAGAAACTAATTGAAGTTTTTGAGGACCAAAATGACTGCTTTAGGGGTATTACTTTTCATAGTGCAAAAATTAATATGATCAAGGATAACTGTGTTGTTTGTAGAACCTGTGAGGGTTCAAGTACTTACATTTGCTAATATGTCTCCATTGTGCTATTCACGATTTTGTATTAGAATAGTGAAATAAAGACTAATGGGGAAGGTTAATTTCTTATTGTAGCTAATGTATTTGCAAAACTTGGTGATTTTTAAGAAAAAACTATTAAGAAGATGTATATTGGCCACAGAGTCTTGGCTGTCAGTATTTATACTGACCAGTATGACTGAAGATAAGAAAAAAAGCATTTATAATTGTGAAGCACTCTGCCTCCATGCAGCAAGACCTGGACAACATTCAGGTTTGTACTGATAAATGGCAAGTCACAAACCGTGACACACAAGTGCCAGACAGTGTCCAACTCCAACAAGAGAGACTCCCAACCATCCTTCCCTAAAGTTAATGACATTATCGTCACTAACACCCCCGCCATCAACATTCTGAGTATTATCACTGATCAGAACCTTAACAGTTTGGAGGGAGGACTAAACATGATGGGAAAGACTAAGAAAGAGATTTCACCGATTGAGTATAAGTGGCTTGGAACTAACTTAAAAGGCAGAACCTTGAAAGATGATAGACTGTACTATAACCTGAGCCAGAAGGTGAATAAGATCACAGTTAAATGCATTGATTAAATATTGGGTGGGTTTCAGCTTGACTCCAGCTGTTTGCATTATTACTGCAATGCTGACACTTCAGAATTAACTGCTGATTGATATGCAGGAAAGCACATGCTGATACAAGAGGTACCATGGACAAACCACCGTTACTTCAGCAGCCATCTTTTGTCACTCTATGCCTGACTGCATGTAGACTTCCTTTTCCCTTTGATTTGGCCTGCAGTTTGTTAATCTGGGGTTTCAAGAGATGACTTTTCAGATTTTCCAAAGACTTTTAGAGATTTTAATCCCCCTTTTGTGTTGCCCTTCATTTTAATTGGCCACATTCATTTCAATTTGGTTATGTCAGTTTTTCTTTCCTGCCACTAGTCTGCTCCCGAGACTCATTCGAGTTTGCATCTGGTGCTGCGAATAATTATGCAAATCAGCCTGCATTGTCGCATTGAGAGCTATTATGATTTGACCCTTAAGGCACAATGTGTACCCTTTCTTAGCCACTTGCATTGTTGAGAAAAATTTGATGCTCCAATCCCATGAATGAACAATAAAAGAATCTTCTTTCAAACCAATTGAAGGATAGGTTTACTGAGTACTCCCCCACCACTGGCAAATTGGAAAAAAAATTGTTGCCTTGTATGGGAGACCTGTTATCTAGCCTTGTGGTGAGACTGAACAGATTCTATCTGATAGCATCAATATCCATTTCTACTTTTCAGGTCCTCTTCTAACATCTCTTCCACTAACAGAGTTCTGGATGCTGTCTCCATAATCTGCATAGAGTGTGCAAAGAAAATGGCACGTGTATTGAAATGAAAAGTATGCTTTTCTCACTACAGCCTCTCCAGTAATTTCTGCTCCATCAGAAACATTAATCAATTACTACAATGTGTTACTGAAGCAGGGTGGAATACATTTTTCTTAAATAATCAATCTGCTTTTCCATAACAGCAGTTCCATAAAGTGAGCACAGTAGGGCTTGAAATAAAAATTTCCAGCAATCTCATTTGATTTGGGAAATATTGATAAGTGAGTTGTGTACCACACTCCTCAATAAATTGATTGTTAGCCTAATGCTTTAAGCAACAATAATGTTGAAACTCTAGATTCTAATCTGCTACATTATGCCGACATGCTATTTTAATGGGAATCATTACTATGATTATCACAAAATCACAGAAATGCTATGGTGTAGAAGGAAGCTATCCAGCCCATTGTGCCTGCACTGTCAAATCTCCTGCTTCTTCCCCTTACCCTTGAGTACTATTTCTCTCCAAATAATCATTAATCAATAAAAAAAATTATAAGTAATCTACATCACCAACTAGGTCAATGTCTTTTTGGATAAATGTGCTGTTCAATCTGATATCAAGCTGGACTGACCAAGAGGGCTTAGATTTGGTTGACAGTTCATGATGTGTTAGCTAACCTTATATAAGACAGCAGTAAGGATCGTTAGCCACCAATTCTGCCACCTCCAGCGAGATGCCACCACCAGACACATATTTCCCTCCCCTCCCTTGACTGCCTTCTGCAGGGGCCATTTCCTCCAGGATACCCTGGTCCATTCTTCCTTCACCCCCAACACCCCACCCCCCACAGCCCCATTGCACTTTCCCCTGCAATCGGTGAAGGTGTAACACCTGCTCATTTACCTCCTCCCTCCCCAGTATCCAAGGGCCTAAACATACCTTCCAGGTGAAGCAGCACTTCACCTGCACTTCCCACAATCTAGTCTACTGCATTCGCTGCTCACAATGTGGTCGCCTGTACATCGGGGAAACGAAGCGCAGACTGGCTGACGGCTTTGCAGAACATCTACGTTCTGCTGCAAAAACAACCCTGAACTTTCGTTTGCCTGCCACTTTAATGTACCACCCTGTTTCCTGGCCAACATCTGTGCCTCAGGCTTGCTGCAATGCTCCAGCGAAGCTCAGCACAGCTGGAAGAACTACACCTCATTTTCTGCTTGTGGACCCTGCAGCCCTCTGGACTTAATATTGAGTTCAATAATTTTAGGGCCTGAACTCGCCCATGTCCCAGCCCCCTACCCCACACACTAGGCCTTGTTATCACATAGCCTGCCATTACACACTATCCATTGTTAGCCACAAGCAGTCTCCATTAACAACTATTCACACTCCTAGCCGGATCGTTATCAACTCCTTTGTCTGTTTGGGCTCAATTCCCACCTATCATTTACTCTTTATCCCCTATCTTCTGCATATAAACTGACATTTTCCTAGCTACCATCAGATCTGAGGAAGGATCACCGGCCCCGAAATGTTAACACAGTTTTATTTTCACAAATGCTGCCAGACCCTGCTGAGCTTTTCCAGCAACTTCTGTTTTTGAGATAGCAGTAACTACAGATGCAGGAGAATCTGAGATAACAAGGTGTAGAGCTGGATGAACACAGCAGGCCAAGCAGCATCAGAGGAGCAGGAAGGCTGACGTTTCAGGCCTAGACCCTTCTTCAGAAATAG
>NC_063345.1:22343855-22517401 GCF_021869965.1 Rhincodon typus | reverse complement strand
CCATTTCTGAAGAAGGGTCCAGGCCCGAAACGTCAACCTTCCTGCTCCTCTGATGCTGCTTGGCCTGCTGTGTTCATCCAGCTCTACACCTTGTTATCTCAACTTCTGTTTTTGTTTCTGATTTACAGCATCCGCAGTTCTTTCTGTTTTTTGTTTGTAGTATGGAGCCTGTATTTGGCTTTGGACCAGCTGTGGAAATCTATGTTCTTTATGTGATGTCCACTTTTCCTTTCTGATATATGTATTCGTTACATATCCCTAGTATCAAGGCACTGGTCACGCACAGCCAGCAATGGTGGGCAGGCCACATTGTCCACATGCCCTACACAAGACTCCCTAAATAAGTGATCTACTCCAAGCTCTGCAATGGTAAGTGATCACTAGGAGGACAGAGGAAATGCTAAAAGGATACCCTGAAAACCTCCCTAAATAAATGTAATATCCTACCAAAATGTGGGAATGGCCTGCTCTAGAGTGCACAAACAGGAGAAGAAGTATCCATAAAGGTGCCAACCACTGCAGTTTTTATCGAGTGGAAGACACAGAGGCCAAGCGCAAGAAGTGATAGAATCCAGAGTATCCCACCCACCTCCTCAAACACCTCCTCCTGCACCACCTGCAGGAGAGTCTGTGGCTCCAGGATTGGACTACTCAGGCACCACAGAATGCACACCCACCTCCAGAGTGGGAGTAAGTCATCACCACCTTAATGACTCCCAAAGAAGAAGATTTACTTGTGGAGTTCGATGTTGTCAGAATCAGGCTATACTGTAGAAAATAATTTTGGCTAAAACATTTTGCTTATGAAAACACCCTGATAGTGAAAATGATAGACATTTGAATGATTTAAGACTTCAGGTTGTATTTAGGCTATTCTTTTTGAGCTCTTTTATGCTGTATTATTGCTTAAACATATAAATGCAATGGATAAAGCTTGGCGCTGAATGTACCAAGTCGAAACAATAACTAATCCCAAAACTCAGCTCAGTAGTAATCTCTCATCAAAGCAGATTATCATGGGAAATGAAACAAAGGTAACATTTTGGTCAACTGAAAGATAGGGCCAGTGTGAAGACACTTCCTATCATTTTTGTCTGTGCCCTCTGCCTCAGTCTGTCGTCAGTACAATGATGAATGACACTTGCAATAAGTAGCAGATGCTTGTACTGTACAGATTCATGTCTGACCTCTTCTGGTAAGGCTATAAGTACGAAAGGAAATAAAATGCCAAATCACATGGGAAGAGTACATTAAAACTTAAGATGGATAAACCTTTGACCTACTGTTGTTTTGAGATGCTTAGGATGATGATTTTAATTGGAACTGTCATGATTGGAATATGAAAGCAAGAATAGAGACTTCAATTGTACATGTCCTTGGATACTACAGCTGGTTTTAAGCACAAGCCTTTAGAACGATCTTGGAGGAGGTAGAAGAAACATTCAATGGAATGATACCATGACTGAAAGAGTTAAATTGGGAACAGTTTACGTAAATAAGTCTGATTTGTAAACATTCAGATGTAAAGTCTGAAGAGTCATCTGGTCAAGGTGTTAAAAATGATAAATTAATTCATAGAATCCCTACAGTGTGAAAGTAGGCTATTCAGCCCATCAAGTCCACACCCTCCAAAGACCATCTCACCCAGACTTACCTCTCTTCCCTATCATTGCATTTGCCATGGCTAATCTACCTAGCCTGCACATCCCTGAACACTATAGCATCGCCAATCTATCTCACTTGCACTTCTTTGGACTGTGGGAGGAAACCCAAGCACTCAGAGGAAACCCATGCAGACACAGGGAGAATGTGCAAACTCCACAGAAACAGTCACTGAGGCTGGGATTGAACTCGGGTCACTCGTGCTGTGAGGCATTACGCTAATCACTCAGCCACCATGCCACACAATAGCCACTGTGCTGCCTAATTAGCAAATTGATAGAGAGAAATAGTTTCCTTCGGCAGAGGAAACATTCATAGAATTCTCAAGATGCCATTTAAATATTGCTATTGTATCCACCTCCAACACCGATATCTGGCAGCACATTCCAGGCACTTACCACCCTCTGTGTAAAAAAACATCTTTAAACTTACCCCCTTTTACCTTAAACCCATATCCCCATGTCCCCTAATTGACATTTCTACCCTGGGAAAATGACTCTGACTATCTATTTTATTAATGTCTTACATCATTTTATAAACTTCTATCAGGTCGCCTCTCATCCTTTGACGTTCAAGTGAAAACAAACCAAATTGGTCCAATCTCTCCTCATAGCTAATACCCTCCAAACCAGGCAACATCCTGGTTCTGTACACTAAACCGTTTCTAATACTTCTCCAAAACCTTCACATCCTTCTGGTAGTGAGGCAACAAGAACAGTACACAATATTCCAAATGTAGTCTAACTGAAGTTCTGTACAGCTGCAACTTGACTTGCCAATTTTTATATTCTATGCCCCGACCAATGAAGGCAAGCATGCCTTATGCATTCTTGACCACCTTATCCACTTGTGTTGCCACTTTCAGGGAACTATGGACCTGTACGCCTAGCTCCGTCTGTATGTTATAACTCACTCAGAGATAGTAAGAACTGCTGATGCTGGAGTCGGAGATAGCACAGTGTGGAGCTGGAGTTCTGAAGAAGGGTCCCGACCCAAAACGTCAACTTTCCTGCTGCTCTGATGCTGCCTGGCCCGCTGTGCTCCTCCAGCTCCACACTGTGTTATCTCCCACTGTATGTTGATGCTATTAAAGGTTCTGCCATTTACTGTGTACTTTCCTCCTGCATTAGATCTCCCAAAATGCATCATCTCACATTTGTCTGAATTAAATTCCATCTGCCATTTCTTTGCCCAACTCTCTATATCCTGCTGCATCCTCTGGAAATCCTCCTCACTATCTGCAACTCCCCCCAGTCTTTGTGTCAACTGCAAGCTATTAGCAGGCCACCTACATTTTCCTCCAAATCATTTATAAATATATTACATACAACAGAGGTCTCAGCAGAACACCATTGGTCACAGATTTACAGTCAGAAAAACATCCTTCCAACTCTACTCTGTGTCTTCTATGATTAAACCAGTTTTGTATCCATCTTACATGCTCACCGCTGATTCCATGTGACTTCACTTTTGGTATCAGCCTCCATGAAGGACCTTGTCAAAGGCCTGGCTAAAGTCCTTATAGACAACATTTACTTCCCTGCCCTCATCAATCATCTTTGTCACTTACTCAAAAAACTGAATCCAGTCTGTGCGACATGACCTTCACCATACAAATCCATACTTCCCATTGCTAAGAAGTATTCTTCCAAATGTCAGTAAATCCTGTCCCTAAGAATATTCTCAACTAATTTCCCTGTCACTGACGTAAGGTTCACCGGCCTATAATTTTCTGGATTAACCTGTTGCTCTTCTTAAACAAAATAACAATGTTGGCTATTCTCCAGTCCTCTAGGACCTCTCCTGTCACTAAAGAGGATGCAAAGATTTTGTACAAGTCCTCAGCAATTTCCTCACCTCCGTCCCTCAGCATTCTGGCACAGATCAATCAGGTCCTGGGGATTTGTCTATTTTAATGGTTTTCCAAACATCCAACACCTTTTTGATATTGGCATGACCCAGAGTATCAACATACCCCTTCCGAGACTCACCATTCACCACGTCCTTCTCCTTTGTGAATACTGATGCAAAGTATTTGCCACTTCCTCTGGCTCCGCACATAAATTCCCTCCTTTGACTTTGAGTGGACTACCCTTTCCCTGGCTACCTCTTGCTCTTTATGTATGTAAAAAACACCTTGTGATTTTCATTAATCCTGTTTGCCAAAGAAGTTTCATGGCCCTTTTTAGCCCTCCTAATTCCTTGTTTGACTTCTTTCCTGCTGTCTTTGTATTCTTCAAGGGCTCTGACTGTCATCAGTTTTCTGAATCTTATGTATGCCTTCTTTTTCTTCACAACCAAGTTCATAATTTCTCTTGTCATCCAAGATTCCCGAATCTTGCCATCCCCATCCTTTCTTTTCACAGGAACATACTGGTCCTGAACCCTGAACAACTGGCCTTTAAAAGATTCCCATTTGTCAGATGTGATTTACCCTCAAACAGCTGGCTCCAGACTACATCCCTCAGTTCCTGCTTAATATTGTGGTTGTTAGCCTTCTCCCAGTTCAGTATTTTCACCCGAGGTCTATTCTTATCCTTATCTATAACTATCCTAAACTTACAGAATTATGGTCATTGTTCCCGAAATGCTCCCACACTGAAACTTTGATCACCTGGCCAGGCTCATTCCTGAAAACCAGGTCTGTATGGCCCCTTCCCAGGTTGGACTATTTAGATATTGTTTCAAAAAACTGTCATGGACACACCTAACAAATTCTCTCAACCCCTGGCACTAAGTGAGCCCCAACCTATTTAAGGGAAGTTAAAATCATCCACCACAACACCCAGTTGTTCTCATGTTTTTCCATTATTTGTCCATATATCTGTTCCTATGTCACCTAATGGCTATTGAGAGGCCCGAAGTACAAGCCCCCTATTTAATTGATTTCTATTCCTGAGCTCCACCCAAATGGCCTCACTGGATGAGCCCTCCAAGGTGTCCTGTCTCAGTCCAGCTGTGATATTCTCTCTTATCAGAAATGAAACTCCCCCACCTCTTTTATATCCCTCTCTACCACATCTGAAACAGTTAAATCCCAGAATGTTAAGCTGCCAGTTGTCCCTCTGTCAACCAAGTCTCTGTAACAGTTACAACGTCACAGTTATATGTATTAATCCAAGCTCTAAGTTTATTTACTGTACCTTTCATACTCTTCACGTTGAAACAGATTCACCTCAGACTGCCAGTCCTGCTGTGTTCAGTAACGTCCTCCTTTTAGTCTTACTGTCCACGGTGTCAGACTCCTCCTTAGTCATTTTACTTGCTGATTTACTGCTCTGGTTCCCACCCCTCTGCCACACTCACTTAAACTCTCCCGAGTGGCACTAACAAACCTCTAGTTTAGGTGCAATCCATCCTTCTTGTACAGGTCCCACCTGCCCCTGAAGACATCTCAGTGATCCACATACCTGAAGCCCTCCCTCCTACATCAGCTCTTTAACTGTATTTAACTGTACTATTTGCCTATTCCTCACTCGTACATGGCACGGGAAGTAATCCCAAGATTACAACCTTAAATCCTGAGTTTACAATTTACAAAATTGAACTAGGCTAAACTAGTGTCCATCATGCCTTTACCCCTTTATCTTTTGAAGATCTGATTTTTATAAACTTTCAACTGGATGGAACTGTTGTCGATTAAACTGAGGTAAGATAAACTGCTTAAAAATGTCAGTGCACCTTCCACAGTGGAGGTGAGAAAACAAACTCTTAGCAAGGTGCAAAAAGAGCTACTTGAATAATTCAGTCACCCTTTGAACTGTATCAGAGTCTGAGGAAGTGGGATCAAATTACCATAGATGCTGGAATCTGTACTGAAAACAAAAATGCTAGAAATCTCAGCGGCTCAGGCAGTATCCATGGAGAGACAACAAGCTAACGTTTTGGGTCGAGATGACTCTTCATCAGAGTCTCAGGAAGACTCTAACAAATACAAATTACTGGACATTGCCACAATGGCTCTCATAGACAGACCCACTCAAATTACCTCTTGGTAATAACACTGAAATCAGTATTTCAGGAGAGGTTCGGAGACATTTGAACGGACAATTACAGAGAAGCTGTTGTGTCTGTTTTCTCTCTCTGAGGAAGTTGATACCCAGTTCCCACAGAAACAGCCACAGAGAAAATTTGTCATGGGACTAAGAACTTCCAATAACTGCAGCATTCACTATGACTGAATCCAAGAAAACAACATCAGCCTCGGGTTAAAATATTAACCAAAATAAGATAATGAAAGATCACCAAAGGACTCTAAACCATATACTATTTTATCTTTCTTTGTACCAGACACTATTTCCCACTTAAATTGTACATATGTGCATGTGGGTGTGAGTCTCTGTAGGTCCAAGTGGCTACATGAAGGCTACTTGCTTGTTAGCACATTCTTATTATTTCCTCAGATATAAAAGTTAATAAATTTGCTCTTTCTTTGACAGTAAAGCTAATTCAATTCAATTAAGAAAATTTTGTTGATCAGCTCCTTATGGCTCACAACAAAATTAGTTCCCTACACATAATTGAGCAAGCTGAGTAAGCTTCATCCAAATATAAGTAATATCCTTTATGTGACCGACTGTGTAGCTTAAACAGTGGGAGTCAGTTATCCTTCTCTCCTGGTTGTAATAAGTAAATAGGGTTGAGTTGTCTGCACTTTAGCATAGTAGTTGAATTTGGATACCCTGATACTGGCCGACTGCAACTTCCAGATAATATAAAATGCATTGCCTCTGACTTATCGACTATTTCTATCAGGAACTGAACTCTTAAAATTTTGACTCTCTGTCTGATAAAGGAATCTCCATATCTCTTTCATTCAGCAATATACGAGTGCATAATCTATACTTCTTGCTGAAGGATAAGAATCTAGGTCAGGTCCTTCAACTCTTGACTGCAGCTTCAATTTCCTGTTATTACCAACTTATCATTATTTGACTGAACCATCAAAACATTGAAAAATAAAATTTGTTTGTTGAAACGCCAAGTATTTATTTCTGTGTTTAGTCAAACATGCTTTTTTTTTAAATGTCAGGATTATATACTTGCATTATGTATTGAAAGCCTGAAGCCAGTTATCTGATCAAAGGAATCTAATTACTGCCAGTTTTGTCTCTAACTTCTAATAGAACAGAGAGATCTGTTTTATTAAGGCAGCTCTGATAAAATGCAATTGCATTAATTGAAGCACAGAGGAATAGTAATAATTAGTCATTAGTTACTGGACTCCAGTGAGGGAAGATTGTTCTGTCTACCACAGCCTGATCTGGGCAGTGCTTCCTGAGTAAGGGTATGAACTCCCTCCTGTTTAAGAAATTTCCCCTTAAAGGGAGTTGCAATTGGATTGGGAGGAGACTTCAGACTGGCAAGTATAACAGGGAAGAGCGAGACTGGAAGTTGAAAAGATGTATTTTGTCAGTGACTCTTTTTGTGTTACCTGTATTAAAAGAAGGTTTTTGGAACTAGACTTGATCAAGAATTCATGCTTGTAAAAGAATGAGGACACCAAGATTGTGGGACCTTGCAATATTGACAAATGCTTGACAATAAACAATTACTTGTGGCATAATACAATTAAATGAAATCTCTTTTTGCAGGCAAAATTGCTGAGTTGAGTCTGAATTATTCTGAATTCAACATGCCAGGTCTAATGATGATTCTAAGCAGAAGTGATGCACAAAATCCAGGCTAAGATGTAACTGGCTCCAGATTTCCCAAATAACGCTGATGTTGCCAATGGAAACTCATACTGTAATTTTTAGTCGAATGTAATTGGTTATGCCAGACTTTAAGCTAGGCATAAAATGAACACCAATCTATTGTTATGAATTAAGGTAGTAGTAATGGTTGCCGTTTACTGTCTTGGCATCTCACTCACAGACCTTCATGC
Organism: Rhincodon typus; assembly: GCF_021869965.1. Classification (NCBI taxonomy): domain Eukaryota; kingdom Metazoa; phylum Chordata; class Chondrichthyes; order Orectolobiformes; family Rhincodontidae; genus Rhincodon; species Rhincodon typus. The sequence continues at coordinate 22,509,852 of NC_063345.1, read as the reverse complement.
TTTTACAACTCCTCTTTTATTGAGCACATCAAGATAATAAAAATTGGTATATGATTCCCTCTGCTTAGTTATCCTGAACATTCATGGAGGAAAACGATCATCTAAAAACGTCTCAGGCAAAATGAAGCTGATGATAGTTTGGTTGCGTCTAGGACATGATTCAGTGAGGATCTTCCTTACCAGGAGAGAACTTCAAAGTCTCAGTTTGCTGAGAGCAAATTACTTCAGGCTACAAATCTATGGCAGTGCTTTGTTACTGTGAATCAAGCAATTCATGATAACTGGCCTTTAGTGAAGGACAGATGCTATGATGAACAACATAGGATTTCAGGAGGTGTCTATCAGAAGCCCTGCAAATGATCCATTAGCTTTCTTTGGCAAAAGTGTCCTAATGCTGTGCTTGCAACATAGTTGTGGTGAAGGTTTCCAGGAAATTCTCTGAAATTGAAATAGAAGAACCCATTTTGAAACTACTTTAAAAACCAAAACAAAGGTACATTGTTATAAAATAAAATTCATACTGCTTGAATAATGTTGACTAACTAATAGCTGACACTTGTTCTCATCAGTGATGATGAATCCAGATAGAATTCCAATCTGTGGTTTCTTCAACCCTGTCTGAACACTCAACCAACCCCCATAGACAAGGCTATGTGATGAAATTCCTTCTTCTCTTTGAAAACAGAAGCTTGAATTAGTGAAAGGACGGTGCTTACCCTTCATGTGTGACTAGTTTGTCTACTGCTCGAGGTGAAAAAGGCAGCCAGCATACACATTTGTCCCTGTAGGGAACTGCATGAGTCAATGCCATGAGTGATACTGCAAATGCAATTATTCATTCAGCCTACTGATCTGTCTGTGACCTGCTTGTAAATGAATTCAGAGAATAGTATACTTTATACCATGACAGTATTTCAACAGAATGATGTGACGTCAATGTTTAGACTTTTGGTGTCTTTTCTTTAAAGTCATGCCAGGGTTTGTAAACTCACATCATGCAAAGAGCTAGTTTGTATTTGCACAGCGCTTCATCCTGTCCTCGGAAACATTTCAATCAGGGGAGCATTTTTGAAGTGTAGAATTTTTGTTGTTATGCTGACAGACTCAGCAAACAACCAACAAAAAGTTATATCTGACAAATAACTTATGTGTGCTTTTGCTTCTTTTAAAGTGCCACCTTGCATTAGTGGCCCAGTATGTGGTATGGTTTCAACTACCAACTTTCTGGTCTGGAGATCTGTGCTACAAACTAAGGCATACTTGTAATGGTTACAAAAGGGTACAGCTATTCACCTGATAGATGAGGGTCTAAGCATTGTTGGTGACATTTAAAGAAGATCTTAGTTTCACTGCAGGGGACTGCTGAATTGCTGAACTACTCGCTGTGCAGAGATTTTGGAGCTGTCATGTTACTAGCCTGCAACATTCACGCTTCAGATACTATGATTAGTGGCACAGTATGAATTTTATGATACTTAATGTATAAAAATAGTTTTCTCTGTGCAACTACTATTTGGAATGTATTGTATGTGACCTCATTTATTTTGCTAGCACAAAATTATTGAATTTGATTTTATTTTCTCAAAAATATCAACCTGCTCAGAGCAATTATTACACACCTCTGGAGCAGATGGGATTTGAATTCAGATCTCCTGAGTTCAGGTACAGGGACATTATCACTGCACCACAAGAGCCCCACTTAGCTTGATTTTATCCAAAATGTTTTTCATGAAAATAACTCTTTGAGCAATGAGTTGCTTATTGCTTAAAACTTAATAACTGAGCACCAATACAATTAAAGCATTGTGCACAGGGTGATGTGTAAGAGCAAATCTCATCAAGGGTTTGGGTGATTGAGAGGAGTTGGTAATCAGACTGCCTTTTCCAGATTATATTATTGCACCGACAAACGTAACCAATTTAAATTCAGTCTCTACTGTTAATCCCCTAATAGCCGGTTACTGAAGGATGAAACCAAAGCTGATCTTTACTTAGTTTAGATTTTATCAGAGCAACACATAACAAGTATATTCTCATGCTATGGTGATAGCATCCCGATCTCTAAACCAGAAAATCTGAGCTCAGCCGCAACTGTTCTAGAGGTGTGCCATAAGACATCTGAAAAAGTTAATTATTACTATGTACATATTCTGACCCATTCACACCAGTCTTGCTAAGTATGATTTCTTTGGGAAAGGGCGCTTGTGATACAGCAGTCGTACAACCTAACAGTCTAGGTTCAAGTCCCAGCTGTGCTACAAATGTGTCATAACATGCCTGAACAGGTTAAAAATATCTGCGGTCTTTTGAGAAATCAAACACACTTGAGAAATACTGTAACAATTATTATCAATTTATCTGTCTACCTACTCAAGTAAAAACCTAATCAATTCCCTTTGCCAGCATATAGTTAACCACCAAAATTTAATTGCAATTTATGTTTGTTGTATTCATGTCCAAAATCAAATCCTTGGGAATTCCATGCTGAACATCATTTGTTGCTTCCTCAATCTTAACCAATTATTTATCAATCTCTAACTTTTATCTTATTGTCTTAAATTTGTGTATTTTTGAATTCACTTGAAGGTTTTCTGGGAGACCAGTGATATTGCTATAATGATTTTTATTTACATAACACTTTTAACATAATAAAATATGCCAAGGTGATTCAGTGCCATTATAAAACAGGACATGGATCTGAGATGAGAATAAATTGAATACAAGCTGTCAGAGTTTTGCACTGCCATTAATTCTTTTAGAACATAGTTATATATAAATAATGACGATATAAACCAGCTCAACCTGGTTCACTTCTGCTCTTCTGGATGTGCTGGTCCTGAAATCAGTGATGAACACCCTCTTCTCACTCAGATTCCAGTACTAAAACCCAGGATAACTGCTTTCATGTATCATAGGTAAGGCATTCCAACTGATGCTGTTTGCACAGCATACAAAGGCAGCCATCTTCACCATGCATGCAATATGAACTGAGAAAAGAAAGGGATCCGTTCAGTGCATTAGCCCCAACTTAATGGTGAGATGGACCTCAAGGATTGGAGAGGGAAGAGTTGGTTTGTTGTAGTAATGAATGATAAGAGGGTCTGTGACTTGGTTGATTTGGATAACGAGGAGGTCAGAGTGGATAACATTGAGAGGGGAAAGGAGAATAGATATGAGAAAGGGAGTGACAGTAGCTTGCAGTGAAAATAGAGGGATAGTAGGGAGCAGTTTAAAGGGGAAATAATGGCATCAAAGATGAGGCTGGAGTTGATACTTGAGTGGTGGGTGGGGAGAAAGGAACAGTGCTAGGATCAGAGCTAATTGAATTAGGATGATGTGTGGGAAGAGTAGAAAGTAAAGCATTTATTGAGTGCAAAGGGAAGGAATGCCATCTTGAACTCAGAGGGTGATGATGAGCTGGAGAAATTGTATTGTCTTAAGATAGACAACTGGAAGAAGATAACTAACTTAACTGCTTAGAGGGGGAGAATGGCACTTGAATTGGGAGAGTTGGAGAAGAGTGTCTGCAGAATGATGGGGGGTTAGATGAGGCACAGTGTTAATATGAACCAGCATGGTTTGATGAGTTGATTGTGAGGGAATGGTTTGAGTGATGGTCTGGTTATACAGTTGAAAATGCCTTTGCCAATTTATTCTAAAATAAAAATCATTTTAATTTATAATGCTTTTACATTAAAAATTATTCATAATATTAATTGTGAAAATTAAACATTTTCAGATACAAAACCTTAGGAATAACATCACACCTTAGGAATAAATCTCCAATTTTGTGCTGTCAACAATTGGATTTCTAATATCAAGCTTTCATGTACGTTTTGCTTTTTGCCAATAGTAGTGAGGAAACATGCAGAGCTCCTTTTTAAGCTACAAAGTCTATCCTCCTACTGTTTTCACATGAAGGCCATTCCTAAATTATCCAGTTTAGGTTTCAAGGTATATCAGATTCATTGTTGTTTCATGATTTCTTTGTGAAGCTGTTGAGCAGCCTTAGTTAGGTTGGTAGACTGGCACTTGTGTATATCATGGGTATTTCAGTACCCTCATGAAATATCACTTCCACAGAAAAGTGAAGAGGTTAAGTCAGACAGTATTTCCCTCTTCTGAAACCCTATTGTCCCTGATTTAATAGCTTTTAGATTATGGACACCCTTCCACTTTGATTTCAGTGATGTTTCAGTAACTGGCCAAATAATAAAATCAATTATTAGTCATATTTTTTCAAATTTGTATCATGTTAGCTTTTTCCTTCTTGAAAAAATATTGTCTTTTCCCCTCCTTTCCTATTGAAGTGCTTTGGGATGTTATCTATTATCATATGAATGCCTGACAACAAGAAAAAATTTATGATTCTGGGGGAGTCTATGGTTTCTGATATTGAGGCAAATAGGCATGTGTAAAGTGGATAAAAATATCTTTGTCAAATCTGAAACTTTCAATTGAAAGTTAAAGGTGGAGATCAAAATATGTTTTAATATTAATGAAAGCATTCTTGCTATAAGCACTTTCAATTGTAATTTGTCAAAAGAATCTCTAATGTACACTGTACAATGTGGTGCCTAGTTCCTGCAGAATACCAGGGTTTTTTTTAACGTATGATCTTTAGAATCTAGACATGTTCCAATCCTGTGTTTGTCTAGAATGTTGATATTTTACAATTAGGAATGATTTAATGTGATTTTTTTGTAATGAGAGACACTAACTGCAGGACAAGTGCATTCTTCATGTCAGTCTATAAATCCAGCACAGACCATCCCAGTCACTGGCACGTGGAGATTGGTAAGCAGAGAAAGAGCAGCTTTACATTTCATTTATCAAGCCAGTTCCAGTTGCAAGATTATACTTACAGACCAAATTAAATTAGAGAATATGGAAAGTCAGTTAAAATGTGCAGGGAATAGTGAATAAACCTCATGTTTTAATTACTGCTTTACAATTAAGCTTGAGTTGCATTAATATGATAAAAGAAATTAATTGTATGGGATGCTGCATTAATACAATCCGTGTTTTAATTTCCACTTGACAATGGGGTTTGTAGATGATGATTATAGCAACACTCCACTGAGCAATGCAACGCAGCCACTTTTTGAAATCTCAGTATTTTATTTTTAAGACAATTTCTCTCAACTGCAAAAGAGTGCATCTGCTTCAAAATACCAAGACTGTATTTGAAGTTGTGAGCACAGATTATGATTTATCAAGAGCATAAATTGAGTGCAGGGTCAATGTAAATGTTCTAAACTTTCACCCATCCCTACCTCCATTGAGAATTCCCCAATTACCCTGGGGAGGTTGGGTATCCGAGGGTGAAACCTTTGTTGTTAGGTGGGTGTCTTGTGCGCTGCCTGCAAAAGTGCTGAGACACTCACTTTGACTCTATGAAAAAAGGGCCACTGGACCTTGTACCCATCAGGCACTCAGGTGGACACTGCTGGGCCTTCCCACCTGACTGAGGACCCTGGAATTGGGCATCCTGGTTGCCTAAAGCTGCTGGCCAATCAGAGGCCAGCTGCTCCGGAAGTTGGCAACACCACAGAGGAGGCCCTGGCTGCTGCACGTACAGCGAGGCCTGGTTTCTCAGGATGGAGTAATCATCTTGAACAAATGGATGGATTGATGAGCAGGCAGGGATCTCACAGGGTGGCATTGTGGGGAAAGGTAGGACATGGAGGTCAGAGCGAGGGCAGTGATTGTCAACGGCCACTCTTTACCCTATTTCCAAGGCCTTGTTTATGCACAAATTAGTGCTGTTTTAAGCCCCTACCCCACAACCAAAAGGCAGGCAGCCCATACATTTTGATCTGTGATTTGTCTTTCCCGAAGCTGAGAAAATTAGAGTCCTGGCTGGAATAGGCCCTTGAATGGTCCTTAAGTAGTTTGTTACCTTACCACTTAAAGGTCTTATGTGGGGTCGAGATGAGAAGATCATCCAGGGGATTCACACCTGGAACTTACTTGGTGGTGACAGGAAGGTGACAGATATCTGGCCTGATGACAACACCACTAATTTTCCAGCCCTCCTGGTTTGATGTGGGCCAGTAAGATTCCACCCAGAGGCTCAGGATATTTTAAGCCAGAGCCTCATTTCATCTCTGCCCATTGACCTCCATGCGTGAGCAGAATGTCCCAGTAAAGTATCAAAAATTTACCCAGCTCCAAGCCTGGCCACTGACAACAAGTGGGATTGCACTGACAGCTGTCTGAGAGTTATTTAGCAATGCAATTATGGACTCGGACTCCTAATATTTCCTTGTCTGACCTAGGGGAAGACATCCAATCATCTTGGCCACATTAGAAAGATGGTACAAATACCAACCTTGCCTTATTTTGGTCTGATCCTCTTTGCTGTGTTGCTTCTCAGTCAGCTGTACTCTATGACTCTCGTAAAGGCCTCATCCTGATCACTTTATTAGGATGCACCAGAGAAATATTAACAAGGACCTCTGATTTTGGGCAGGTTTTGCTAGTGAGGTTGGATAAAATAATGAGATATCAGCACTCACTTTCTCTCCAGCACTTGCAATTGATGAAGAGATTTTATCTGTCTATGTGCTTAGTTTCTGTGGAGTGGGTGGGATTACATTGCTCATTGGATTTTCATTAGCCGAATTGCTCTAAAGCAATTTTTCAAAGAATTCAAAACGTTGGCTCTGGATTGCACAGGTCATGATACAGGCATAATGAAATGAAATTTTAATATACTCTTACAGCCCAAACTCACAAATACTCTTGATCTATTGCTGGAGCTTTCATCACTTAACTCTTGCTACCAATTGTCTTGCCTCTGCCTTTATACATCTGAGATGCCCATATTTTCTGGAGCTTACTGGAGTGGTTGATTTCAAAACATTGAATGTTTTCAAGGAGTTAGAAATAATTCTTAGGGATCAAAGGGTAAGGGGAGAAAGTGGAAACAGTAGACAGAGTTGGATGATCAGCCATGACATATTGAATGGTGGAGCAGGCCTGAATGGCCTACCCCTACTCTTATTTTCTGTTTCTACCTTATGGCACATTGATCCACATCCTCCTTGCTCACAAGGCTAACCTCTGGTTTAACCAATGCCCTTCAACTCAGCTCGGCTCTGGGATCCCTGACCAAGGCATGAATCCACCTGACTGCTGAATATCACTGATTCTTCCTCTCTCATTGAGGCTAACACTATTGGCATTAACCACAACCTGAACTCCTGCCACTTAATAGCTTGCCTTGTCCCACAGCGTCATTCATAAACACTTGAGATATTTGTATGCAATTAATATTGAAGGCTCTTCTGACCCTACTATTAATGCGCAGGATAAGTACCCTACACAAGGACCTCTGACTTTCTAACTCTTACAGTTGGATAAGCTAATAGACTTAAGAAAATTAACTTTCTTTGAAATCGCTGTCATGTTGATTTTTACCATTGTTTCTAAAATGAACTGAAAAATTTGTTGTTTTAAAATAGAGATGACATTTTAAATCAGCATTTTAGAAAAATCAGCTCTGGAAATTCCTGGTTAAAAACTTATCATCGTGATGAATTAAGGGCTGAAGCTGAAGGATTGGGAGAGATTGACTAGGTTGGAGTACTCACAGCTGCAGATTTAAATAAAGCGGACAGTTTTCTGCCAACAGGCTTTTTGCTTCTTTTAAATTCTGGGCCAGTTGTGACAGCTGCCGTGACCCAAAATTATAGACTAGATTGATTTAGCACTTGATTTAAAGGATGATCTCAGCTCTCCTTTTTTCTTTCCCACCCACTTCCTTAACTAGTAAAGATGGAACAGCGTTAGAAGACTCTACAGTACATTCATTTATTATCAAATTACAACATCCCTTTACTAACAATGAAGGTGACCTACTTCTGCTAACATAATTTTTTACTTGCATTCAATTTATCATTTTAGCCCCTTATAATTTAATGCCAAATGTACTACTTAATTGTCTCTGTGACAGGTATTCACTTACTCATGCAGGCCATAGAAGCCTTTACTGCTGCCACTGATCAAAAACTAATTGCATTTGTACCTCATGGTGCCCGCATCAGGAAGTATCGCTGAGATTGAATAAGCAGTGTTGGAAAGGGGAAAACTATGAACATCTGCCTCTGCTCATTGTGCAGCAGTCGATCATTTTATTCCTTTTCAAAAGAATTCTTTCTTTGATTCTTTAAAATCTACAATGCTGCACTGGGTCACAAACAATGGAGTGCTTGAAATTTAATGCAAAAACCACATAGTGTGTGACAGCTTTCTGTGTTTTATATTCTAGCAATAATGGCTCCCAAAGTTGAGTTGAAGGGTGAGCTAGCACTGAACTTTGTAAATAAGGTCTGAGTTCTTATTTCACTAGGCTGCAGTAATGGGAATAGGTTGCTCAGCTTGGTACACTTGGCTGTGCACTGCAATTTCAGCTGCTGGAGGGTTGCAGCTCACCATCAAAAAAATAAATTGTGATTATGAAGGAATAGCGACTGAAATATTTACCATGGAAACATTCTAGCAGCATGGATTGCAGTAAAATTGGAGGCATTCTGCAGAATAGCTGCCCTTTGTTTCTGCTTTTTCTTTCTGATGCCCTTTTTACAGTGAGCAGCAGTCCCTTAAGAAATGCTTTTGCACTGGATTTTGAAATCTCCAGCTATTTGGACCCACTGGCTCTTCTGTTTTTGTGAGTTGTTGCACTAGGGTAATCAGGTATGGATGTTAAAAAAAAGGTCATTTTTCATAAGAGCTAACCACTCAGTCTGTCTTCTTGAAATAACATTCACTTCATGAACAGTTCTATCATGATGACTTCGTGACTGCTTCCTGCATAACAGCAATTGACATTCATGTTGTTCACATTGATATTTCTGTGGTGAGATACCATCTGAATGTTAATTGAATGCTAACCATATTTATGGTGTTGCAGTGAAGAGCCATAATACACTTAGAAAAATCACATACAGCTGTTTGTAGTCAAGGGAACCCTGTCAGCTGGTGACAGTTGTGTCCCAGCCAGTTGATTACTCCATTGAACAACAAAAGTAGTGAAGGTGTTTCAGAGATAGTAGGAGCTGCAGATGCTGGAGAATCTGAGATAACAAGGTGTAGAGCTGGATGAACACAGCAGACCCTTCTAGGCCCGAAGCTTCCAGATTGTCCATTTCTTTAAGGGCAGATGGAACTTGATAGGTAGAACTTACATCCTCTCTCAGTGACAGCCAGTATACCATTTGCTTTCTAATTGCTTGCTACACCTGCCTGTCTGCTTTCATTTACTGATGTACAAGGAAACTCAAATCCTTTTGTATATCTATATATCCCAACATATTGCCATTTAAATAATACACTGCTCTTCTGTTTTGCACACTGAAGTGTATAATTTCATATTTAGCCACATTGTACCACATCTGCTCTATATTTGTCCATTCACTCAACCTGTCCAAATCACCTTGAAGCCTTGCATCTTCCTCACAATTTACAGTTCTGCCCAGTTTCATGTCATCAGCAAACTTGGTAATGTTGCGTTTCGAAAATGCTAGAGCCTATTAAAAAAGATTTAACAAAAGAACACTTGGAAAACAATGACACAATGGGACAGAGTCAACATAGATTTATAAAATAGAAGTCATGTTGACAAATCTACTGTCATTTTTTTTGAGGATATAATGAGTAAAGTTGTGAAAGGGGCCAGAGATGTGGTTTACTTGAACTTTCAGAAGGCTTTTGATGCAGTCCCTCAAAAGGGAGTAGCATGTAAATTTAAAGCACATGGGATTAGGTGTAATGTGAATAGAGAACTGGTTGGCAGACATGAATCAAAGTAATAATAAACACGTCTTTTTCCATGTGACAGGCAGTGACTAGTGGGGATCAATATTTGGCTCCCACCTGTCTACATTAAATTTAGTTTTCCCATCTAAATTTTCATGCCTCCCAAGTTTACAAGTGACACAAAACTTGGTGGGAGGGTGAACTGTGAGGAAGATGCAGAGAAGCTTCTGAGTGATTTTGGACAAGCTGAGTGGGTGGGTAAGTGCATGGAAGATGCAGTGTAATATGGATAAATGTGAGGTTATCCACCTTAGTAGCAAAAAAAAAAGCAGATTATTATCTGAAAGGCAAAAGCTGTGTTCCTCCAGCTCCACACTGTATTGACTTGTACAAACTGGAACTTGCCAACGAAGATTAATAGTCTCTCTTTTACTGGTGGCAAAATTTGTATTGCTGTTGGAGCTGTTGCTGCCTTTTGAATGTGTCAGCAAAGGTGATGAAACCCTCAGAGCTGGCAATGCCACCTTTTTACTAAATCAAGCTGCTGTTGCAGTCATGATTGTCATGAGGTGCCATGCAATAGAAATATATAGCATTTCAAATGAGTTGAAGTGGAACACTGTATAGTGTGTAAAGTGACCTGTCAAGCAAAACATTTTGGAAAATTGGAAATTATATTTCTCTGAAAAGTACTTAAAATGACATTTTTAAAATGACATTCAGTCACTTAACCAATTAGCCCATGAATCAAAAATGACAACTAGGACTTGTTGGGGGGAATTAAATGCTCACCTCCTCACTGAGGTAGGTTTGCTGGAGGGACTGGTATTTAATTGAGTGAGAGAGTGGCAGATACCTGCCCCTCCCTCTTCCTGCTCTTGCTCCATTATGTCCGGGCTAGGGCAGCTCATGGATGGCCTTCTTGGCCTGATGCTAGCTGAGGCCGCTTCGGTGGGCACTTAATGCCAGGTGCGGACCTCATTCTGTCGCTGTTGGTATTCACTATGCAGAAACCAGGACAGCAAACCCTATCATTGCCAGACATTGAAGGAACTTAGCATCAGGATGTGAGAAGTAGCTGCTGCTCTTGCTGCCAACCTCCCTCACCCTGTCCCCTGCCACCCCTCTGTCTCACGAGGGTTGTTGGGGATGGAGAACAAGCACTTGCCTTAGGGCAAGGTGGTGGCAGTGCAATTACCACACATTTCTGGATGACCAGGAAACTCTCCCACTATCACTACCTGCCATATGTGTTCTGGGAAGACATATAGATTCATTATCAGCCTATTTGGTCATGTTATGATATACCTTCCATGGCCATCGGGTCCTGGAGTTTCTAGTAAGGATACTACCACTGTACTGATGGTTAGAGGGAGGCTTGTGCCATTGTATTGTACTTCAGATTACTGTTACATTGTTCAAGAGCGAGACATTTCCTTGCTGCTATGGAAGCTCATAGGGTTACAGTGAGAGCTTACACTGCTGACGTGAAAATTCAGGTTTCTGCCGTCCAGCCTTCTACAGCCAATATTGAAAGCTGTTTCCAGAGATTAGTATCACTCTGTCCTTTAGAAGAACCTCCTCAGGAGAGTATCCTTGGCTCTGTAGGTGAGGCACCTACTGCCCTCAAGCTGACTGGATACAGGCTTGCACCCACCCTTCCTTGCTGATGTCACTTAGCTAATTGCCCCTGTTTGCTACACTTTGCCACTGAACCCTCCATGTTCCAGGACATCCTTCAAGGTCATCTAAAACGTCCTCAATGAAATTTCAACAGCTAAGACCACCTACTGAATACCTGCTTAGGCAGTTAGTGCAAAGAACCTCCAGAGTAGTCCAGGTAGTGGTGGAAGCAGACACAGTAGCAGCATTCAAGAAGCATGTGGACAAATCCATGAGTAGGAAGGGAATAGAGGGATACAGATCCTGTAAGTGAAGACAGTTTTAGTATGGAAGGGCAAAATGTGTCAACTCAGGCTTGGAGGGCCGAAGGGCCTGTTTCTGTGCTGTATTGTTCTTTGTTCTTTGTTCATTATACAACCAAAAGCACGTGCGCAACCCTGCTTGTCAAGCTGGGGTCTGATAGCCTGCTTGGCTTCTGAAATACGGACATTACGCTGCTGAGTGTAGAAGCCATGTGTCTGCTCTTTGTTAATGAGCAGCAGAACATGACATTGCTCTCAAATGTTTTTGGGATAAGCATGGTACATATTTCAGAGTTTGTGCTACTGATAGCAACTTGGTGACCAAGAAACAAAGTGGTTCTGTGAAGAAAAGAAAGGCTCAACTGTGATGTGCTTTGTAGTTGAATTGCTTCCCAGTACTTCTTCATTTTTTGGACTAATACTATATTTACAAGTGCTTCAGTAAACTGAAGACAAGTGTTATGCACCAGGCAAATCTATATGTGAGACTCCTGAGAGGATCTGCAAGGGGAAGAAAACAGAGAAGAGAATTTGTTTTTAATTGGGAAATAAAAAGCAAATAGTAAGTTTTTGTAAAGCTATAATGTAAGAAAGCATGTAAAAAATTTCTTCCTTCTAAATATTGATGCATGATATAGGATTATGACATAATAAAAATGTCAATGTCCTTCTGTAAAGAAATGAATGTGCAAACATATAAATTATAGTAGGCGTAGGCCCTTTCATCCCTCAGACCTGAACCATCATTTGATAAAATCATTGCTGATCTGATTGATGCCTCAGTTGTATTCTCCTGTCTATTCCCTATAATCTTTGGCTCCCTTGTCAATCTCTCTAACTCAGCCCTAAATACATTCAATGACCCAACATCTACTATTCTTTGAAAGAGACTTCCACAAATCAATGATCTCTGAAAGGAAAAAAAGAAATTCCCCTCAACTCTGTTTTATATGGGAAATCCCTTATTTTTAAACTGTCCCTACTTCTAACCACTCCCATAACGGAAGCTACGTCTCAGCATCCGCCCCGTCAATTGTCCTCATGATCTGTGTTTCACCAAGATTACTGCTCATTCTTCTCAAGGCCAGTGCTTACAGGCCCAACTTGTCGACACTTTCCTCATAAGATAATCTTTTATTGCAGAAATCAGTCAAGTGAACCTTCCCAGAACTGCTTCTAGTGCATTCACCTCCTTTTCTTACATAATATGATTTCACAATGTCCTATTTAACTGTGGTAAAGCTTCCATACTTTTACATTCCACTCCCCTTGCAATGAACGATAACATTTGTGGAATTGTTTCACAGATGCCATTGAATACAGCAGGAAGGGTCTATATTAAAGTCCAGTTGCACACGTGGTGAGTGTGAGTGTGTGTGTGTGTGTGTGTGTGTGTGTGTCCTTGTTCCTATATTACATAGAATGGGAATGGAAACAGATGTTACTTAATTACAGCTGAATAGGTAATGACAGGAACCAGAACGCTGCAGGGTAGTTAGTCAGAAATATCCGTTTCCCATTTCCACTGCCAAGGTGGACGCAGGAGATGTACAATAATCAGATATTTAGGATGTAGTTAGTCTGAGAGCTGGAGTGGTTTTTTTCAATGTCTGTTGACCTTTCAGATAGAATGACAGTATTCAACTGCTTCCATTAGTTTTCACAATGTATCAGATGAAAATAGTAGAGGGAAGAGTAGCTGGTTAGGAATGATCACAAAGGCAGTGATCTAGCTGAAGTGTTAGAATTGTATTATGTATCATGGGTTCATAATTCCATTCTTCTTCTCCCCAAAAGAGTTTTACACCTTTGTTGACTGTAGGTAGCCTTTGATATCTGGCCCAATAGCTTTAGTTTTGTATGAGGTTTGCTTAAAGTATGATCAGGCTATTTGACAGCATAAAGCATCACACTGACTAGGCAGTTTGCTCAACCACTAACCAATTATGCTTCTGGTCAGCAGCATCACAACACCATCCTGGACAAAGCAGCCCACTTGATTGGCATCACATCCATAAACATTGTGTCACTGTACCACCATTGCTCAGGAGCAGCAGCGTGTACTATCTACAAGATTCACTGCAGACATTTGCCAAAGATCCTTAGACGGCATCTTCCAAACTCACGAACAATTCCATTTAGAAGGACGAAGGTAGCAGATACACTGGAACACCGCTGTCTGCAAGTTCCCCTCCAAGCCCACTCACCATCCTGACTTGGAAATATATCGCCATTTCTTCACTGTCAATTGGCCAACGTCCTGGAATTCCCTCCCCAATGGCATTGTGGGTATACTTCCAGTGATTCAAGAAGGCAGCTCATCACCACCTTCTCAAAGGCAACTGGGGATGGCCCAGCCAGCAACACCCGTGTCCCCACGAGTGAATAAAAATACGAACAGTAAGGGAAACTGGGCATTCTTGCTGATCTTTCTTCTCCCTAATTTGGGGGCACACTGAGGTTAACAGTAGTGACCAAATGGCAAATGAATAGTGAGTATATGGAGACTGACACCTGTGGCAGCATGTTCCATAACGGTTGGGTGTTACCTCTGTGTAAGAAGATTACCGAGAAACGAGGCCAGACAATTTATGCATGTATTCAGCCATGTAACCTGTTCAATGCATATATTCATCGAACACCTAAACAGCTACACTGCAGTGTTGACAGTATCTTGAAGTATTATTCCAGGTTTTGAATTTACACATATGTTCTAATGTCTGTCAGATATGCTGTAATATTAGCAGATGGTACAATGGATGGTTTTTCAAGATGTAGCTCTATGCTACCAACCTCCAGAGCATGATTAACTGCTTCATTGCACAAATAACATATGCCAATTATGGTTAAACAGTAGAAATGACACTTTGCTTGATTCAATGCTTTAGTGGATGTTTTGTTGAAATACTTTGAGTGGCATCTCTGGCACCATGATGCCATGTTAAATTTCTCTTAGATTTTCGACCTGTATTCTCAAAAGTAATTAGCAGTTTGGATTTTTTAAAATGCTGTAATATGATTTAACTTTTGTCGTAGATTGTACTGAAAAAATGTGGCAATCTGCACTGATACCTCATTATGTATAGGGAGGTAATTTTTTTCAAGAATAGTTCAGATTTTAGTGCTGGTGTCCTAAATCCTGATCTTAACCAGCTGTTTTCCTTTTTATTAGGGGGTGTTGGAAATTGAGTTCATCTTCGTATTTTGTTTTGGAATTCCTTGCATTCTTAAGCTATGTCTGATTAAGAGAGAGAGATTTCCACAGATGTAAAAGAACAAGACATTCTGATCCATTCCTACAGTGTGTATCTCACTCTCCTTTTCTATTCCTTAACACCAATCCAAATTTTTGATGACAAAATATTGGCACTCAGTTTTAGTGCATCTGCTTATCTTTACAGTCGGAATTTTGAGTTAGTAGTACAAAGTTTGAAAATGCTGATTGGTTGGCAAAGAAACTCTGATTGCAATGCTTCAGCTAATCACAACCAGCTTTCCCACCAATCAACACACTTTTCTAATGCAGTATTAATTGTTGCTTCCATTGTATTTTGGTATTCTTGCATGAGTGTGAGATGAAAGGCATCAAATGTGTTTTCTCGAGGAATGTCAGACTTTAGTTTGATGCAGTGAAAGAAACTGATCTGTAATGAACAGAACTGAGGTAGACCTACTGAAAATTAAGACTTCTTCGCTGTGCTGCAAGATTTTCTATTTGTTACAGGTGCACCAATGAAAAATGATTTTCGCAGAACGGTTGATTAGTGGCCAGGGAGCAGGATTACTATCCAACTAAGTTGGAGAGCCAAACAGGAAGCTGTCAGCCCTGAAGGAGCTTGCTGTTGTAGTGAGCGCAAGAAAGGTTTCCTTCATTTTTGGGTCCCCTCTCAGCTCTTGCAAAATATTTTAAATGAATAATGGATGTAGCTTCTTGACCCACTCATGTGGAGGTATAACTCTTCCATGTGAATCCTTTATTCACAGTGGCTAGTTTATTGAATGGGAGGATATTTTGGAGTAAACACCCCCCTCACCAAGTCTATCAACAAGAAGCTTTTAGTGCAACAGGAGGCCAACAGGCAGACTGGAAAATTTTAGTCAGCCTTTGATCAATGGCATCAATTGGCCTTTTAATCAACATACTCTAACTGTTGTGCATGGAATGCAAGCAATTGGGTCATTCTGAAGATGGCCCAGGGGTGAGGTAATGCCAACAACTGGCACATCGGCCAATGGTGCCATCATCAGCATCCAGAGCTCCTGTCCTTGGCCCACAATGACCAAGAAATTATGCCTGACAAAGCAAGAATGTTGAATCCTGAAGAAATTTTGAGAAAGTCTTGCAGTTTCTTTAAATATGAGGTAAACATTTGAAATCACACCCATAGTGTAATCCTCAGTAAATAACTCCCATATTTTTATAGGCTATTTCTTCAACCTGTGCCCTTCGTGGTTTAGATGAGATCATTTTAAAAGAAGTCGATTTTCACTTGTGATGCCAAAGCAATTTTCTAAGAACTGAGTACTAACATATTGCAAAAAAATTATTCATTTAGTTCTTTCCAAATCCAACTATTATCCACCAAATGCTAAACAACTAAAAGTAAGCCAACTTAAAATATTGAGAAGATAGTTGTGCAAAGCACATAATTTATTATTTTGTGAAGAACAGAGATTTTGATGAATAACATGAATCCTGCAACCAAAATATATCAAAAAGCAACAGCTTTGTTTCTTTTTTATAGTTTTTTTTCTTGTCCTTAGTTTTATTCAATATTAAATATCAATATAAAGCTGGGGATAATGCTTTACAATGACATCTTTCACACCAGTTCTTGACTTGTAATAATTTGAAGGTTACCTGAACACTGTCTGGCAGGATTTTGTAAATGTACTTTTGAAGATTCCTTTCGTATCGTTATTCTATTGATATTGTAAATGTGTGCAAAGCATGTTTATCATTTCAAATTACAGACGCATTGCTGATATCGCATATAGTGACTCTTAAAGGATGATTAATTTCTGTGATCAGATTCTCTTTATTATTGCTGTAAGAGCTTCAATTTTAATTTATATCATATGATATTATTGGTATTGTTTGTTTGAGCTCACTGAATGTGTGTCACTTGGGGTGTTGTGAATTCATAAGGGGCTAAATGGCCTATTGTTCTTATGTTTCTGTGAAAATTCTGCATAAATATAAACCCTTCCCTTCTTTCAAGGGGCGCAACAAGAAGAGGCCACAAAAGATTTTTTTTGTTAATATTTTACTTTTAAGAGGTCCTGATGACTAAACTCATTTTCGAACTGAACAGTTCATTGAAGCATTAAGACTCAGCCATAAGAGACCAAGTAATATGGGTCAAAATGTACAGTTAGGAACGGATAATGCTGCTATCTACTGAGTGAAATGCAGGGGAGTTGGAATTCATTTTAATCCTTTTGCAATCTTTGTAAATAAATAGGTTTGAAAATCCTAATTGATTTTTCCTGAACTAGTACTGAATCATATGGAATCAGGGAAATGTTTATACTGGTTCTGAATGTTCAGTGTGCTTTGAATAGAATTAAAGGGTCAGTAACAAGGAGGCACAATTTTAAAAATGAAAGGCACAAAGAGGTTTAGAGGGGATTTGAGGAAAAACTTGATGGGAGTCTGGAATGCACTGCCTGGGAGGGTAGTTGTGGCACAAAACCTCACAACCTTTAAAAAGTACTTGAATGAGCACTTGACATGTCATACCATTCAAGGCTATGGGCCTAGTGCAGGAAAGTGGGACTGGAGTCAGGAGTACTATATTTTTGGTGATACAGACTTGATGGACGAAAGGGCTTTTCTGCACTGGATTATTCTATGAGAGTTAATAGTGAGCTTGACTACATGGAAACAACATTAATGTATTGAGTGGTCTTTTCCTAGTCCCATTGTTTAGGTCATTTATGTCATTTACTTCCACCTTACACAGCACTTGTACAACCCCTCTTGACTTACACATATTGAGATTCCTGTAATGAATGATATCACAAGCTCATGCTTCCATACAAATTCCTCATCTGTTACTTGAGTACTTTAACATGCAAATTAATTCCCTGTTACAGCTTTTCTGTATGTAGCATTGCACTGCAGAACTAAACTGCATTAAATTGAGTTCCTCCTTGTGCCTGATGCTTTTATTCTTATTTGCATAAAATTAATACAGATTTTTGTATTGGATGTCGTTTGAAGAGCAATTTGTAATTAATTTACATAATTTGACACTTCTGAGGCATTCTGCTGAGATTATTGTAGAACTGGAAAGTATGGTAGTTGATTTTCATTTTGTTCTGAATGAATTGCCTACCATTCCTCCAAGGCTACTAAAGAAAAAGAAATTCTATCACATGGGAACTAATACTTTGGTCCCTGGTGCTAACGCAATCAGGTAACAAGATTACGGATGCTGAAAAGAGGTGAATTGGTGTCCAGTTTTAAGGGTCCAGATATTTAATGAGAAGCATTGTTGAGAAGCAAAATCATAGTTCTGCGGGTTACAATGTTAATATTGCATTGTCCTATTCTAGTAATGTCTCCCAGTCTGTGGGTAGTGATTGGGAGTTCTACTCTAGCTTTTGAGGGAACAGATGTGCTTGCAGCAGCTCCCTAAGGCCCTAGTAGTTATGTGTGATCAAATGTATTCATACCTTTTGCTAACATGGAATATATCTTCTTGTTGTCCAAAAATAGTGCCTCTTCTGTTGTTTAAAAATAGAAAATGCTGGAGAAACTCAACAGGTCTGCATTATCTGTGGAGAGAGAAATACAATTAACATTTCGAGTCCAATATGACTATTCCTCAGAATGCTTGGACTTGAAACGTGAACTCTGTTTCTCTCTCCACAGATACTGCCAGCCCTGTTGTGTTTCTTCAGGATTTTCTGTTTTTATTTCAGATTTCAAACATTTGCAGTATTTTGCATTTATTCCTCTTCCAAAAGTGATCTATGGTGGTGTATCGTTTATCATTAACAGATAGATCCAAGATAAAGAAGGATTAGTGGCAGCAAGCAACCTCAAAAACACTTACGTAGCACATAATGGTGGAGGTGGCATAAAGGTGGAAACAAATAGTTCTTTTACTTATGATATATTTCAGACTACAGTCTATTGAGAAATGCACTCTCATTTGTAAAACCCATCTTTGATACTTTTCAAATCTTAACAGGTCAAATCTTATTGGAACTTCTAAACACTTGGACATGTCTTCCTGAGGGCATCTGACCACACCCTTTCCCACCAGAAGATCCATGACACACACCACCAAAGGTTCCCTAACTCCCCAGTGTCCTGGAACCATGCCTATAGACATACTTCAGCTTTCAAAGGTGCACCCTTGCTATCCAAAAGATATGTACAGAGAAGAGACCTCCACTTATCTGGTCTAATCTCCACACTCTGGAACCCCTGGTGTCTGGAACCCAGAATCTGATTGAAATGACCATGGTCTTCCAGGAACTATATGCGCACAGTACTACAGCCTACCCCAATCCCATCCCTGCAATACATGAGAGATGGGTTCAGGAACAGGACTCGGGATTCACAACTACCTCTGGCGTTTTCATAACAGTAGAAATGGTTGTCGTCTTGTCAAAAATCCAGACCTACGACGGAAACTGAGCAAGTGAATAGATTATTATGTTCTACAGGTCCAATTGCAATAATGTTATTAACACTACAGACACTTTTGAAGATGTCCTAAAAAATTTGATAATTGGTTCAGTTTAAGAACACATAAATTTATTGAACCAGCAAGATTTAACAGAAGAGTTCAGCCTCCAAGGGAATCCATATACACTTTCGTGAATGAGCCCTGCTGCTGTACTGTGAATATGCAGCTTTGAAATCAGAATTCACGAAAGACAGAACTTTGGATGGAATCCTTGATGAATCCTTTTCCTGATTTCTTACAATCCAATGAAGTTTTAACATTTGAGAAACCATTCAAATTGTACTGTCAGCAGAAACCAGAAAGGGTCATAAACAAATCCTGAGAGGAGAAGACTAACATTACCTCAAGAGAGCATTAGAGTGTATTAATTTTATAAGGTACACTCACTCCAGAGAGGAAAGTGGCAACCCTACACAGAGCAAACCGAACTGCAGATGCCAAAAGTCAGTGTCAGTACTGGGAGACAACAAGCGCTCACAGACACAGACAGTATCTGACCAGTATGAAAGAACACTATATTAAAACTGTAGGCCACTGCCAAGGTTGTGCAGACGTAACTCACAGCTTCAGAACGGCAGAAATATTGATGGTCACCCACGTAAATAGATCTACACTATAGAATACCCATCACCATTAGAAAAGCTTGTTGAGATGCCTACATTAGAGAATCTACTCAAGGCATTCCTAGTGGAACAAACCAATTTAGAAGAATCTGACGAGACAGACCTTTTGCGTGTCAGTGGATGTCCTAAGAATTTTGTGCCTGATATAGGAGCAAGTGTTACTGTCCCATCAGACCAAATATCAATGGTTGAAGAGGCAGCAGGTACAGCGTACAGACTTAAGACTGTATGCACAGGTAAAATAACTGTCTCAGAAGCATTGGGATGCTGCCAATTTACATTGCAGCAAAACACATCAAACAGAGTTGAGAATGTGCGCGTGCAATCAATTAACTTCACTTTGGGTCTGCTTTTATGTCTTGACCTTAAATCCATCGGAGGAGTTGGAGGAGATTGATACCTTCTAGAGAACAATTGGTCCAGAAGCAAACAACTGTCCAACATGTGTCCATGAACAAACTGTTATTGACCAACAAGTCAAGAGGCAACAGGAGATTGGATTTCCCAGGCACATGCCCAAAGCCAAACAGAAGAAAGGATCGAGCCAGATTAAATATGTTGGTGTAAGAGAGCTGTTTCTCACTGTCAACATAGAGGAAGTTCACAGACTTGACTGGTGCAAATTTTCCATCCACTGTCTTCTAAACTATAAAAGTCATGAGTATTAGCACCACCCTGGCTTTGAAGTCAAGATCCCTTGCACCCTGGTATCTTGCATTGGCGTTCAGCACAAATGCCTAGAATGATGGGGTACCCCTGTGACATCTTGCGCAGTAGAAAGCAGTTGTTAATAGTTGACACCATGGGATCATCTCCTGCCTGGGGCTGAGCTTGTTCCTGGTCTCCAGCAGTTTTCTGAGTGCCAGTGACTCCCAAGATGTGGCAGTGATGTACTCACCAGCATGTGCTCCTGAGTCCTAACCTAGCAAAAATACCAACCAAGGTGTCAGTATCTGAGCTACTGGAGGATGCAGGAGGTCTGCTTGCCAGTGCATCCTCTTACAGATTTGTAGCTCCTTCAGAGGCAGAGGAGGAGATCTGTTGCAGGACCTCTTGGCTACTCATACATGCAGGAAACAAAAGACAGTGTGTCATGAACAAGAGATAGAAGTTCAGGCATGGTAAGAATACATTCACTGTGGCAGTAATCGGAGAGCGTCCTACGTGGCTCTGAAATGTGAACTGTCTACAGCAGATGCCTCCAAAACACTGGAGCAATACCACCAATGCTGCCAGTGCAAGATTCTGCAAATCCGCTGGGAGGAAAGATACTCCAGCACCGGCGTCCTTGACCAGGATCACATCCCCAACATCAAGGCACTGACCATCCCTGATTGGCTATGATGGGCTGGGCACTTTGTCCACATGGCCAACAAGAGACTCCCAAAGCAGTTGCTGTACTCGCAGCTTTGAAACAGCAGGCGAGCCCCAGGTGGACAGAGGAAGCACTTCAGTGATACCCTCAAGGCCTGCCTAGCGACGAGCGACATTCCCACAGATACGTGGGAATCGCTGGCCCAAGACCCTCCAAAGAGGAGGAGGAGCATCCGGGAAGGCATCAAGCACCTTGAGACCTTGCCACTGGGGAAGAAATGGAAGTTGGGTGAAAACAGCGAAAGAAGTGCACTGCCAAGCCAATGCCTCACCCACCCCTTCCCGTGACCACCACCTGCACCAAGTGTAACACAACCTGCAGTAGTTGCATCGATCTGTACAGTCACCTGGGAAGTCACCCTGAGAGTGGAAGAGAGTGATCTTCGTCTGCAAGGGACCACTGATTATGATGCTGAATGGAAGAACAGCAAAACAGTGGACAGTGCTTCTTACTTAGTTGCCAGGACATGGGGACTTTGACATCACCAAATGAATTGTCATAGTCTTCATGGACTAGACCCAGGATCCTTTCTTGGTAGGGGATAAAGAGCTGAATAATGGATGACTCAACATCTGTACTGGTTCTATGCTCCCTATTTTGGGCTGTTTTCACATTGAGAGGGATTGAGTGAGATGAAAGTAGCTGGCACAGCTGTTTGTGTTGCTGTAGGTAAAGGAAGGGTAACGAGGTGTCCTGAGTGTGAAAACGCAGAGGCCATGGGTAGGGGTGCTTTCATAGGTGGGGACTCAGCTGGGGGAGAGAGTGATTTAGGGAAGATGTTGCATGCAGTAGTGAGAGTGGCAGAGCATGACCCTTGGTCAAGTGCATACTCTTGGTGGGTGCAGTAGCAAAGAGAAAGTGGTGACACTTACCCTGGCAGAGTGGAAAAGGTAATTGACCTTTTTCTTGCTTTGCTGACCTGGGTAGCAACTCAGACCAAGTTGACGGGTTGATCTCTATTGGTAATGGTGTAAGAGGATGGTCCTTCTCTGCACCACCCCATTCACCAGGACCTCTACGTTCCCATTTACAAAATGGGATGTCAGTTTTCTTTGTCTAACATGGCTGAGACAAATGGCATGAACTGTGCAGGGCAGCTCTGGGATTCCCAGCATTTGACTTGGAGCATAACTGCATTTCGAGTATTGCACCGGTATCAGGAATTCTGGGATGTCACAGCAGTGGTGAGAACTTCAGCCTACAATGATTGAGGGAATAGATTGAGCAGGTGCCTTCGAGGTATGTGCGATGCATAGATAATAAGTTTGGGAAGCTATTGTGAGCAAATGCAGTTGGCCTTGTGGAGAGAACCACTCCATGGAACTCATCAAAATTGACAGTTAGGGCTGAATTTTTTTCAGAAATCAGCAAAGTGTCTGAAAATGTTGACATCACCAATCAAATAACCTCAATGGGAAACTGAAAACATTCGGCCTGATCAACAACTCCAAAGAAGATGAATTGCACACGACTCCACGGGAGCCAAACCATTATCCACTGATCCAGGACACAGTCCAGAAGAAGAAAATACCTGTTCTAAAGAATTCAGGTTACTGCAAAAAAAAAGAGACTGTCTCTTCCAATTATAAAATGATTACCTGATCCAGAAATCCAGGATACTACAAGGAAGAAAGTATCTCTTCCAACAGAATAGCTGTCTTCCAGGAAGGAAAACCAGGAGATAAAGTAATGGGTCAAGAACAATGTCTGTAAAGCGTGACATTCTCTACAAACTTTATCCAAGTGATAAAGGATCCTCTGGTGAAAAAAATGATCCATCAGTCAGTACCAGGCTGACCAGTCCTCATTCACCTACCATTCATCCAAGTCTGAGAGACGTGTGAAACAACCAGACGACCTACATATGTAAACTCAGAGACTTGGGATTGTGGGGAGGTGGCGGGGATGGGAGTAGGAATCTCAGGCTAATGGGTCACAGTAAACGATATATAATTATATAGATTTGTATAGTAGGTTAGCTATAGGGAAAATAACTTGATGGAAGGGGTAGATGTTGTACAAGTGTACTGTAATGGTTATGAAGGGATTTAATTTTCATGTTACATTGATTCCACTCATTTTGCTGATGTTATACTCAGTTTGTGCATAGAAACAAGTGGTCCTACTCTACTTTTTTGGAGAGAGCAGAGGGATCTCAGGTCACTCCCTAAAGATCCTAGCGATTATGCCTGACCAAATGTAGTTGCATTATGGCTATCATGCAGTAAACCTCCTTGTTATCTGAGAACAATACCTGTTCTGTAAGTAGTCTACAGTGGTATATCCTCTACAACTAATTGCTAGATAGGTCTAAGACAAAGTGGAGACAAAGGACAATTGGTAGTAGCAAGCTACTTCAAAAAACCCTTACCTAGAACCATGATAGAGAAGATACCACGAGGTGCCAGGAGTGGTGATCTGGGAACATCTCATGGCAGGGAGAATGAAAATGGCTGAGAAACATTTTCACTCCCCCGGGCCCACGTGGAGAGCAGTATCCATCTTCTGTTGTCTTTCACTGCTGTGTTTCTGAACCCTGAGATGTAAAATATAAATCACAGGCCAGTTTAAATGTATTAATGAAGAGCTTGAAACAATACTGCCATAAAAGCAACAGGTTGGGCACAAGTCTTTCCTTTTTTTTTAACTCCATATCCCTGACCCACTCCTGTAGCCTTGTGGGATTTGATATCACAACCACAATTCTGCTTCGCGATTAATTCTCTCCTTCAGCCACTCCTTCAAAGCATTCCCAGATTAGACATCTGCCGATACCTTGGCTTGATGATAGTCCATTCTTTAAATGTTTATTCTAAGAATCAGCGTGATTTTCTGTTTACTAAAATCATCCTATGATGTACTGATACTATACTTAGAATATATAAGTCAAAGTTAGGGACATTGGAAAGTCAGGAATGAGTAATAATTACCAATGAGCAACTTGTAAATGCTTTGATATTCCTCAATACCCGTCTATAATTGGAGTATGTGACAAGATTTGAGTGTGTTGGTTAATGGAAGTCAGGGGTCAATTCTGCCCTTTTGTTTTGGAAAAGATGATTTAAGTATCATGTTTGACGTTGAATGCACAAATGCTAATATCAAAATGCAAGTTTAATTGTACTTATTGGAAGATAGATTGGGGCAGAATTGAATGGTTGTGATGGAGTTCTCTCCAAACAATCATTGGTTGGTTGGTTGGTCGGTTGGTGAAAAACCTTTGCCATCTCTTATCGGGAAGGGCCACCAAATTAAGTGCCAGTCAGGCGTTTAATTGGGTAGCGGTGGGCCATACTGAGGATGAAGGATGTCAGGAGGACAGGCATCCCGTCTGCCGAGAACTGCTGGCAACTCTTTATTGATCAGCATCATTGTATTACCCAGGGGACTGTGTAGTTAATGCCAGTAGCATACCCACTCTTGGCCCAGGATGGCCATGGACATGGGCAGCAAGAGCAGAGGTACAGTTTTTCTATGGTACCCCCACCAACCCCCACCTCCTCCCAAAGCTGGGTTCCTCAATCAGACACTGAGTGCCCTTGAATGGACACCTGACACAACCTTGACTGAGTTTATTTATGGGCTTGTCACTTGCCGAATCCCCCACCCACTGTTAGGTGAGTACCAGTGGAGGTAAGTGAGTACTATTTGTCACTTAAGCATCTCCATTGGCAATGAAACACAAAATACTGTGGATGCTAATAATCTGAAATTAAAACTGAAAGTTCTGGAGAAACTCAGCTGGTCTGGCACTATCTGTGAAGAGAGAAGCAGAGTTAACATTTTGAGTCCAGTATGACCACTTCAGAACTGAAGCTCATTCCATGGACCTAACTAGAGCAGGGGTGGGAAGCCACTTCCCTTCCATCTGATTAAATACCTCTCCCCCTGCTGTACGTGTGATGACGAAGGGCATCCATTTCCACCCATTGCATAGAGATCTAGCTTGTTTCCCTTCGTGCTGAACAAAAGCAGATGCCACAATTCTCAGAACTAGCAACTCAGGGGCTTTTCTGTATCTCTATTAGAATAATAGAGTACAGAAACAAATCTGTTCTGTGCTAGTCATCTTCTTGTTTGGAAGAGAGCAGGTCAGGATTGGCCAAAGGTGGACAAACATCAACATTTTTTCAATTTACTTCTGCGCCTCATGAGTACTTATGTGACTTTTTTTCAGAAATTTGAATTTAAGCTAGAACATGATTGAGTAATTTGTATATTGCCTGTGAAAGACGTACACTTGGAGCACATAAATTTTTTTCTTGTTCCTTTTTTAATTTTTTTGTAATGTTTGGTTTCTGCAGGTGTCATGTCTACAGGACTTTTTTGGAGATGATGATGTGTTCATTGCTTGTGGCCCAGAAAAGTTCCGATATGCCCAAGATGACTTTTCACTGGACGAAAATGGTAAATATTTGCACGGATTAAGATTATAGCTGTCACATGATACAATGCCAACTCTTTGGCACTTTGAATCCAACTCTAAACAGTTGAAATCAAATGTCTCACTTAGGGAGTGAACCAGACCACCAAAAGTGAAATAGGTTCTAGCAAATACGAGACATCACTGTTCTGAGGAAAATACTGTTGAATTCTGCATGAATTGGGCATTTTAACTGGACAAAGGTGTTAAATTATTCAGATGCTGGAGGCTTCATGCTCACCCTCCAATTAAACCGTGCTGTATTTGGCAAGAAAGTAGTTCTTTTGTCATTGAGGCAGTGTATTTGAGTGTAGCCACTTAATTAAATTTAAATGGTCAAGAATTAAACAAAAAATAGCACAAGTGAATTGGAGAGGAGTGCCCCTGCCCAATAAATTCTGTTTTTAGGACCTTGATCACTCTCATGAAAACAAGATTCTTTACCCTCTTTATCCTCGTTTGATGAAAAATTCAGCGAGTATCTAGAATAAGTCAATTGGAAGCTTAAAAAGTCATGTTGTCATCTCTTCTGATGTGAAATCAGTGAATTCTGCACGTTTGCACTTTTCCACTTCACCATGCCTTCTGTCAGCAGTCACCTTTTATTTCACACTTTAAAATGTCTGAAGTCCTCTCACTGCTGACCTAGACAATGCAGACCAACTTGTCTGAAGATGGAAAAATGAATGTCTGGCTCAACTCACATTCTTTAGCGTCGAATGCAAATCCTGTGAAATTGATCCAGTAAGTATTACTTCTTAAGTGATTGATAACTTCTACATGTTTAATGTTTGTTTTGTAGTTCAAAATTCATACCGATTCATTTTAAATCTTGAGCCTGGCCAGTTGGCTCTGTTGTCTAATCATTCCACCTTTCTGCCATTTGCTATCTTGGATCATTGCCATGTTTTTCCATTGTTCTTTAGTTTTACCCTAATTTTGTAATTGTTAACAGGCGTTCTTGGCACACGACTTTGGCATTGTAAGTTCTAATCAGTGAAATCTAATCGTGAAATAAGGACTTTCCGAAGAAGTTGGTCTTTAATTCATCTTATGATATGTGTTTATTTCACCTCTTCCCCCAACCTTCTCTCCTCCCCACCGCCAACCACCACTGCACCTCACATCTCTGCGCCACGTCCTTTGGAAATTTGCTCCTGCAACTTATGAACTGTTTTGGCATTACCTTGATAGATTTTTCCTGTCTAATGATTCAGAAAAATACAACAATGCATCCTTATCTCTTCAAAAATCCTTCATATTGGTGAAAGTACCTTATGTTTTGACTTCTGCCTCCACACCAAGCAACCTGCAATCATTTCATATAACACATCACCTCAAAAATGAGTTAGCCTTCAATAATAAATCTGCTTTCAACTTTGGAGAGTAGGCTACGTTGCATGGTGACGTTCAAAAACAATACAAATGTGGTGCTTTCAATGAGCTCCTCCTCCCACCTACTGGGGAATCAAATTTATGCTTTGTCAACAGATTTTTCTCTGAAACCAATTTTTTTCCACTGATGGTACTGATTACTAGCTTGTCCTTGGATGTACAAATTCTGCTGCCTTGCTGAAATGGTCTTTATTCACTTGTATCCTGACATTGAAGGATAGCCCACAAATTCAAGCTACAGGATCTTCACAGCCCCAATGTCTATATTTTTTGCATTCTACAAGGGACCAGTGGATAGAGTAACCAAGCATCTCAGAATTGACAATCCTGTTTTCAGGTCGTGAATGTCCTATCTTGTTTACTGCAGGAGCACCTTGCATCCCATATTTCAGAAACAAGGATTCTGAGACTGCATATGAGTCTGCTGTTGTACTCTCAAAAGATGTTTTGAGTTCACACATTGATTCACACCCCCACCAAACCCCAATGGTGCCCAACTAACACATCTTATATCCCATTATTATGTGATGGCTGAGATAAGTTTAGAATTGTCCTTTGGATGTGGTGGTTATTGAGTTGAACGCATTTGACGATAACACTGAGACCTATCACCTCATCCAAAGAAATCTTTTAAGGTATTATTTGCTCATTTCAGAGCTACATATTACATGGTATTCCATCTAATTTCCTTTCTGGCTGTGCAGGCCTGTGAGGTCCTTGCATGACAATAGCTTCTGGAACCAGAAGTCAATGCATGAGCATGCTGATGCCAATCACTGTGCGTGGAACTGTGTTGCAGCTACGCACACAGCTGCATAGCTTAAAGGGAACATTGGGTGTGACCATAAACTTGTCTCCTTCGATTTATTGCATTCATCATGAAAACCTTCAACCAATATTTAATCTCCTACTTCAACATTCAAATACCATTCAGTGTGTGGAATTTCACTAAAATTGCCTAAGAACTTTTTCAAGCTGTTGACTTTCACAGGTTGACCAGGAGAATCGATGACATCAGCCCCACCGATATTTGATATATTATAATATTTTCTTTTTACTTTAAATATTTATTTCCCTAAAGCTTTTCTTAAGTGGAAAACCAGTTGAGCTGATTAATGGATGAACAAACCAATCTCTGTGAAGACTGGACTGAAGCACCATTGTTTTCTCACTTCTTCGTGTTCATATGTTGTCCAGCAGATTTTGTCTTATGAATGTCCTTCATTCACCACACAACCTGTTTGATAGTTTTTTGAAAGATTATGATATCCAGCTCTCAAGAGCTTATTGCTTCCTGATATCCTCATCCTTCTGTTTCATTTAGGAAGAAAGCTATTCCGCCACACACAAAAGAAGGATTTGATGATTAAGGAAAGGGACCATGGGGATCAGGCCCAGAACAAGTGAGCCTCCTATCTATCTTCTGCCTCCCATAGCCTGCAACTGATGATGTTTCCAATTTGGGAGTCTATAGTTGGGGGTTGGGGAGGCCGGTCCCTCACTTTTATGTTTGTTTTCAATTTTTCTATGATCTGTTAATAATTTTGTTTAACATCATTAAATAAACAACTCTTTAGTTACATGTTTCAGTATCTTCTTTGGCTTATAGACCTTCATTATTCTAGTGTATAAGAAAGCGCAAATCACGATCCTTTATTCCAGCCATAATGCATTACTTGTTTTTAAGCTTCGGGCTTGGCAGTTCTAATAACATCAAGGAATTTTAGAAGTAATGAATATTTCGTAAAAGCTACTTTGCAGAATACTTTATAGATCTTTTTGACATTTTTCACAGTGAATGTGATGTTACATCTATATTTATTTCATATTGCAGTTGTGTATATTTACCATTTTTCTCAGTTTCAATCTATCTGAATTGGTGCAAATGCATTGGGCTTACCGGTGCCCCTTGCTTAACTCATCCAAAATACATTCACTTATTCAGGGTAAAAATCTGACCTTAATTCTCAGTTATTCTCAATGAATTTATTGGTGCAGTCACCAGCTTATATCAAATTTAGGTAAAAACCATATTTTGTTTTTGCAAGCCGAACTTTTTCTGAAACTGGCAAAATGATGGACAATGGGTGGAATCTTCCAGACCTAGAGGTGGGAATTGAATTTAATTAGATGGGGTTTGGGCAGATCAGAACCTTGTCACCTTTCCAGCCTTTTGTCCAAAATGGTTTCTGGGTGGAAAGGTTGAAGTTCCACTTTGGCACCCTGTTGACATCTGAGGCCCACAAGCAGTCAATTAATATAAGGGCCTATTCCTAATTGGGCTCAATCTTTTCAGTGGCAGGCTGGGGAAGAATGAGCTAATCAAATAACTGGTTAATCAGTGCTGGGGAATGGGCTGTCCCTTGATCTGCAATAGTGCGTGCACTATGGAGTGCGTGGAACTATGACAGTGAGGTGGCTGCTCAAAGTCACTCTCTTTAGCTTGCTTCAGATGTGCACTCTTGCCCTGACCGCCACCACCACCACTCCCCTCTCTGGTTACTGAGGTGACAGGGAGATCCTCATCCTGGTTCTAATCTGGTTAGAAAGCCCACCAGCAGCCAATCAGCAGTGTGATTGCTGGAAGACCTGGTGGACTTTCCATCTTTTAAGCTGCAGGTTTCCCTCCTCCATTCTCTCTCACTTTCACTTGGAGCAGCATCTTCCAGATTTCGAGCTATGGTGAACAATCTCTGCATTTTGGTTAACAGAGAGTACATTAGCATCAATCCTTACCCACAAATATTTGCTCCTCAGATAAACAGGAGGTCATTTCTACAAATGAGGAAGCCAAGTCAGAAATGGGAATTGGGTCAACTGTATTTCATTTGCAAAATGCATCTGAATAGGATCAGAATAACTTGCAACCTCCCTTGAATGACGTCTTAGGTAGAGATACTTTGGGTACAGCACTGTCATTTGGCATGGCATCCTGTATTATGAGTTTTCAGCAGTGGTTAATGTTGAAATCAACCTAGGTGCAGACTTTGTTGTTGTCTAGCAAATCTTTCTGAAAATTAGAAGTTGCAACTATGATGTCCTCCAATATCAAACCTGCTGTATAGATTCACACATAAAACATAACTATTTGGTGAAGACAGTGGAAAGAGCCAAGAGAAGAACCTTCAGTTGTGGAGGAGTGAACAGTTGCCAGAGGGGGTGGCTGACTTTAAGATCTCATAGCTCAGTTGCTTCATTTTCCAGTTCAGTTGTCCCTATTTGAGTGAGTTCCTCCAAAACAGGGTGCAAATTGGACAGTAAGAATATCATTTAATGGTCCTAACACATCATTGTCAGCAGAATGGAAAATCAAGTAATTATTCTTATATTGTAGGATTCTTTGACCCCACTATTATTTTGAATTTAAGCTGTTAAGTAAGAAGAACTGCTATTCTTCTGGAATTATTATAAATTTGCAGTTTACGGAATTTGCTCAGAACTATGGCAACCCTGTTTACATGTGTGAAATAGGGCTTCTGACACCTGTGCTAATGTCACAAAAGAAGTCTCCAGGCAAATATGACATGACTGTTCTGAAATACTTAAAATTATTACTTGTCATGCTTCTAGGCACTATGAACGGATGTATTTTTAACCCTTTTCTTACTATTTGGAGCAAGTGTTACCATGATATGAATTCATTCATTATTAATCCTTAGTTTCCTTTTAATACCTAAGCTCCAAGTAGGATATGTAATGTAATATTATTAATTTACATGTTTCATTTTCTTACAGAATCGCTGTGTTCACAAACTCCACAAATCATATTTTGGACTGTACAGTAGTTAACAGATTTGGGTAATTAAACCTAGCCAATACAGGAATAAGACAAGTTGCAGTGAGGCATTCAGTTTCTCCTTGAAGTACAAAACTATGTTTACTATTCATCTACACTGAAATCATTTTCCACATCTCCAAAGATAATTTAGAGATTCTACAGAATTCCAAAATGTGCAAGATGTGAGAATTAGGTTAAAAAAAGTTCTTCTGTTATCCACGCTTCATGTTATTTAATTACATTGACTGATCTGTCAAATATTTTATCATTTAAATTGATCGAACAAACATGACTTTGCACTGAAAATGTGCATCTGATGTGACATCAACCACCCATAATTCTTACAATAAAGTAAAGGCACATGTTATTGCTGATGATTTAAAGTACACAGAGATTATACTAATTACGAATGAGGAAATGCGTCGGAAGACATCAATGCTAACTAAATGCAATAAGAAGTTACATAGTTTGGTTTAGATCATATTTTATTGGAAAGTATAACTGAGCAAGGCAAAAATTTACAATTAAGTTTTTACTGTAAAATCTTGTGCAATAGAGCAACTATATTCGATAGACCAACATTCAGAAATTTGATTTAGATTTGAATGCCCACTTGCGTCTGTTGTAGATTTAATTTGTGGCTACAAATATTTTTTAATTGTCTGCTGTGCACAACATTGGAAGCTATGTACAGGACTCAGTACTGGACCAGAATATTGTTGTTAACCTAGAATGCCAATATGTCAAAGGAAATGAGAATGCAGGAAAGCAAGGAAACTGAAGTTCCTAATTGCTACAAATTAAAGAATATTATTGAGGAAGTATTCATTCTTGCATAGAGTGACTGGCACTTTAAAGAATGCCAATGAAAAGTTTTGTCTTTTGAAATAAATGAATAACCTGCTAGAGAAAGCAGTTCAGTCATTTCTAAATCTGCAATTAATCTGTGGAAATTAAAGGATTTCTGTATTTATGTCTTGACTGTATGAAAAGATTTGCTCTAAAGGACTTAACAGAATAAGTTATAGAACACTAATATTCTAAATTGTCATGCACCCTGGTATGTTACATTTAAATTACCTTGCTAACTAATAAAAGTGCAATGCCATCTCGAAGTTCTAGGGACGCGTGTCAAACCCAGCCATAGCAGATCGTGGAATTTGAATTCAATTAAAATCTGGAATAAAGAGACTAATGATGACAATGAAACCATTGTTGATTGTTGTAAAAACCCATCAGGTTCACTAATATCCTTTAGGGAAGGAAATCTGCCATTCTTACCTGGTCTGGCCTACATGTGACTGCAGACCCACAACAATGTAGTTGACTCTTAACTGCCGTCTGGGCTATTAGGGGTGGGCAATAAATACTGGCTTAGCTAGATCCACATCCAGTGAGTGAATAAAAAAGAGTTACATGGTACCCAAGGCATGACCATGGTGAGTTCTGTTAACTTTGTCTAAATTAATTTTGGACAATAGTAAAGCCTTGTGAAGATAATGTTATTTGATAAATCTAATTTCTAGAACTCTAAAGGAGTGTCCTAAGTAATAAACTAAATTTCTGGAATGCAAAATTTGAGTTAATAAAATACAGAATAGTCTCTAAAACAAATTTTAATTCAGTGCAAGGTTGAAGTAAAAGCATTGGAGCTTGTTTAAAGTGCTGGAGCAATATTGTAATTATAACATGTTAAAATAGGAAAACTGAAACTGAAAAGAATTCCTTCCCCAGAGAGGAAATGAGGATTTAAAAAAACGATTAAGAGAAAATGGCTCAGATGTTTGCCAGGTGTTATGATCTGTTAATTGTCTGATTAAAGCTTTTATACTCTCCAAGAGGTGCACAGAAGTCAGCTGCTGGGAGGTTTTGATGTTGGTAAGTAAAGGATTCACTGGTGACAGGTTTTCATAAGCAGAAATGTTTGCAATGTTATAGGATGAACATGTGAAGAAAAGTTGATGACGGGAGAAGAGAAACATTGAAATAAAACCGAGTGCAGAATTCATTAGGTACAATGATGTAGCCAACAAGTTTCTGTACCTTTTCCAACTTTTTGTTCTGAAATATAAATATAAAGCAGCAACATTATATTTAACATTTCCAAGTGCACTGTTCAACACTGACTAGATAATTTGAGATTTGTTCTCTTTCTTTTGTGGTGTTTAGTTATTCTCCGGTCTCTTTCATTAATTGTGGCTGTATCTCTCAAAGAATGCCAATGTGTGTCTCTGTTGTTGTTCAGCTAATCCCTTTTTAAAATTCAATCACTGATATTTCTGCTTTCAGTAGGTCTTACTGCCACCTTTTGTGTCAATTTCTGCTGTGATCTCTTTTCTAAGTTTGGCTGTCACTCTTCCTTACTTTCTTTTGCTATCACTTTTTTCTATTACCTTTTGAATTGAAATTGTGTGTTTTTTTCATCTGGTCATGTTTGGTTGTATGCAAAGTTCAGCAACATCTGTTACTTCTTGAAGTCATTAAGATACTCTTTGTCCAGATCTTGGCTTGATTTTTGGTCTCTGAATGTATCTATTGGTCTGATTGGCTATATTCGGACCTTGTATTAAAATTTAAAGACAAGATAATTTTTAGCTGCAAAACTAGAAAGAGATGAAGACATACTTAGTAAATAATAAATGATTGTTACGATTAGAAATTTCATGTTACAGGAATACACCCCTTAGCTCTTTGAGCCCGCTGTGCCACGCAGTCAAATCATGACTGACCTGGTCATGGTCTCAAATCCATTTCCCTTCCACTTGCCATATGCTCACACTCAACTTGAAACCTCCGATTCCCTTAATGGAGTCAATTTGCTTTCTTGCAAAATGTGACGCAGTAGCTGAGCGTTTAAAAACCAAGAGATAGTAACCAGCTCATAGATTCTACTGTTTCTTCTTTTCACAGACATCAAACATGTCATCAATCTGAAAGGGGCAATTGGATTCAGTGCATGTCTTGACTGCTATGTTAATGTTTGTCTATATAATATTTAATATATGTAGACATATATATGTTTTTGTCACAGTGTATATTATACGTATGTATATGTGTGTGATTATTACATATATATGTTTGTCTATATATATATATATATAATAAAATTCAGTGCAGTTTAGCTTGTTTCTAATCGTATCAGCCCCAGGCATAACCTTTCAAGCAGATTGTCTGAACTTCACGCACCAGCGACTAAACATTTCAAAATGTTGTTTTCTGATGATTTGCCAGTAATACGCCACTGATTACAAATCCTAGTTCATATCAAGGTCAGACAGTTTTATTTCAGTCTAGCAGTCATTTAATTCCTGTACTCTAGCCTACTTTGTAAGGAGCACTGAAGTATACAGCAGTCCCTTATTATAGCAACTTCAGATTATACCGCAATCTCTGTTACACATAAATTGTTTATGGCTGCCTCTTTAATAAATAAAACACATAAAACATGTTCCCTAGTGTAGCTGTCTTTACTGAACTGAAAACCATCCTTACAGAGAGTATCTGGTATTTTTACTTCTGAATCCACATGTTCAGCGATGTTATTACACACCTCTGAAACAGATTGGTCTTGGACTGCTACAGAGGTAGGGACGCTACCACTGAGTCACAAGAGTACCCTGGAGAGTAGCTAGCTTATGGTTTATTTAAAAAATAGGTGAGCTGATCTTTTATCAAATGGAATATTGGGTAATGAATATTGGATAATGATCTGAGTGAAGTTTCAACCACTGAGGCACACCAATATTAACATTCAATGGTTAAGAACTAGCAACAATTTCATAAGTTGCTCATGGAAACCTCATTAAATTACATTCTTTGCTTTCTTCACTTTCTACTTATCTCCCAAAGGAATTTGTTCCTTGCTAAACTCTAGTTCTATAGGCTGTGATTCCTTCAAGTGTGAACAATGATCATATGTTACATATGAGTCTTGGAAAAAGATGGAAAAAAACTATTCAGTTGAATGGAGTATGGAATATGGCTGTTACAAAATGGACTGTAGCTAACTCTTTGTTTGAACTTTGTGTACGTCAAAAAAATTCTAGGTAACAACACTGTATGGGATAGAGTTTCCCACACAGCTTCTTCTGCCTCCAACCGTTTTTCCCGATTCATTTCATAACCTGAAAATCAGAAGTAGAATTAAAAATTGCTTTTTGAATCACAGTTCATGAAACATACACCTGGCCATGGGAAGGTTGTGGACATAAGACCAGTGAAGAAAATCTTGCAGGCGTTAATGTGCTCTTGGCTATACACAGATCAATCATATGGCCTTCTCTCAGTTGACAGTGGCTATATTTTGCTTTGCCATTTATCTAATATACAAATAAGATCAAGATTATCTCATGGTAAGGGTCCAGTTAATAATTGTTCTCAAAGTTGAGTTTCATCACAACCATTAATATATTA
Source organism: Rhincodon typus (assembly GCF_021869965.1). NCBI lineage: Eukaryota > Metazoa > Chordata > Chondrichthyes > Orectolobiformes > Rhincodontidae > Rhincodon > Rhincodon typus. The sequence continues at coordinate 22,474,452 of NC_063345.1, read as the reverse complement.
ATAATTTCTGTAAGTAAGTCTTGACAAGATGATCGAATACATCTCAATTCTCAAACAGCAGCATCAATGCACAAATTTCAATGTTGTTGGTAATACAGAGATGCACATCATGCATGGTTCATAGATTGCCCAGGAAGGAAAGAGAGTAGTCAGAAAGTAAGTCAGATTCAATATGGTAAGTTGTCATTTATTATTATTTGTGGGAGGCTGTTCTTAAATGTGATGTTTCTTTACTTTTAACTAGAATGCCGTGTGGTGAAGACAAACCCTGGTGCCAAATCAGCTAATGCCTCACAAAGGTCCACAGGCAAGAGCTCTGGAGCTTCCCGGCGTAGTAAGTCTCCTGCGGACTCTGGTAAGTAGAACCTGTTGGCACTTCAAAGGCCTGAGAAACAGAATTAAATGAATACTAGTTGACATGTGACTATGACCATCTATCAATCAAAATGAATCAGTTTGTAAGGTATATGCATCTTAAATCTTAATGCAGGCAAGATAAAATGTGTGATTAAATCACACTATAATTACAACAGATGCAACTTAAAAAAGAGACATTCCCTGTGAATATTATTATTCATATTTGAATAGTTGTCTTGCTTGCTCGTTTTTTTTATATGGCTTCCCAATGTTAAGCCCTGTATGGGATTGGGAGGGTTGGCCTATTGCATGGGCAAAATTTTGCAATGTGGCAATGCCTCAAATGGAACATTAACAGTGGGGTAATGACAAAGTCAGCACTTTACAGACTGGACTGTTTCACTACTCCCTGATGTCCATCAATCATAAATTTAAAAATAAAACATACTGATTACAACATTGAATGCTTTATGAATGCTAGACATAGGAACACCACTTTAAAAAGATACGAGACCCGAAATGACATGAGACTTATCTGCAACATCGGTGAGAGACCAAGAGGAACCCTATGGGGTTTCAGGCTACAGCTGAAATTTGTTGATCTACATCGCACAGCAAATTACTCCAGTCATATCAAGCTAATAACCTACATTTGTAATTATACGTTTTTCTCTGATATTTTTGAGTGCTTAAAAATAAACTAGCTTGTATCCACAGTATCCTTCTACAATAGAAAAACTGAGTGGAAAAAGAAAACTCGATCAAAAAAGTCAGTGATCCAAAGCATTTTAGAGTGATTGAAATACTTTTGAAACAGAGTCATTGTTGTCAGAAACATGACAGCCAATATCCACACAGAAAGTTCCCACAACAGCAACACCATGATCTGATCACTTGTTTTAGTGACATTGGACACTGGTTGAGGAATAAACATTGCAAGATGATGTCAGGTGAATTGCACCATTAGTCTATTTACATCCATGCGAGAAGGCAAAAAGGGCCCCTACTAAAAGCTCATCCAAAAGACAATACCTCCAAATGCACAGCACTGTCTCAGTAATGCACAGACGTATTCTCTTCGATTTTGAGTACAACTCTCTGGAGTAGGATATGAACCTGCAATCTCTGACTCTGGCACTGACTCTGACTCTGACACAGCTAACAGCAAAAGCGGAGACTGCTCTCTTGTCTTCTAACGAACTGTACATTTAATTCAGATGATAGAAGTTGCATCTAATGGGTGAAATGAACACTCTACGCTTTTAATGATCTGCAATAACCTCATTGCTCTCTCCTTAAATCCACTAAACTATTTTGGAAACAAAGGAATTCATTGAAAATGTTTAGAGTGGTCCAGCTTAATAGTTTCGTTTTATACAGTTGTTCTCTTAACTGCATAACCAGCAAATTGTATGTCAAAGTTGCACTTATTTGTTCTAACCATCCAAAACAGACAGAAATAATCACACACCCAGTAATGTAAATGGTAATTAAGTCTTTTAATTTAGTAGAGGAGAGAAATACTGCCCTGTAATAGCTGATTTGTCCAATACGTGCCTTAAAAATTCAGCCATGTGGCTTGACCAAGGCCCACTGCTGTACTGCTTAAATTCTTTTGCACTTCATTTAAAACCTTGCATCCTTGGCTTTTCATCAGTACGCTAAAATTCACAGATTAAAATGGGGATCAGAACTCAATTGCTGTACCCTCTGATTAAAGTTTTGGGCAACATCACTATTTCTCAGGCTGGCCAAATGGACGTTTAGCTTTATTTGTTTGAACCTTCAGACTTTAGAAAGTGTTTGCAAGTCACGCTTGTTAGAAGACATATATTGAACTGCAAACAGGCAGAGGCAGAAGAAACTTTGGCTGCCTGTAGGTTTCTCAGATCCCGACTAACTGACTCACTGTACAATAATGGGATGTGGATTGATCAAAAACGTTTAGGTTATTCTATGAGCTTCATGCTGAGTGTGATAGAGTCTGTTTTGTTGGAATAAAATCACGTAAAACATTTTTGAGTTTCATGGGTTGATTTAATTAAATATTAGTGATCTTCATCCAAGTTTATTTGAATAGAAATGCACATCTGGTACTAAAAGTCAATAGAAATGTGTAATTAAAGATTGAGATTTTCTAAAGGTTGGGAATAATGCATGTGTGCTGGCTCCACTGTTATTGCATTTCCTCATTAGTTGGCATTTGATCTTGTGCAGGAACCTAAGTGCTGGCCAGAGAGTGAACATACAGCATCTCCTGTTAAATCAAATCACAGGCTTTGCAGAGAACCTGGATTCAGTTGCAGGAGATGGCCTTGCTCTAACTATTTTGTAATTGAATTTGACCTCGGAAGACCAGAATCCTGTTTGATGAATGATAGGCACTGCACTGTAATTTTATGCCCCGACAATGGCACTTTCAAAGACAAAGGAATTGGCTTATGCATGAACCAGTGGCCATTTCAGATTCGACAGGAGCTTGTCAGTCTCCTCCCAGAAGCAGACACTGTTCCCTTGAGTCATTAACCGAGAAATTGCTCAATACCAGCAGATGTTCTTCAGTCATGCCAATTGAATTTTCAAGCTTGCAGATTTTCTTGTTGTGAAGTGTGGTTTATAACTGATCTTTATATTTTCCCAATTCCTTTAGTTATCCTTATTGAGCATGTTTTGGGATAAGTCAGTAACTGCTTAGTTCTTGCAGTGGCAGGCTTGATGATGGGCATGAAAACATTCAGATAAGAAAACTCAGTTTAGCTACAATTTAGGAATCTGAAATTACTTATGGGCAAACAACCTAGTTTGGACAACGCATTGCACTTGTGTACCTTCATCTTAAACATATGCTGACATTTTTGTAAAGCTCAAAAATAAGTTTTCTCAACCGTGGTGTAGTAAAAACAAAAATCTTGCATATTATTCGACAGTTTTTCATCCATGGTATGTGGGTGTCACTGACAAAGGCAGCATTTATTCACCATCCTTATTGTCCTTGAGAAGATGGTGACATGCTGCCTTCATGAAACACTGCAGGCCATGTAGTGAAGGTATTTCCAGTGCTGTATGGAAGAATTACATAACCCAGCAATGAAGAAGATGTAGCTTTTTAGTTCTAAATCAGGGGGTCTAGGCTCGAAACGTCAGCCTTCCTGCTCTTCTGATGCTGCTTGGCCTGCTGTGTTCATCCAGCTCTACACCTTGTTATCTCTGCTGTATAACTTGCAGTTGCTGATAAATCCAGCCCATCTGATGCACCTGTCTTCCTCATCGGTAAGGTATTGGAAAGTACAATAAATGAAGCTTTGATAAGTTGTTGCCATGCAATTTGTACATGGTACACACTTCAGACCACGATGAAGTAAGTGAAATTTAGCAGTGATGGATTGGATACCAATCAGGCAGGCTGTGTTGTCCTGAATGGTGTAGAACCTGCAAACATCAGACAAGTGGCAGGTATTCCATCACATTCCTGACTTGTGATCTGAGGGGGATGGAAATACTTTGGGTAGATAGGGGTTGAATCACTTAGGATACCCAGCTTCTGACCTGCTCTTGTAGCTATGATATTTATGTTAAGTTTCTGTTCAATGGTGATCCCCACAATATTGATGGCAAGTGGTTCAGCAATGTTAACATCATTGAACATCAAGTATAGATGGGTACGTCATATTGGACGTGGTCATTACCTGGCATTTCTATGGCATGTCTGTTATGTGCTATTTAGCAACCCTGACCGAACTGTAGCCAAGTTTTTATTACATAACTGTTCTGATATCTGAGGAGCTGTGAGTGGAACTGAACACAGCAATCATTAGCAAGAAGTAGAGAAGATGCTAGAGATGATTGCACTTAGGACACTACCATAGGGAGCTCCACAGTGATCTCTTGGACCCTAAATGAGTGACTTCAAACAATCATATTGTGCAAGGTGTGACTTCAAGCAGTGGAGAGTTTTCCTGCCAGTTCAAAATCCTGAAACTCCCTCATTGACAGCACTGTGAAAGTCTGTTGACCATTCACATTCAGTAGTTCATGCATAAGGCTCATGACGACATTGAAAAGGGAAACCAGCAATAGCCAATAAACAAAAATAGAAATTCTTGGCGAAACTCAGCAGGTCTGGCAGCATCTGTGGGGAGAAAGCAGGATGATAGTATAAGGTAGGGGTGGAGGTTAGATAGACCTTAGGTTTAGGGTAAAAGTTCGGCACAACATCTTGAGCCGAAGGGCCTGTACTGTGCTGTACTGTTCTTTGTTCTATGTTCTCTATTAATGTTTTGAGTCCGGTGACTCTTCAAATCAGAACAATAGGCAATAAATCTTGGCCTTGCTAGCCATGCCCAAATACCACTACTGAATATAAAAGAAAGACAACCATAATTAAATATCCCACAATTCACAACTGCAGGGACCATGTCAATACTATTAATGGAAAGCAACCAGCTAGGTTCCAATGAAGAGTTGTCCCTTGTATTCAACTCAGATCATTTTTATTCGGGCAGAACAACACGTGGCCAAGACAGACATCATTCCACTGAAATTAAGTAGAATAGGGAAGTTAATTTAAGGATTCCGACATCCTACTTAGGTGTGCTTTGAGAAGAAACAACTGAAGCTATCCTTGCTTTCTGATCTTGTGGTCACAGTTGTAATTACTTATCTGCTAATATGATTACACAACCTAATAATAGGATGAAACTCTACTAACTTGACAGTTTCATGGTTGAATTTATCATGCAAAACACTGATTTGTTAAATAAAAACACAAATTGCCATATAATCTGATTGATAAAGTACTTGTAGATAATCTGTCCTTTAACTATATAGTTACCAAAACTATAAAATATGCAATAAGTTTTCTACTATTTCAAGGATCTAAAGCACGTCCCCTGAAAATCGTGTATTTTGCAGTTTTGGGTTTACTGGTTTTGCGGTAAATGCTTTCTTTTCTAAACCTTGGACTTCCACCCAATCAGCCCGAACTTCCAACAGTTTACAATACAATTTGTTTTTTAACTGAAGGGTGAGAGAAAAAATCTAACTCATTGGGCATCTAACTCTTGTTGCAGCACACTCTAGGACAAAATAACATCAGAATCATGGAATTAACAAAAAGTAATTTCTTCCATAGTTAACTTACAATCTGATCTATTATGAATGCCATCTTCTTATTAAAATCCTCGGAAAATGTCTCCTAATTCCCAAACATAATCGAAACAAAACTGTACCCCCATGTGCCTCAATTATGAAACCTATCTAGTTTCTAACCATTAATAATATTTACGTAGTCCCTGCGCCTGTGAACTGTGGAATATTTAATGATTGCTTTTTAAATATTCAGAAGTGAGATGGCTATCAAGAACAGCATTTAGTGTCTATTGCTAGTTGCCCTTTAAAAAGTGGTGGTGAATGAATTGTAGACACTGAATGGTGAACACACTCCCATGGTGCCATAAACGAGAAACTTTCAGGATATTGAGGCAGTGGTCATGAGAAAAGAATGATATATGTCTAAGTGAGGATATTGTGGAGTTCATAGATGGAAGGTTGGCTTCCTTGATGGCCTGGGCTGTGTGCACCACCTTCTGTAGTTTCTTACAGTCCTGGGCAAAGCATTTGCCGTACCAGGCCATTATGCACCCATTATGACAGAATGCTTCCAATGGTGTATCTGTAAAAGTTGGTGAGAACCCTTACAGACATGCCAGACTTCCTGATCTGCCTGAGGAGGAAGAGGCGTTTTTGTGCCTTCTTGACTGTCGCATCTACGTGGGAAGTCCAGGACAGTTGTCAGTTATTCCCCACTCTACCATTACTATCAAACCAAGAGATTAACCTAAACAGCACACCTATAAGTAGGTTTCATCCTAGTAAAGCTACAACAACATATATTTGCATGCCAGTTAACTAAAAGCATGTGATAGGCAGAGCTAAATTATCCCATAAGCAACAGATCAGATGAAAGGTCTGCAGAATCTGGGACTTCTGAAGTGAGTCTTGCCTACTTAGTCCCCAAAGCCTGTCCATCATTGATAATGCACCAGTCAGCAGTGTGATGGAATACTGTCCAGGAGCGTGGATGAGTGGAAGTCCAACAACATTCACGAATCTTGTCACGATCCAGGACAAAACAATCCACTTGATCAGCAACTCATCCACCACCTTCACAATTCACCCGCTCCATTGGTGGCAGCAGTGTCTATCATTTACACGGTGTACTGCAGTAACTCACCAATGGTTTCTACACAGTACCATCCAAACTCGTGACCTCTACCACCTAGAAGGACAAGGTTAGCAAAATGCTTGGGAGCCACCACCTACTAGCTCCCCCTCCAAGTGATGCAACGTCATGTCTTGGAAATATATTGCCATTCCTCCATGATTGCAGAAACAAAATATACACACACAGGAATTAAGAGCTGCACTGTTAGCATACCTGCAACAGTCTAATGATGGCTTACCATCACATTCTCAATGGTAATTACAGACTGCCACATCCAAGGAAGAATTACAAAATAGTGTGGATTAGTAATGAATGATGCACAATGACATGACACAAACCTTGGGGCCCAGTTGGAAGTCAGAACATTTTACATATAATCTTAAGAGACAACAGCAAGAAGATACTTTCAGATCACTTTGTATTGGATTGATGAACAGCCTCCAACGATGACATTCTTGTTTCTTGTTTTTTGAGCTCACTGGAAAAGTCTTCAAGGCTGGATTGTCTGGCATTTTTTCTTTCCCTCAGGCAGTTTTAATCGTTAGGTGGTGAACTTGCTCCCTGCTTTGCCTTGGATGTCAATCCTGGAGCTGTTCCCAATTTAAAAATTCACTTCCAATCACATATAAACTCTGTGCACAGAACATAATTTCACCCCCAGTATTGTTGCCCTTTCAGAACACAATGATGTTTTTGATGATTTCGCAAAGTAAAACATGGTTTCCATTAAATATTACTCAATTATACTCTGCTAAAATTTTACAATGGACATTACAGTGTAATTTGTTGGTGTTTCATACAAAATATTTTGCTGTTAAGGCATAGTGGAGGAAATGCAGAATTTCTGAATTTGATTAGTTTGTAGAAAATGCTGCTGACATTCCCAAATGTGTGGTTTGTTTGCTTTTCCCTTCTTTCTTGAAAGTTCTTCCTTATGCAGGGATACATTTTTAAAGGCATTGTCTAACCTTTCATTTTGTTCAATACTTTATTCAATCTTCATTTGTTAACCTGAGTGTTGGTCCATTGAACAGTAGAAGGCATCTCATTCAGCTTTGGTGCTGTTCCCATTGAATGTCCACATACGTGAGCTTTCTCGTTGGAGTCACTGGGTAGGATTCATAATGTTAGTCTGTCATGATGCAAAACAATAGATATAGACAAGTAGCCCAAGAGTCAGTTACACCAATGAGATATGTGGAAACTCCTCATTTATGTTGATAAGCAGAATGTTCTAATCCTTCTATTTCCTGGAAAACGGTGATGCTGGAGGAGGGAAGCATTAGAAGAGAACAAATTGCATCTTCTAATGGAGTGTCTTTTGAAAACTGTATAATCTAATCCATCTCATCCTCCTTTTTGAGCAGACACCATAAAGCATTGAAAGTAGTAGAGATATAAAAAGAGTCATAGAGCTGTATCGCATGGAAACAGACCCTTTGATCCAACTCGTCCATGCCAACCAGATATCCTAAATAAACCTAGTCCCATTTGCCAACATTTGGCCCAGATCCCTCTAAACCCTTCCTATTCATATACTCAACCAGATGCCCTTTAAATGTTGTAATCGTACCAGCCTCCACCACTACTGCTGGCAGCTCATTTGATACACGCACCACCTTCTACGTGAAAAAGGTGCCCCTAAGATCCCTTTGAAATCTTTCCCCTCTCACCTGAAACCTATGCTCTCTAGTTTTGGACTCCCGCACCCCGGGGAAAAGACCTTGTCTATTTACCCTATCCATGTACCTCTATAAGTTCACCCCTCAGCCTCCGATGCTCTGGGAAAGCAGCCCCAGCCTATTCAGCCTCTTCCTATAGCTCGAACCCTCCAACCCTGGCAATGTCCTTGTGAATTTTTTTGAACCCTTTCAAGTTTCACAACATCCTTCCTGTAGCAGCGAGACCAGAATTGCTTGCAGTATTCCAAAAGTGGCCTAACCAATGTTCTGTTCAGCCACAACATGACGACCTAACTCAGTGCCCTGACTAATAAAGGCCAGCATACCAAATGCCTTCTCCATTATACCATCTATGTGTAATGAGAAAATTATGACATTGAATTTTATTCTTAAGTAAACCCTTTGAATATTCTGAACTGAGTTCGTATAGCCTACTAAAATCACCTTATCAGCCCTCTATAAATTGTCTGTTATCTATGTTTTCAGCCAATGGAACCTCTAGCAGCCAGCTTTCCACTCCCAAGTCCAATAAGTCTCCAGTCTCAACACCCATTTCTACACCAACCAGCCCAGGCTGCCTTCGCAAGCACAAGGTAGGTCATTATTATGCCCCTCTGTTTTTTCTGTTACCATAGAGTGAATACCTTAGCCTCAAAAACTATGATGCTTTAGTTTAAGGGATATCCATGTTTTGTTCTTTAAATAAGTAGACATCTGGAAAACAGAAATTTACAGCAGATCTTTGATTATTGATCTCCCATTAATACGGCATGATTTCCACCTGAAAATGTGTAGATGCATTTGGTGAGAAGTGAATTTTTTAAAAAATTCTGACTTTGTCAAACATGAAATGTTTTACCCACCCCCAGTGCCAATATGGGTGAATCAGTTCAGTCACCTTAATGTCATTGGATAGAGCAAAATATATTCAATTCTCGGGAGGGCACGCTGCATCTGTACAGATGTGCACATGCTCATTCCTCGTGCGTAGACACACACTGAAAAATGAACACCACACACATATACACAAATGCATGCCAGGGTACCTTGAGGGCCCCTTTCGAGATTTTCTTGGGGGCTACTTTTTCATTCACAATAAGACCTTTATGAAAAGATGCAGTTACATAATAACATTAAAAAAAAACCAAAAGAACTGCGGATGCTGTAAATCAGGAACAAAAACAAAGTTGCTGGAAAAGCTCAACAAGGTGCAGGGCTGGACGAACACAGCAGGCCAAGCAGCATCATAGGAGCAGGAAAGCTGACATTTCAGGCCTAGACCCTTCATCAGAAAAGGGGGAGGGGAAGGGGGTTCTGAAATAAATGGGGAGAGAGTGGGAGGCGGATAGAAGATGGATAGAGGAGAGGATAGGTGGAGAGGAAACAAACAGGTCGAAGAGGCGGGGATGGGGCCAGTAAAGGTGAGTGTAGGTGGGGAGTTAGGAAGGGGATAGGTCAGTCCAGGGAGGACGGACAGGTCAAGGGGGCGGGATGAGGTTAGGAGGTAGGAAATGGGGGTGCGGCTTGAGGTGGGAGGAGGGGATAGGTGGGAGGAAGAACAGGTTAGGGAGGCGGGGATGAGCTGGACTGGTTTTGGGATGCGGTAGGGGGAGGGGAGATTTTGAAGGTTGTGAAATCGCATCATCCTCCGACACTTCCACCATCTGCAATCCGACCCCACCACCAAAGACATCTTTCCCCCCCCACCCTTATCTGCTTTCTGGAGGGACCACTCTCTCCGTGACTCCCTTGTCCGCTCCACACTCCCCTCCAGCTCCACCACACCCGGCACTTTTCCCTGCAACCGCAGGAAGTGCTACACCTGCCCCCATACCTCCTCCCTCACCCCCATCCCAGGCCCCAAGAAGACTTTCCACATCAAGCAGATGTTCACCTGCACATCTGCCAATGTGGTATACTGCATCCGCTGTACCCGTTGTGGCTTCCTCTACATCGGGGAAACCAAGCGGAGGCTCAGGGACCGCTTTGCAGAACACCTACGCTTGGTTCGCAATGAACAACTGCACCTCCCAGTCGCGAACCATTTCAACTCCCCCTCCCATTCCTCAGACGACATGTCCATCCTGGGCCTCCTGCAGTGCCACAACGATGCCACCCGAAGGTTGCAGGAACAGCAACTCATATTCCGCTTGGGAACCCTGCAGCCCAATGGTATCAATGTGGATTTCACAAGCTTCAAAATCTCCCCTCCCCCTACCGCATCCCAAAACCAGTCCAGCTCGTCCCCGCCTCCCTAACCTGTTCTTCCTCCCACCTATCCCCTCCTCCCACCTCAAGCCGCACCCCCATCTCCTACCTCCTAACCTCATCCCGCCCCCTTGACCTGTCCGACCTCCCTGGACTGACCTATCCCCTCCCTAACTCCCCACCTACACTCACCTTTACTGGCCCCATCCCCGCCTCTTCGACCTGTTTGTTTCCTCTCCACCTATCCTCTCCTCTATCCATCTTCTATCTGCCTCCCACTCTCTCCCCATTTATTTCAGAACCCCCTTCCCCTCCCTCTTTTCTGATGAAGGGTCTAGGCCCGAAACGTCAGCCTCTCCGCTCCTATGATGCTGATTGGCCTGCTGTGTTCGTCCAGCCCTGCACCTTGTTGTCTCGGATTCTCCAGCATCTGCAGTACCTACTATCTCTGCTGGAAAAGCTCAGCAGGTCTGGCAGCATCTGTGGAGGAGAAAACAGAGTTAACGTTTCGGGTGCCGTGACCCTTCCTCAGAACAGAGGCTACCAAACCGACAAAAATATAGCTAGTGTAATTCAGTTGCATATTTACAAAACTGGAATATTTTAACAAGCCAGTTACTGCTCTTTCTCGTGCATCATAGATCTCAATCTCAGATCTGAATGTAACAAATCATTCATTGTTCATTGCAACAGCAGCCACTGCATTTCCCCATGGAGTAGCTCCTGAAATGCAGCCTTAAGCTTGGCAATACCATAATTATTTGCAAGTAATTAAATATCTCATTTCAAGTTTCCTAGTTAGCTAAGTGTCCTTTGCTACCAGGTAATACACTGTATTCTCTTCTTTGCAGCCTCCCTTTGTCTCTCTCAGCCCCCTTGGAACCTTCCTGTCCCTCCCACTGCCATTGCAGCTTCCCTGTTTCCCCACACCTCTGACTCTCTTGCAGCCTCTTCCTTCTCCCCAGTTGCCAATTTGTTTCTGGTGAGTGGATAGTTGTCTTGGCAAAATGGCAGCTCCCTCTCCCGGTCTGTCGAAAAGGCTATTCCCAGCCTTATCTTTTCTATAAAATCCCTAGGGTGTGGATCAATGCCGTTCAGTCCAGCAAGTCCACACCAATCCTCTGAAGAGCATCCCAACCAGATCCACACCCACCACCCCATCCCTGTAACCGTGCATTTCCCATGGCTAACATACTTAACCTACACATCCCTGAACACCATGAGTAATTTGGCATGGCCAATCCACCTAACTTGGATATCTTTGGACTGTTGGAGGAAACTGGAGCATCCGCTCAAAACCCACGCAGTTATGGGGAGAATGTGTAAACTCCACAAAGACAGTTGCCCAAGGGCAGAGTCAAATCCAGATCCAGTGCAACAGTGCTATCCACTGAGCCACTGTGCCGCCCTTCTGGCTTTCCCTCCTGGCTTCACCAAAATGGCTACAGGCTCTTGGACTTTGGCTCTCAGCCCCTCCGACTCCTTGTAATCTGGCCCTCTGCCAGACTCTGGCAGACGTTGCTCTAGTGCCTCCTGACTAGCAGCAGTTATATTGCTGCTCCTACAGGTTCTTTCTCTCCCAGGTTTGTTGCAGACGAGATGTCTACTGAGCCCATCAGCAGAAAGGATGGCAGAAAACAGCCCTGTGATTGGAAGAGAAGCACTTCACCAATTCTTTCCGCCCTCATGAGGGAATTTTCCAAGGCATTTGAGGGATTCTTAGTGATGTATTTGCCCTCCAGTCCCATGTATATTGTGCTTTGGGGCAATATGGGATAATCTACAGATATTATCATTGGGAGCCAATTATTTTCCAAGGGTCATTCATTAACTTTGGATATATATTTAAAAAAAGGACACTGTTCAAATACAAAATCTATGAATTATTACTTAGCATAAATTATTATTTAGTTCATATATAAATGAAAGTTTATCCCTAGGCACTTCACATTTGTTATTGAAGTGCAATTAGTGTTGTGTAGGAGTCATGGCAGCCATTTTGAATATAGCATATTGCCATAAGTAGTAATAACCTAACTAACTAGTTAATCCAGTTTTGGTATGTTTGCTGAGAAATGAAGACAGCTATTTAACCATTACCATTACCATTACTGAGTTAGTGTGTGGAATCTGCATCCTGAAAGTGAGGTTGGATACACATGCCATTAGGAGAAAGAGAACTTGAAGTTCAGACCAATTCACTATATTCCCCCTCATGTGTGACTCGTCTCACAATATTGGTTGCAGATTTCTGGCACTCTGATTGTAACACTTTGATCAACAACCAAGGCTATCATTTCCTGCTCTTCCAGTAAGTAAAGAGGAGCCAGGGTGCTATCAGCATCTGCACAGTCTACAGAGGAATAATTGCCCTGTAACTTCAGAATGTGTGTATAACAGGAATAAGATTCTAATAGCCCTTGTAGCATAACAGCCTTAGGCCACGTTACTCTTGACTCTGCCTTAGACACAGAATAATCCATCTATTTCCTGAGGCTGGGCTTTGATAGGCCATTGCAGATGGAAAAGTTGACCATTAAGCTACTAAAAGAGGGCACTGTGCCTTTGGTGGCATACAAGCCTCCAGCCTGCCCACTTCCAAAACTGACATGATTCTACAAGTACCAGGGAAGGTGCTGGGGGGCCACCTTCTGTGACTCAGTTGAGGCCACTGCTATTCAGGTGTAACATGTGGTGTGAGAGGCCTGTGCCTATTGTGCAGGGTGACAGATTTGTACCTACTGGTTAGCGGCAAGTGAAAGGGACACGGTGTCTCCTGTCCAGGTCTGTGGTACCAATTGGTATCCCCTATTTCCGTTGCTGTGTCCTCTCCTTTATGCCTCCCCATCTCCCTTCCTGCATTCTGCCAGCCTGCCCCCCGTCAAGATTCGAGACTTAGCTGGAGCATTTGTTGTTGCTGTTCCTCATGAGCTTCTTGCAGTACCGGTAGTGACAACAGCTTCTTGTGGCACTGCAGAGACTGCAGAGTTGATGGACTCTAATTGGCTGGCAGCTTTGAAAAGTGAGGCATCCTTCTGGAAAGAGCCAGGGGTCTTGCTCCCTAATAGTTAAAGGTCTGTCAGTCAAAGGTCAAGCCAGCTGAGTGGAAGTGGGCTAACCTCCAATATTTACACAGTAGGGGAGCAGAGAACTCACCTTCAGCACATAACCCAGCCTCCAATGTAATGCTGCTGCAAGCAACATACCTTCTATGAGCAACATTAATGACAGTCCACTTCTTATACAAAAAAAAGTTACAGAAAACTTTTTAAAATTTTTTTTGTCTTATGCATTTATTAATTTTTTAAAAAACATACTAACTAGATTAGGAAACTGACTTTGAGAACAGATCAACTGTGAGGAAACTGATTTTCTCCAGTGGAAAAAGTCATTATCACAGGGTGTTCCCTGGGAAGAGTTACTGAATCCGACAGTCCAAGGGTGTTAGATCAACACCAGTAGAAATATGACCATTAACGCAGAGGGTGTCTGTATTTTATAATACCAAGCATACATTTCCATACACCACTCCCACTAGGAGAATAGCTTTGTCACTATTTGTGGATGACTGATGATGACATTGTTCCTTTGAAGAGAAAGACTGCATACTTTGAAATAGCTGACTCCTGGAAGCAGAAAATCTGCAATCTGAAAAGACACCAAATTGAAAAGATAAGCGTGGAGAAGAACAAAGAAACTACAAGAAGGAAATGATTAGTGAGATTTATAGATGTACCGTTTGGATCCAAACCGAAGAAATTAAGATGTTAATAGCTTGCACATTTTACAAAGGCTTGAAAGATTAAATCCAATTTAACCTCTTACAGAATAGTATAGGGCCACTGAGTGATTAATTTGCACTCAATTTAAAAGCAGAATAAAACAGAAAATATTGGTGTTACTCAGTACGTCAGAAAAATAAAAATTGCGGGAGATGCAAAATGATATTTCTACTTTACACTATCTGGTAGAGTCAGAATCGCCCTCGCTGAGGCAATCGGCAATTTCTTTTATCAATCATATATAAAGTCTTGTTTCTGTCTGCTTCCCCACTGCAGGATCTGTATCTGCCACTTTCTCTGGATGACTCGGACTCACTGGGTGACTCGATGTAAGCCGAAGAGTAATGGAAGGCTGCAACTTGTCATCTGAACCAGTGAGACTTGGAAAAGGAATTCTGCCCAGTGTGCAGAGGTTATTGATCTTGGTGTTTACTAATTCCCAAGTGACACCAAAACAAAATGCCCTGTTTTTAACAGTTTGTCCTTCTCATGAGAAACCTAGTATCTTGGAATATCACTGCCTTTTTCTAAACATCAGATATGAAGCACTGTGAGAATATTTCATAATAACACAAGCAGGTCTCTTGTACATCACTTGTTCTTTGAAATTTATGGTCCCTGGTTTTGTTTTTTTTAATGGTGCTGTGTGATTCTCCATTTCTCTTTGATATTTGATGTGCAGTTATTATATGCTTCATTTATAAATCTGGTTTTAGTTATTAAAGACCTCTGCCAGTTTTTCTTTTTTAAGAAAATCCTCTGCTGCGCAGACATGTTTAACATCTGATTTGTTTAAGAAAAGGAGGACAGAAAAAAATCTCCAAAAAAATCATTAACTAAGATGCAAACATTTAGTTTAAAATAGAAATAACATTGATTTGAGAATGGGAAAGTAATTTCAGAAGAATACAGCTTAATGAGACTAAGGCATTAATTTTCTAAAATTAAATTTGATCACATTTGTTTAATACTTTTTTTAGTGATAAAATAAGTCTGATTCTTGCTTTATATGACATTTTGAATGGATAGAACTATTTAGGGTTAGAGTGAGACAGCAAATTTACATTTTACTAATAAGAACAAGTTGTTCATGCGCTTTTTTATTTGTGAATGTGTTCACCGTGCAATTATATTCAAACCAGTTTATAAATAGACTTACTGAATAGCATTAATAGAATACTTGTAAAAGCTGGTGGTGAAGGTTTTTCTTTGAAGACAGATTTGATAGGGAAAAGGGAACATTAACTTGCCACTGGACTAGGATTAGCATGAAATAAACTTGCCATGCATGAGACTTATCTTCTTCTTTTTCTTGATTCATAAAGAATGTTTACAACCTTGTTTGATTTGGTGTGGCATTTAGCTTGCAGGCTGATTTTGCTGTGATGTGGAATTCAAATTTCAGTGCAGTACAATTTCTTTTGTTTCGGTAGCTAAGTTTGGAAGATTGGTCATGAGTATTTCTCCATGCTGTTGTCCTGCTGCAGAATGCCTCCATTGTTTTTTCCCCCTTCCCCAGAGAACAAAGAATTGGCTCCATGTTGCCGTGGAATTCCCATTGCTGTGAATTCCACTCTGTTCACCGTTGCATGTTGGCCTCTGAAGCATTCACTTAACAGTCCCAGGCTCGGCAATTGTTTGAATATTGTGACCCCCATGCACTTGCAATCAGAAAAAAGTAGTTGAAATTGGTCGGTCGATGCCCCCACTCCCGCAGATTAGCAGATTGCCTACTGATTGGCATATCTAAGTGACCATTCTCTTTCAGGGATATCAATGTGCCACAATACAAAAATTATTGCCAGCTGATGTTTCAATTATCATTCAGTTCCCCTCCAAAATGAGGTAGCAGGGTAGTATAAAAAGTTGTCAATTAGAATAATGTAGCTAAGCAGTGAGTGAGAGAGAAATGTGGGTTTATCATTGGTAAATTTTGCCCTATCAATGTACTTCCATGAATTTTGCTTAAACTTCTAGCCATTCCCTAATCAGCCAACATTCTTCATCATGCTCTAATGTCAGTTCAAATCACCAAACGTAGTTCCATAATTCAACAAGTTTGGAATCATATTAAATGATATTTTGAGAAGGTGGCAAATCGTCATACCTTCCAGCAAATTATTCCTCACATACGTAACATCAGAAAAGGTCTAAAGAAGAAATTTTATATTCTTTAAAACATGTGTTCCAGTTACCTTTAGCTCAATGAGGACTCGGGATTTTGGGATTGTGTTTTTATATCCCTGAGTTGTTTTTTCCTTTCTCTCTCCTTCTGCCTGACTCCTCCTGAGTCATGATTGAGCTGCAGAGCAACATATGGTCTGTCAAGTTTCAGACATTTATCGCTGGCCTTCTTCAGTCAGCTTTAGTGGTCAAAATGACTGCTGCAGCATGTAGGCGGACATGGAGCGAAAGGCTCTTGGCTTGTCTGGAAATCTGGTCTGTTCCCAGGAGGGCTTCCTTGGCCAGTTAAGTTAGCCCCTGCTACCTATGAGAACCAAGGGGCAGTTAGCTGCATGATATTTCTATTAATTTTGGAGGCAGTTTTGACACTCTTCACTGGTTTCTGAACCACCCATTACTTTTCGCTGCAATCAACAGTATGGAAAACAAAATGAATTTTTGTAACACCAGCCTTATTTTTGAAAAACATCACTGGTTTCCAGGGAGTCAGTGATAATGTCACTGGAATAGCAATCCAGAAGCCCAGTCCACTATTCTGGGTGTCTGGGTTAGAATTTCACTGTGCTAAATGGAGAAGACTGAATTTAATAAAATCTTGAATAAAGTGCTGGCCTAGTGACAACCATGTAATGTCAATTGTAAAAATCCATCTGGTTCACTAAGGTCCTTCCATGAAGGAAATCTGCCATCCTTATCAGGTCTGACTGACGTGGCTCCACATCCATAGCAATATGATTGACTCTTAACTGCCCCATGGGCAAATAAAGGTAGATAATGACTGCTGGCCCTGCCAGAGGAATAAATATGAACAAAATGTCTTGATTTTTTTCTGATTGCCAGCAAGCCCAGGCAACAGATTCCATCTTTGTTTTCTGTTTGGTAACAGACTGGCAGATGATACACCTCCTGATACAAGTTCCTCCTTCTGACTTCTCCCAGTATAAGGATTCTATTACAGGTTGATCTTCTTTCCAATGGGCTGAAGACGGAAGGATGATGCCTTCTGCTTTGTCCTCTAGAAGTCAATTCAAAAAGAGATCAGTTGGACTCAGTCACAGAACAGCAATAGATGGTACAAATAAACCCACATTGCACCCAATGGTGTATTAAGAGCTTAAGGATTAGGGAGTCCTCAGATCAATCTCTTTGATCTCTGGCTTTGGTGTCATTTGGTGTCACTCTCTTGACAAATCTGCAGCTTAAAGTGTGTCAGTGTGTTCCCTTAAGAAAGAGAAGTAACCTCAGCAGGGAGACAATTCCCAAAATTATTCCCCTTAGCTGTACAGAACAGCAGCTGCATCAACTGATTGAGAAACCTGAAGTTCGGATCATTCCAGTCTTCTGGCAGAAAGAAAGCATAAGTAAACCTGTGAGTTGTGAGAGGGGAATGGTTGGAGGAAGAATAATCAAATGAGCTGAAGCCACATCAGATTAATTCTCAGTCAGACAGGCTAAGTGCAACTCCATAAGAAGTAAACAAAGTGCAAGGTTAAAATTTGGTTAAGAGCAGTGTGTGTTATTCAAATGATGTCTCATGCACAGGTGACCTATAGGCATAATGGCTGTGTTTGGTGTGAAAATACAGATGGCCCATTTGTAATTGTATTAATTCAGGCACATAATAGGCAAAGAGCCTCTGGTCTTTAATGAAACAGACTCAGCCTGAGTGCTGATTTAAATTTAATCTAGCATTAACCTGTATATTTTCACACTTGTAATGGCCATTATATTGTAGAACTCCTTCCGTGGGAAGTGAGACCACATTGCTCTGGATTCATCCTGTTCACATTGAGGGTTGGGCCAAGAGCACCTTGAAGGAACTGAGCGTGCGAAAAGTTAAGCGCAAACAGTTATTCCCAAGTCTGTTTTGCAGGGGGCTTTCCCCGAGAAAGTATAGGCCAGCAATCTGAACCTTGTATTACTGGCCAGTATTGGCCTGATGAGCAGCAGCCACAAGAAAAAGAAGTTCACGGTAAATAAGTTGGTTGCCACTGTTGCCCCTTTGGTTTTAGAGGTAGAAGGAGAGACTTTGTCAAGAGGCAGTGTACTATGCCCCAGAGAAGGTGAGTGAAACCACTTTTTGTGAGGTGGCACCCTGTCTGCTTGGAGTAGGGAATAAGATAACCTCATGAAGGAGTGCATCAAGTGCACTGCCTGGTTTCTTACAGCGTTGCCTCTGTGGATAGGGTGTAGCTGCACCGTTAGTAAATGGAAAGAATTCAGATTGATAGTAATGCTAATCAGCAGTATTTATTTCACAAAGAACCCTCTAAAAATACCATTACCTAAGACCGTGAGTGTATTACATTGATACCTTTTATTTTTTATTGAATATTTTAACCACGGTGGCAGTTGATTTGTGAGTTTCTTCTGAGATGCAACAAAGACTCACAACAACGCTGAAACCAGCCTCAGATTTGCATAGCTGGTAAAAGGCCAGCCTGGAAGGAAAATTGGCATAAACACTCAAAATGTTACAAATTGAGCCCGTACCCTAAAAGATTAAAAAGGTCAATATAATAGACTGAAGTATTGCCTGCTATGTACTGCATTCATTTTTTTTCTATCCTTGCACGTCATGGGCAGTGTAACCTGGAACTGTTAGCATTCCCATGGAAACAAGACAGACTGTGTTTTTGTCGCCATGCAACAAGAGTCAGCCAGGAATAATTGGCACTGTTCCCATAATTGGCAGTATCCCCATAATTGGCTGCTGGTGTATGAAGGAGCTGAGGTGAATGTAAAGGAGCAGAGATCTGAAGCAGAGTTAGTTCTATATGTGAATGTTGAGGCTGGAAATAAATTGATGTAATTGAAATTCGTTAGAACTGTCGACAAATAGAACATTGGATTAGTATTGAGTCTGGTTAATGGTGATTATAGGATTAAAACTGTGGTTGTTTTGAATCTGGAGAAGGGCATTACTGAAAAAATCCACTGTTCACTCTCATATTATCAGTCTAGACAATGAATGCTCTGCTATTAGTGCATGAATTTCCCTTCCTGAGTTCAAATGTATCAATATAGAGACTCAGTGGTGTAGTGTGTTTCAATCTGTTGAGTTCTCACCCAAACCCACATGGATGCAAATTGATACTAAAATGTAAATTTTATTTGGAAGATCAACAAGATTGGCTACTGTGCCAAATTTGCATTAATGTAGCCATGGGCATTCTGAGGTTTTCATTAATGCAGCTTTAATCTGCATCTGGCTGCATTGAATAGGTCCTGGCAATGCTGTTGTTGACACTGAATGCTGGAAATGGCAATAGAACTAAGTTCATTTTGAAAAGCACAATCATCATAAAGTATAAAACACATTTGTAGTATGTATTTACAAATTATAAGTCAACATGCCCCATGTGGTGGTAGAAATAGTAATATTTAATAGTATGGAAGCCCTGTATCATCTGGGTGTTACTAGATATGCCATTAATTTGAAAATCTGATATATTCAGAAATGAAAATATTTCTGATCTTTGGAACAATCTTGTCTTTTGGGATTGTCCATACAATGGGAGACAGCTTAACTAATTCAAAACCCAAGCCAGTTGCACAGAGTTGGGAATGGGCCCATTCCTAAGTCTGGTGCCTTAAACCTGCCTTTGGATGAAGCTGGCAAGGGAAAGCCAGCAAAATCTTGAAGCTTGCATCAATTTCAGTGCTGCTGCTTATTCGCTGGTAAGCAGGTTTCAACGTGGTGACAAGAAGCAGATTGCCAGCCCATCCATTTATTAATTAGGTGGCTCACTGACTCATACTTCAATAACACTCAAATTTATCCCATAAATGGAAATTGTTATCTCTAAAAGCATGCTTGAAAATCTTATGTTGCAAACAGGAATTTTCTGGCACCTAACTGTAGACAATTATCCAATAAATGTGCCATAATGTCAGAAACAGTTGGGCTTTAATAAAATTCAAATGAAATCTTAAATAAACCTCATCATTGTGGAAGTGCATGGAGTGAGCTAATGGCACCAAAAGTGATCAGAAATGAAGTTTGAAAGTTACAGTGCAATACAGCTACAAAACAGCAGTAGTTTGCATTTTTTTTTAAACCCCCTTAAGAATTTTATCCACTACATCGCTGGGAAGTTTCTATTTTCAATATGATCACTCCCAACCATCTGCCATTCTATTCGCAATAATTCTTGAATACTTACATTTCTCTGTAAAATCACTCCCAAATGTTCACAGGTACCTACCATTCTGTTTAATTACTCCCAGGTACATGGTGTTCTCCTTATGATAATTTCCAGGTGTCATCAATTGCTAATATAATTGTTCCTGCTATGACTGTAATGTACTTTTTGGCTGTTATTGATATGTTAGTCAGAAATTAGTGAGCAATGGTTGATAATAGTAATGCACTTTAGTTCTATTGTCAGAAAATTAACCAGAACATCAATGCAATCTATAGAATCTATAAAAACCCAAATGCACCAAAATTTGCTTTTGGAAAAAAACGCCTACCATCAAGTTGAATATACAATGGAACTAACAGAAAAGAGAAATTTCTTTTTAAAAATATTAATTTCTGAATAGTTTGCTTGCTTGTTTTTCTATTACATCAGTGCTATCATGCTTGAACCATGTGCATGTTTCAGCCATTTTTGCTATCTGTGGTGAAGAGTCAGTTTGCTATTTTTGCTGCCTTTTTTTGTGAAATTCTAAATGTACATAAAATGTTTATTATTATTGACTTTTCAAATTTCTAGTCAGTAGATGTAGTGGGAACTCTGTAATGTAGTTTTGCAAAAGTGCACACCAGTAGAATTTTAATGATAGAAGTGTTTGCTTGTTTAGACTAGGTGAGGATTGCAGGATCCATTTCCATTCAGCTTTGAGGTTACTCTGCAGTGAATTCAGATTCTCTTTTGTGGCACATCTGGCTTTCCTCTTCTGGCCTCTGACACTGAATTTGTTTCTACACATCCCTCGAAAAGTTGATACAGTTTGTTAGTGTAAGAGAAATTGTTTTTAATACTGCTTTTTGAAAGGCAAGATACAGCTGTTGAAATTTGCATCCAGAATATTATTCAGTTTTAAAAACCAGCATCTATCTCGCTTTGAGATTATGGATTCTTGTACCTGAGGCCAAATTGTTCCATTTCTATTAGATTACTGTGAAAGAGGAACTATCAGTTTGCTTTGTAACTTCCCATCTAACACTTGTAGTTTGAATTTGTATTCATTTTAATGTACATTTGCAAGATGTGTGTAATTTTAAAAAATACATTTGATGGAAGTCTTATTACTCTGTGTTTGTGTCTTATTTTATCTTTAACATTGTAAGGCTGAAGTATAACATTTGGATGTAACAGAAGCATTACTCCCTCCTAATCTTTACTCGTTGTGGAATAGTTTGTCTACCAACGAAATGGATGGCTACCTAAACCTGGATTTATACCAATTTCAAACAGTTATAGAGATAAATGGGAACTGACTGTGGGGTCTTTCAGCATCTATTAAGACAAGTGGAGTAACCATGCTTTGTATCTATATTGTGAGTGCCGCTCCGCTAGAGAAATGCTTCATAATTTCCCTATATTAACATGCTGAGATCAGGAGTCCAGCAAGTGGAAGAACTATTGGCACAAAGCCATATCCCACTATACTATTGCACTTCTCTTGATAAATGAAGTTGTTTTGTCACTGTAGCATTCTTTTAACAAGCAATGTAACTGACAGTATCAAATTCCTAACACATTAGAAGTTATCTGATAGGAGAAGGAGGGTAATAAACTGCAGAAGATTTAATGTGTCTCATTTAAAAAAAATTGCTTTTATGAACATTTGTGTTGTTCATTTTTGTTTATGGAAAGAAAATATTTTTGCCATATTTTCAACATGGTAACATCAGCTACAAGTGGCAAAACAATGCTTTCCAACAACACTACATTGCATGAATGTAGATAATCTTAAAGAAATTAAGGCAGCAATACTAATGAACATTAATATTTAAGATCTTTGAAATTACGTTTTCCATTCTTCCAAGGATATATATCCCTCAATCCCTTTTACAAATTGAGATTAACCATGGATGAAATAACTTATCAAATCAAGATTCATCAATATAAACTTTTAAAAAGACATTATCTTAATGAAAATGTATCAAAATATTTTCATTAGTTTACAAATTAGAGCTAGCGTTATAAAGTGTTTCTGAACACGCCACCATTATATGGTCTCATTCTGAAAATTTAATTTTCTGAAAATGTAGGAATTAAGTATATTAAAGAAATAATATTTCATGAGGAACATTACAACCTTAAAGAGTTATTCCTGCTGTTTTGAGAGCCCTACGAGAGGGTAACATTATTAATGGCATTGTGCATCATGGTGGTACACATAGGGAACATGATGATGCATAGTTAGTGGAGATGTTAATAAAGCCTTGGTACAGTTCAAAAACCTGATAACTTCAAAATGAAAATGATGTTTCCCTAACAGCCTAGGAAGCCATTGGAATAAATTTAAAATATTACTGACAATTACAATGTAACAGAATTGAAAATACAAAGATGGAACTTTAGATAGTTCTCCTGCCTGCCTTTCTCACTATGAAGCGTTCTTAAGCAGAAATTTTAACGTATGATAAGATACCCCATAGCATTGTTAGTTTATTTACTGTGCCATAAAAACAAGCAAAATATGTTTCCTGCTTAGTGAATGTGTGTGTAAACTTAACCAATCAAAGCTCATTATTTAGTTAATTTTTTGAAACAAAGAATGGTTATACAGAAGATAAAAATAAACATATCAACACATCAATGAATGAAGGAAAAGAAAATCCGAGTCGTTCATAATTTTTCTTCTACTTAAAGAACAAATGTAATATTTATGAAATAGTCATTAAAATAGCCAATAGGTCAATTAAGAAGAAAAAACCTACAAGAGGTAATATTTTGAATTAGCAAAGAAGTACAGGGGTACTTCAGGGACCTATATTTGAATTCAGTCCAGACTGATGGACCAACAAGCTCCTCTGCACTGACTGTAAAAGTACAACAGAATGCTATCTTGCACAAGCTTTTTAGTTCAATCTACACCATACCAAAATAAAACACCCAAATATATAGTGCATAATCATCTCAAACATGTGCCACCAGTTTACACTCTTTGAAAATACTTCCTCTGTCAATCTCACAGATGACTAAATCTATCATAAGTTGTGAAGTGGACGCAAAGTGCTACTGTGTCTTGTGGATGTGAATAACTAAGGCACAATTTAACACAGGAAGAAGGATAGATGACTAATTTCCAATGTTGCCAATCAGGACATTTAACTTGGTTGGGGGAGGGGTGGTGGGGACAGAGGGAAACGAGGCTGACCTGAGGTGGGGAGAGAGGAACTTAGCCTGAAAGGGAATGGGAGGCTGGTAATAGCTTTTAAACCTTGGAAAGTACATGTGATCTCTCCTTTGATGAAACAATACAAGTGCCTGGCCAAAGTGGTATCTTTACAAAGAATCAGACAATTGAAAATATAGCCATTGAAAATTTAGAAGTAACAAATTACTTTAAAGCAGAGCTTGGTTACCTAGAAATATGTGTACTAGGATCAAGTCAACAAAACTAAGATAAATGCAAGTAATCATAGAGTCATAAGATGTGCAACACAGAAAAAGACTGTTCATTCCAACTTATCCATGCCAACTAAATATTCTATATTAATCTAGTCCCATTTGCCAGCATTTGGTCCATATCCATCTAAACCCTTCCTATTCATATACCCATCCAAATGCCTTTTAAATGTTGTAATTGTACCAATCTCCACCACTTCCCCTGGCAGCTCATTTCATACATGCACCACCCTCTGCGTGAAAAAGTTGTCCCTTAGGTCCCTTTCAAATCTCTCCTCTCTCACCTTAAACTTATGTCCTCTAATTTTGGACTCCCCTACCCTAGGGAAAAGACCTCGAATATTCGCCCTATCCATGCTCCTCGTGATTTTATAAACTTCTATAAGGTCACCCCTCAGCCTCCTGAATAGCCCTGCTGTTCAGCCTCTCCCTATAGCTCAAACCCTCCAACTCTGGCAACATCCTTGCAAATCACTTACATTAAATAACCAGCTAGGATAGCACTAACTTCGGGGTAGTGGGTATGCAGAGCAAGGATCAGAGCATAGAGAAAATAAAGTTGTCAGGAAGCTAGCATCACAGGGGATGTATACTGGTAAGTGAGTTTATGAGGGTACTTGCCAATTTGCTATGCTTCTGGGACTGGCTGTGGAGAATGCAGGTAAAGTTGGCAGGGAGCTACCACATTATTCAACTTCTTCCTGCTTTTCTCCTTATTTATTGGGTTGCAGATTTTCCAATCATCAGTGATACATTGCACCTTACCAAAAGTAAAAACAAAGTATCACTAATGGAATGCTGGCATTTATATCTAGAGGATTAACATATAAGAAAGTAGAAGTCACACTTTGGCTATACAAAGCCCTGACTAGACCACATCAGGTGTCACTGAGCAGTTCTGGACTCCACAACTTAGGGAGAATATGTTGACCTCAGAGGCAGTGCAGAGTATGTTGATTAGGATGAGAACAGAACATTAGGAATAATGAAGAGAGATTACACCACATGTTTCTGAAATTTTGATGTTTATAATCTGATTTGATCAAATTTCTCACGATATTAAGGGCAACAAATAGGAGAGATATCGAGAAACAATTTCTGTTGGTTAGACAGTTTAGGTCTAGGAGCATGGTTTAAAAATTAGAGCCACAGTCAAGAAGAGAAGTTAGGAAACAGTTCTACATGTAAAGGACAGTAGATAATTTCTGAAAACAGCAATTGATGCCCAATCAATTTGGTTCAACCTGAGATTGCTAGACTTTCCATATTCAAAGCTTTCAATAAGTATCAGGTGGTCAGCCATCCCTTCACTGAGAACAAGTTTGAGGAGCTAAATGGCCTGTTCTCATTTCTATTTGACTGATATAAATTTCTTATTAATAGATTATTTGGCATTAAAGATAATTTACTCACTTGAATTCCTACTCAACTTTCAACACTCAGGACAAAACACATTAGAAGCATGTTTCCATTTCCAGGATGGAATGGTTAGTTTTCACCACAGCAATAGTGCAGTCACCTTCTGTTGTGCTAACCTAGCACAAGCTGGGCCTTGTTCGTAAAGCACAGAGTGAAATGAATTTTCCAGTGAGCTTTGTGATATCAATGTCAGGACTAAATGAGGGCCATGAGCCAATAAAGTACTCCACTAGCCAAAACTTCATGTTTTACTTTGCCTGAAACTGAGGAAAAAGGCACCCTATACCTATCCTGTATTGACATTTTTAACCCTTTTGTTTAATGGATTTCGATTTCTTCCTTAGACTAAGCAATTTCTGGTCTAGGCTGAAATAGATACGGTCACAATAAAATCAATCAATTAGAACAAAGAACAAAGAAAATTACAGCACAGGAACAGGCCCTTCGATCCAGATCCTCTATCTAAACCTGTCACCTATTTTCCAAGGATCTGTATCCCTCTGCTCCCTGCCCATTCATGTATCTGTCTAGATACATCTTAAATGACGCTATTGTGCCCGCCTCTACCACCTCCGCCAGCAACGCGTTCCAGGCACCCACCACCCTCTGCGTAAAGAACTTTCGACACATATCTCCCTTAAACTTTTCCCCTCTCACCTTGAAATCGTGACCCCTAGTAATTGAGTCCCCCACTCTGGGAAAAAACTTCTTGCTATCCACCCTGTCTATACCTCTCATGATTCTGTAGACCTCAATCAGGTCCCCCCTCAACCTCCGTCTTTCTAATGTAAATAATCCTAATCTACTCAACCTCTCTTCATAGCTAGCGCCCTCCATACCAGGCAACATCCTGGTGAACCTCCCCTGCACCCTCTCCAAAGCATCCACATCCTTTTGGTAATCAAAATCAATCAATCAATGCAGTGTTTTTCTCATTTAGATGCTTGCCATATGGGGAAATAGTTAACCCTGAGTGGCACTACATTCCATTTACTACATGTATATACTTCAATTTTTCATCAGGCACGATAGTGATATGGCCTTTTCAAAGACCATGATTAATGCTCAAAGTGGGCCTCAACGAAGCAGTTAGGAAGATATGAGTTCCCACCTTAAGCTGATTTGTCTCTACAAATAACCTAAGCTCTTACGTGTAATAAGGAAACAAAGGTAGAATTTTACAGATGCAATTAGTGGTGGCAGTTTATGACCCTGCTGTGACATTGTCAGCAGTAAATCTGAACTGCAAGTAAGTGCTGCAAATCTCCCCTTTCCCCAATGGAATTAGTGTAGAATCAATAATTCACTAACTTCTCTTCTTGCCTAAGTAGCGTGAGATCGCTACAAATTTATTATATAAACGAGTTGTTAAACAAGTTAGATGGAGCGTCTGATAGTTACAAGCAAGCATTATAACATGTATTCCTTTTAATGAAACTATTTTCATTGCATTTCTTTAAGAATTTGAGTTACAATGGAAGCAAAGAAGGAATATTCATTCAGCTTTCGACAAATGAGGTGGCAACCACAAACCTCTCAGGAAAGAGAAAATGATAATGGTCTCGGCAAAACCTTGATAAAGAAAGATTTGCAAATATGTAGCCCCCTTCATAACATTAGGCTGTGTCATAGTGTTTTATAGCCAATGAAGTATACTGATTGTTATAATGTAAAAAACACAGCAGCAAATTTGCACAGAATGAGGTCTCACAAACAACAATATGATAATGGTCAGACAACATGTTTTTATGATGTTGATTGATCGCCTGCACTTGTTTGAAATACTACTCAGTTTAAGCACCTCTGCAATGTAGCACTTGCTTAATACTGCACCAGAGTGTCAGTCTGAACTCAATATCTCGAGTAAGGTTTGAACTCAATTACCTTCTGACTCAAAATAAGCCAGAACTGACAGCAAGTAAAATATAAGTGGCTTGTGCATATGTTTCACAAGGATGTTGACTGTTTATGGTGCTGTAATACTCTATGGGTTGAATGTTCTGATATTATGTAAAGGGACTTTTTTCTGGTGAGAATCAGGTCGTGCAGTCCATCAATGTCCTTGTCAACCTTTCCCTGTGATCATTTGCTGTTCGGCTCTTTGATTATGCAACCAGCCTCAACAGCTGGTTTCATGCAATTGTGTGCCAGAACAGGCTGAAATGCTCACCACTTGCCAGGGACTTTGCAACATTCACGTGACATGGAGAGCTGATATCATGTTGAAACCACAGCTCCACCACATTTCAGATGCCGCAAACTAAGAACTGGCCTTCGCAATGTCAAACTCTGGTCCTGTCCTCTTATCATGTATGACTTGGCCCAGAAAGGCAAATTAGCTCCTTGCTTTGCCGACAGAGACCTGGACATGTTCATTAATATGAGGTGGAGGTGCCGGTGTTGGACTGGGGTGGACAAGGTCGGAAGTCACATGACACCAGGTTATAGTCCAACAGGTTTATTTGAAATCACAAGCTTTCGGAGCCGTGCTCCTTCATCAGGTGAAGTTGATCTTGCTTCGAGCACCTCCTGTGCAGTGTAACCTGTATGTCTCCCTCTGTCCAAGCACCCAAAGATCTGTATGTCCTTGCTTAGGATGATCTGCCTGTACTGCTTGCAAACAAAGCTTTTTAGGTACACACGACAATAAGTCAAATCAACCAATCAATCGATCTAAGGAGGAAGCCACAGATCCCTCAGAGGGTGCACCAGCAAGGCTTTCATCTCCATGCTCCACCAGCTCAGGGACTTTAACCTCGGTACATTTTCTGTGGAGATTAGACTTGAGAGCACAACCTGATGAATATGTCACTGACATGCTTCCACAGCTGTCTGATAAAGAAATGTTCCAGGTCACTGACACTCAGGGGACTGCCAGAGACCAGGCACCTGCTCAGACCCAGGCAGAAGATCTCAGCACTAATGGTTTTGTCAAAACACACAGACAGGGACACAAGGTCATTTTGACAGAGGCATTAAGTGAAGTGGGTCGAAGAGTTCACACATTGTTAGTACCGGGCAGATTCCAGCTGGCATTCAACATGTGCCAGCCTCTCTGCACCATCATGCCTCATCTCTGATCCATTTCTGCACTTCAGTGCAATGCTTCAGGCACCTCACATTGCAATGCTGCAGCAAGGATGTTGTGCACACAACAAGCAACCAACACATAGACTGGAGCGTTTTGCATTTCAGAGCTGCTCTCTGACTTTGCTAGCACTCATTCAACTCACGCTCATTCACTTCACAACTGTTTAAATGATCACAACATCTCTGCCTTTCCTTGCCTCGCTTTACCATGTCCTACCTTTTTGATCCTCAGCCAGAGCTAACAAACTCAAGAGCTTCAGTGTTGCCTTGAGTTGTAGCATGGACACAAAGCCAGACATCTTGTCATGGTTTTCAGTAGTGATCAGTCAAGGGGATGGACAAGTTGCCGTATGGCAATGTGCTACATCTGCGTTATACATGCACCATGTGCCAGCAGCTGAATCAACTACTAATTGGTCATGTCTCAATCTAAGGGGAGTAGCCCTCAATCAGGTCAAGGGAGACATCCTTCACACGGGAGTCCCAGTATGGTCATTCAACAGCAGCCTCTGATAATGGCAGGGGCAGTGCTTGGGTGTGGTCAGGGTAAAGATTAGCATCTCTCCTCATAGGAGCTGATTTTCGGGCAGCCCACCACCCATCTTGGCCATTTTTTTTTAACCTAATAATGAGTTGTTTTCTCCTGGACTGAGTGAGGGATTGAGTGAGATGAAAGTGAGTGGCACAGTGTCCTGAATGAGTGAATAGGCAGAACAGAGTTAGTAGTGTGGAGGGATTTGGTGGATGAGAGACAGAGGGAAGATGTTGTATGCAAGAGAGTGGTAGGCCATGAGCCTTGTGGGATGTGGGTGTAGTAGCTGAGACATAGTGAGTGTGAGGTAACAAAGAGAAGATGGTGGCATTACACCATCATTGGCCTGCTTTCTACACAACTAGATGGTTCTCCAGGTGGCTAAGACTGCACTGACCTAGATGCAACTTCAGACCAGGTTGGTAGTGTCTGTTGTCATGGCTTTGTCTGATGGTCATAGGGAATGTACACAGCCAGTTCCTCCACCCCCGCCACCACACACACACACACATACACACACACACTTGCATCATCCCATTCACCAGGGCCTCCAGGTTTTTGTCTGTGAATCAGGGTGCCAATCTTCCCTTGCCCGCAATGTCTGGAGTAAGCTTTACAAACCTCGCAGCGATCTTCCAGGCTGCCAGCACTTGACCTGGTACACAAGTGCCTTTTAAATATGGCATCATTAACGGTCTGTTCTAGGATGTTCTGGTGGTGGTACATTTGTCTGGCTAAGGCAAATGTTAGTTTTGACCTTGCATTAGCCAAGCGGAGCACTGTTATGGTCAGTAGTTAATGAGACTTGTTTGGGATGATGGCATGAGATATCTTGCTGGGCCTTTGAGAGAAAACTTTCCATGAAACTTGATTAAAATGCCATTTTGCTGAAAGATTCAACCCTTTGTCTTTCTTGATGGACTTATGCTGTTTCTTTAGTAACATGTGTATGTGTATTTGTGTTTGAGGTTCCCTTGCTTCTGTGCTCTGTTTAAATTCCTGCCATTTAAGGTTTATTTTCATCCCCGAATCTTTCTTTCAAGAGGCATTACTTCATATTTTCAGTCAATTGTTCTTTTAAAGGAGAAAAATTTTTCTTTTGGGCACAAACCACAGCAGTGAGCTCATCACACAAGGGAGTATGACCAATTACTGAATGGTTCCGCAGCTAAACTACTTCATGCTATTTTAAAAAAATACTATCACTGCATGTTTGTTAAAAGATTTAAAAAAAAAACATTTTTCAAACTCTCAGTTTCAAGTTTGATACTTTTTCCAGCTGTGTTGTCTTTTATTCTAATGACACCATCAAACCCTGAATTGTTAATTGCTTGAACAAAAAGTCTATATTGTAATCCGTGAGGAGCTACAAAATTAATGTCTTCAACTGGAAACAAATCATCAGATCTTTCAGTTCAAACTGAGGAATATTAACCCAGTTCTTCTGGCTACCCTTGGGTTCAGCTTTATACTTATCATATGTGTGTGTTCCTAAGTTGCACAGAGCATGGGGAGAATTTATTTTCATACCTTTTACATTTTGAGTTGTTAAGAAAGCCATATGGAATTTTGCAGATATTGATTTCCAGTGCTTTTTTTCTCCATTTAGTCTGTCCTCCAGTGTCTCTCTGTTGTCATTCCCCAGTGACATCCAATATCTCTCTTGTTCTCCTCCACAGTTCCCAGCATCTGTCCTCCGCCAACTGAAATTTGAACGATGACCTTTTTTCTTTAACAGAAACAGGATATGGATCTTTATCGTCCATTCGACAAATGAGCAACTTTTCTCTTTAACTTCAGTGATTCTTCAATCTATTGTAAACAATTGAGAAATGCTTTGTTCTAATGAAGTGGGGTACAAATGATGCTTATCATTGTAATTTGCCCCTTCTGTGATTTCAGACCAACCAATTAAGGGGACCCCTTCTAGATAGCTCTCCTCCTCCATCCACATAGAGGCTGGCATCATTTGCAGTTGAAGCTGTTTGCATTAAAGTCTTTCTGTAGCTTAGGTGTGATCTATACGAATGTATGACTACTGATGTCAGACATATGGAATCACCAAGGGTAGGAAACACAAACCACAATGTAAGACAGCTTTAATAAATGATTACACCTTTCAAGTAACTGTATGCATAATTAAAATCTCCAAACCTAGCGTTCACTGATGCTCAGATCTTCCTTTCACAATCTGTGCTTAAAACATTGCTTCATTGGGTTTTGTGATTAAAATGTAAATTAAACACCTAATGCAATTAACTAGCTGCATCTTCTAAGAAAATCTGTATGTACAGAAGCCAGGTTGCACTAGAGAAGGGTGTTAATCTAAAAATAAATCTTGCAAATGAAGGAAAGTTTGATGCAGAAATAATGGCTAAGTTCCTCTTGTCTTTGGATAAGCAGACATAACATACACTGAAGGGTGCTGCCAAGATTACTCAGAAGTCTGCTGACAACTCAGTAATTGCTCAGATGTTTAAACTTCTGAAAGGCAATTGCTGGGCATCTGGATCTCTCTGAAAAAGTCCCCAAATCTGTGTGAGAGTTACGAGGGTTCCAGTTCCCCCACCTTAATAATTACTCAGGAAAAGCTAGAGATCTTAAAACTTTCTTTAACTCCTGGGTAACTAAAGCATTAAGTTCACCAATCACTCACACTGACCCCACCAATTCCCCCTTCTGTAGACATCCAACAACACCCCTACCCCATTTCCAGACTGCCCCGAACACCCAGTCACCCATCCTTCCCTGCCCTAGTACCTGACTCAACCTACTCTCTTATCCATTCACCGATCAACCTCCCCCGACCCACATAACATCCTAACACCTCACCCTGTCGCCTCACTTACTTCCCTGGCACCTGAATTTAATAAAATCTAGAAAGAAGAGCTGGCTTAGTATCAATCATGTGACCACTGCTGATTGTCAAGGAACCCATTTAGTTCACTACTGTTCTTTATGGAAGGAAATCAGCCGCCCCCTTACCCAGACTGGCTGGCCTGTACATCCAGACCAACAGCAATGTGGTCGGCTCTTAACTGCCTTTTGAAATGGCCTAGCAAGCATTCAAAGGCAGTAAGGGATGGGCAACAAATGCTGGTCCAGGCAGTGATGAGCACATCCCACAAATTAATGAATTTTGAGCTATCTGTCTCAATAAGGGCTTGAGTCTCCATGGTAAACTTTAGACATGTTGACACATTGAAAACCATATCACAACATGCACATTACAGCTTCCCATAATAAATACTGAATTCTACAATTTCTGACCATAATCTCTCCTTTCCTGTGTAACTCTTGGTTTTAGTCTTGTTATTCCCTTGTTCATGCTTCAAAGGGCAGCTGTTCTGCCACTTACATCTCTCTAGTCCTATCTTTGTTTTACAACTTGTCCCATTACTTGTTTTTTTAAAAATTTAATCTCTTTTTCTAATTCCACTCCGTCATAGGTGCCCCTTTTGTTGGTTCTCACTCTTTCTCATTTCTCTTACTTAAATCTACTACATTTTTAACTTTTCATAGTCATCAGCATGAAACAATGGGTTCAACGTTTATACCAGGGCAATAGAGATGGGCAGCTTCAGCCTTTACAGGTAGGACAGAGCCCTGGACTTCAGAAGATTGGAGGTGAAGCATTAGAAATACATAGAAGGAGACACTGCTGTGAGCACAGGAGCTACAGGAAGAGGTGAAGACACATGGAGATGAGAGAACTATTGTTGAATGAGGGTGGGGCTTTCTAAACAGATGGTCAGAGAAATCTCACAGAGAATTGAACATCAATCCATCATCCAGATGACAAATTCCTTCTTTGCGAAGGGTAGACAACACATCAGATTCACAACTGATCGGTGAATCAGAGGTTTAGAAGGGCTCTGGTTCAGTGTCTAGGCTATCAGGTGGTACCCTCCTGCAAGGATCTTAGTCATTTTGTTTGTCTGTTGTAGTTGAACACAGCCCCACCAAAGAGTTTATGGATGGTTAGGTCCTGGAAGGGAACAGCCCATCAAGGAGAAGCAAGAGAAGGAACTAAGAGTAATTGGAGACAGAGGAAAATAATGCTGAACAAAGTGGTATCCCAGCTGCTTGAGAAAGTGGCTTCCTCCTGCCACCCTCAAGGAAGAGGATCTCTCTCTCCTTTCCCTCACCAAACTTCCCTGTGACATCTCAGGTCCCTCTAATAAAGGGTGAGGTTTTGATGCAAACATTTTGCCTCAGGACAACCTGCAACCTCACTGGTGGCTGGCTGAGCATTCTAATCTGCCTCATTCTGGCCCCACGAGCTTTGATTCAACAGGAAATCTGTCTCCATATCAATTAAAGGCTTGCTTCTGACACCCAAACTGAGGCAGTTCCTGTTTTCTGCCACTGTGGTGAAAATCTAGCCTTGCTCTCAATTTTGAAAATTTTGCAGAATGAAGCTTAATTTATCTGAAGCAAACTGAGAGGTGCATTATCCAGGTCACTGATTTATTTAATCAGCTACTTTGCACGAGTGAAATGTGACATTCCAATAATGCACACTACACTTGAGGAGAAAATGTATGACTTTGTAGTAACTATGATGAAATGTTTAATTAAAATCAAACTCAAAAAAGTACATATTTACCCATTATCTGAATTGAACAATAGTAACTGACTGATAAGAAGACTTTTATCATGCCTTTCTATTATTCTTTGTATCTCCTTTTCTAAGCTGGGTAATAATGCATTGCAAAACAAGAAAAGACCTCTACATATGGTTTCTTTTCTTTGTTTCCTAGAATGGTAATTATAACATGATTATTTATGAAATCTATACAGGCTGTTTCTATTTGTTACAGATAATATCACAACACACTGGAATTAAACAGCTGGTCCTCAGCATCCAAAAAGCGAATACTCGCAGATTACTGGAAGAGGCCCCTCACAGGCCTTTCCACTCGAACCATCCACCTGTTTTCTCTGCCTTCAAATCCACTGACAGACACTGTATGATTCTAGCATTTTCTATTTTCAAATTAAATTTTCAGCAAACACAGAGTCTCTTTTTATTCATTGCCAGGAGATATAGCCTCAATCTTGCAAGAAAACTGCTTCCGTTTCTTCTTGATCCTCCTACGCACAGTTGGATCTTAATTATAAACCTTGTCCTAATAAAGATGCTAAATGATACGTCTGTGCTGTGTTGGAAGGCGAACACTTGGGTGCCTGTTTCAATTCAGCTACGGACCATTCATTGTGTCTGTACTCACAACTGCCTTCTTGCGTCTGTATTTATAAATGCAAATCATTGCAAATCTTTTCTTTGACAAAAGGATTTCTCCCCCGGTTTTCAGCTGTATCATTGGCAGGAAGTGGTGAACAGAGACCTTTTGCTTTCCTCTGACACAGGGAGGACACACTTGAAGAAATGAGACCCCCACCTCCCCACCCCCAATAAGTCCCTGCCACAGAAGGTTGTTACCCATTAACCAGGGAATGAATTGTAGATTGGAGAAAGCACAATGACAGGAGAAATTGTTCTATTGTGCATAATTAGGGAACTTCGTTATATTCACTATTAATCTGCTGATTTTTTTTTTGATGTTTGATGTTTCACTCCTCTTTAACTAATTAACTCATTAACAGCAATGCTTTGTTCCCAACATCTGTGAAACCTTCTCATGGGAGTCATACAGCATGGAAACAGATCCTTTGGTCAATCTAGTCCACGCCGACCATGCTGCCAACCTGAACTAGTCCCACTTGCCCGCATTTGGCCCATACCCCTCCAAACCTTTCCTATTCATGTACTTAACCAAATGTCTTTCAAATGTTGTAGCTGTGCTTGCATCCATCAGTTCCTCTGGCAGTTCATTCTACACATGAACTACTCTCTGTGTGAAAAGATTGCCCCTAATGTCCTCTTAAGAACTTTTTCCTCTCGCCTTAAAAATATGCCCCTAGTTTTGAACTCTCCTATTCTAGGGAAAAGACCCTTGCTGTTCACCTTATCTATGCCCCTCATGATTTTATAAACCTCTATCCCTCAACCTCCTACGCTCTAGTGAAAAAAATCCCAATCCATCCAGCCTATTTTTATAACTCAAACCCTCCATTCCTTGCAACCTACTGGTATATCTTTTCTGAACCCGCTTCAATTTAATAATATCCTTCCTACAGCAAGGCAACCAGAACTGCACACAGTACTCCAGAAGAGGTCTCACCAACATTCTGTACAACCTCATCATGATAAACACCATCTTAACAACCCTGCCTACCTGCGACATAAATTGCAAAGAATCATGTACCTGAGCCATTAGATCTCTCTGTTCTACAACACCAGTCAGGGCCCTACTATTAATTGTATGAGTCCTGCCCTTGTTTGTTTTACAAAAATGCAATGTCTTGTATTTATCCAAATTAAACTCCATCTACCATTCCTCAGGCCATTGGCCCAATTGATCAAGATCTCTTTGTAACCTTAGATAACCTTTCTCACAATCCAATTTTGGTGTCATCCACAAACATACTAACCATGCCTCCTATATTCTCAGTTAAATTGCTTATATAAATGACAAACAAAAGTGGACCCAGTACCGATCCTTGTGAAACACCACTGGTCATAGGCCTCTAGTCTGAAAAACCCTCCACCAGTACCCTCTGTCGCCTACCATGGAGCCAATTTTGTATCCAGTGGGCAAGCTCACCCTGAAACTCATGTGATGTTATTTTACTGATTAGTCTACCATACAGAACCTTGTCACAGGCCTTACTCTCTATCACCAATATCATGTACCTCTCCAGTGTAATTATCAATGCAGTTCTCGTGCAGGTCAACAGGAGGCAGACAATAGTTGCCCAAGATCTAGCTCTTTGCAAACATGGCAAAGTTACCCCATTACTGGGCAAGTCATCAGTCCATTACCAATTGTGCTGCATTAACTGATTTCACAAGGGAAAGTAGTAAATTAGCCTACGTACCATTAGAAAATAGTCATGAAACTTCAGCCAGGGCTCCTAATACTTTGTTTAGTGGGCTGCTTGCCTTCAGTTGCCAACATTTCTAATCCTAACTTTGTCCACAACCTACACCTGTAGCTGTGAATGTCTAAGGGGGTATAAGGCAGAAAATGAGAAAATCCCCCTCCAGATTCCTGGCTAGACCTAAATGCACTG
Organism: Rhincodon typus; assembly: GCF_021869965.1. NCBI lineage: Eukaryota > Metazoa > Chordata > Chondrichthyes > Orectolobiformes > Rhincodontidae > Rhincodon > Rhincodon typus. The sequence goes on along the minus strand of NC_063345.1, from coordinate 22,438,246 downwards.
CTGGCCATGTTCATTTGACTTGCTACAGGCCCAAACATTCCTGTTGTTAGGTATAAGCATGGATACTGGTTGATGAGATAAGCAGTTTCACCAAGATATCAACATATTGTGGTGTCAGCTGTGGCTCAGTTGGTAGAACTGCTTGCTACTGACATTCTGTTTGCTGTGGCTCCAACTGAGTTGAAATTTAGCGGCTTCAAGTCCCACTCAAAAGCCTTGAGCAGAAAAATCTAGGTTGATACTCTAGAGTGGTAGTGAGGACGGGATGCACTGTCTTTTGAATGTGATATTGAACTGTGGCCCTGTGTGCCCTCTCAGGTGGATGTAAAAGATCACGTGACACTATTTGAAAAAGAGCAGGGGAGTTCACTCTTAGTGTCCTGCTGCAATCGTTCTTCTGTCAACATCACAAGGGCAGAGTATCTGGTCATTATCCAGTATGGGGACATACTGTGCACAAGTTGGCTGTCAATTTTCCCATTCTACAGACTCACAGAACTGCTACAGCACAGAAGGAAGCCATTCAGCCCAGTACCACTGCCTTGCTTCTGCTTGCCTTGCTCTTTGTACATTTTCACTTCAGCCAGAGCTTAAAGACTCATGATATATTTGTCTTAGCTTGCTGTTTGTGCAAACATAAAGCCAGGCAACTTGTGATGGTTGTGAGCAGTGATCAGTGAAGGGGGTGCCGTGTCGCTGTAGGGCACTATATTGAATCAATCTCACGCCTGCACCATGTGCCATCAGCACATACACACTAGATGTGTTTCAACCAACTGGCCATGTCTCAAAGTCTACATTGAACAATGAGAAGATATTAGGCTGTACTAGATATTTAGAAAAGGGTAGCACTCCTTTAGGCAGTACTCTAAGTTGGGATGGCATGAAGGACAAATAACCTGTGGAGATTGGTTTTTAAATACCAATAAATTTATGAATGTGCACTTGTATTTGCGATGAACTGTCAACCATGCCACCCATGTCCTCAGAAGTGTTTCTTTTTGGTTCCCTATCCACTACGTACACAGTGGAGGACAGCATCTGACTGGTAACACTTGACTGGTACATAGCTGGGCATTAAAAAAATGGCACCAGTGTCGGGAATCCTGGGAAGTCTCTGCAGTGATGAGTGCTGCTTCCGCTGGTGAATGGGAACATGGTACGAGAGGAGCACCGTAGAATCATAGCGTATGGCTCATTAGGTGAATCGGAATCAATAGCGTGCTGGGACCAAAATCCTGGTGAACTGCCTAACCTGGCTGTAGATAGGGCTTTAAAGTAATAGTGGTGGGGAGGGTTCAGTTGCAAAGAAAATTTCAAAATCAAAGGCAAAGGAGGAGATAGACTTGTAGGTTAGTGATGGGATGGTGGTTAACAGAAAATAAAAGGAAGGGACAGAATATGTGACCAGGAGATTGTACCAAGGAACCATAAAGGTGTAGGGAAACCTGATAATAGAGCAAATTTAAAATCACAAGGACTTTGAACTGGTTAAAGGCGCAGGGTGAGGGGTAAACTCAGAAGAGGTTATTAAAGTTTCCAGAACAAGTAATAGGACAGAGATTATGGAAAGGGTCAGGAATCTTACTCCAGGCACAGTAGATAAGGCTACAACTATGAGAAGGGGGAAGTCAATGCAGGACTATACATAAATGTGCACACTATATGGAACAAGGTAAATGAGCTGGTAGCACAGATTGAAATTGGTGGGTATGATGTTGTGGCTTATCACAGAGGTGAGGCTGTAAGGGGATCAGGGATGGGAACTAAATATCCAAGGGTATGCATCCTATCCAAATGACAGGCAGAAGAGCAGAGGGGTTGCTTTATTAGTAGGAAATTAAGTTAAATCGCAAGAAGCGATAATAGGTTTGGAAGGTGTAGAATCTGTGTGGGTAGAGTTGAGGAACCACAAAGGAGAAAAGACCTTGATGGGAGTTTTATACAGGCCTCCTAGCAGTAGTCAGGGCATGTGGCGGAAAATAAATCTGGAGATAAAAAAGGCATCTAAGAAAGGCACAATTACAATAACCGTGGGGTCTTCAAAATGCAGGTGGACTGGGGAAATCAGGTGACTCTTAAGAAAAGGAATTTCTGAAACTTCTACAAGATTTTTTTTTAAAGCAGCTTGTGATAGAGCCCACTATGGAACAGACAGCTCTGGATTTGGTGATGCAAAATGCGGCAGACTTGATTAGGGAGCTGAGGATGAAGGAACCCCTAGGAGGCAGTGACCATAACATGACGGAATAAACCCTGCATTTTGGGAAGGGAGAAGCTGGAGTCAGATGTGACAATATTACAATTGAGTAAAGGTAACTACAAAGACATGAGGGTACAGCTGACCAGAGTTGACTGGAAGGGAAGCCTAACAGGGACGTTGGTGGAATAGCAATGGCAGGTGTTTCTGGTGATAATTTGGGAGGCACAACAGAGAAGAAGAAACGTACCAAGGGGAGGACGAGGCAACCATGGGTGACAAGGGAAGTCAGGAACAGCATAAAAGCAAATGAAAAAAGCATACAATGTGGTGAAGATCATTGGGAAGCCAGAGAATTGGAAAACCTTTAAAAACCAGGCGAGGATAACTAAAAAAGTAATAAGGGGGGAGAAGATGAAATATGAGCTAGCTGGTAATATTGAAGATTGCAAGAGTTATTTTAGATATCTAAAAGATAAGAGAGAGGCAAGAGTGAACATTGGACTGCTGGAAATGAAGCTGGAGAACTAGTAATGGGGAACAAAGAAATGGTGGAGGAACTGAATAGGTACATTGCATCACTCTTCATGGTGGAAGTAGCATACTAGAACTTCAGGAGAGTCAGGGAGATGAGGTGAGTGTAGTGGCCATCGTTAAGAAGAAGATGCTGGGGAAGCTGTAAGGTCTGGAGGTGGATAGATCACCTGGACTGAATGGACTATACCTGCAGGGTTCTGAAGGAGATAGCTCAGGAGATTGTGGAGGCATTGATGGTGATCTTTCAGTAATCACTGGAGTCAGGGAAAGGCCCAGAGGACTGGAAAATGGCTAATGTAAAATGCTTGTTTAAGAAGCGGGGTGGTGGGGGGGCGGTGGTGCAGAAGACGGGAAATTATAGGCCAGTTAGCCTGAGCTCAGTCATTGGTAAGATTATAAGGTCTATTTGGGATGGCACTGTGGCATTGTAGATAGCACTGCTGCCTCATGATGCCAGGGACCTGGATTTGATTCCAGGTATTTGGAAGGGCATTAGACTTTCTTGAAAAGGAATAATGCTCAGAGTCACTGGGGAAGGCAGGAGGATGGCATTATGTGAATTGCTCAGTTAGAGAGCCATGCAGACATGATGGGCTGACTGGCCTTCTTTCGCACTGTAAATAGTTCTGAGAGTCTGGACACAGAACAGGTGCTCCTGTCTAGGTCAGGAAACTAATGGTGACCTATTAGTTTATTTTACTGGATGTAAATTTGTGTGATACAGCCTAGATATTCTGGTAATTTGGCGGCAGAGTAGGAAGCTCCAGCCGGAGCTCCTCTGCTCTGCCTGTTCTTTTTCTTTCTTTCCTTTTGTCTCTCAGTTTACCAGTCCTGGAGCAGTGTTAGGGGAAGTAGTCCCCAGAGTAGTCCAAGGGGAAACGAATCCCAGAGCAGCACAAGGGGAAACGAGCCTTGGAGCAGCATCTGGGGAAACTTGTCCTGGAGCAGCATTTGCGGAAGTAGTCCCCAGAGCAGCACGAGCTGAAATGTGTCCTGGAGCAGTGTGAGGGGAAGAAAGTCCCAGAGCAGCACGAGAGGAATGAGCCCTGGAGCAGTGCGAGGGGAAACGTGTCCCGGAGCAGTGCGAGGGGAAGTGAGTCCCAGAGCAGTGGGAGGGGAAACGTGTCCCGGAGCAGTGCGAGGGGAAGTGAGTCCCAGAGCAGTGGGAGGGGAAACGTGTCCTGGAGCAGTGGGAGGGGAAACGTGTCCCGGAGCAGCACGAGAGGGAAGGAGTCCTGGAGTCCTGTGAAAGGAAAAGCAAGTCCCAGAGCAGCGTAACTTACCTTGGTGCAGCTGAGTGTCTGGCGGAGGGGACAGGAGGCTTGGAGCTGAGTGGGACTGTTGTTGGCTGGCGTGGGTGGTAAAGCCACATGCTCGCTGAGCTGCTGCAATACAATATCAATCTGAAATTCTTTACCGGACTGTAATGTCAATCCGTTAACTATGTTATAACTATCTTACTTCTAACTTATTTTTTAGACACTGTAAGTAATGCTACTACTTTCCTTTCATTCCTCTTTTGTATCCAAGATATACCTAAGGTAGTGCCATTAGAGGCAGCCATTGTAAAAACTTTTCACTGTATTCCTGTACATCTGCACTGGAGTACACGTGACAATAAAGGATGCTGTATTCTATTCTATCAAGATATATCTTTTCACAATTGCATAAATTTGTATACACATTGATTATCAGACATTGGTCTTTGTCATTGGGCACATATGTAATCTGAATTTCCATAATCAAAGCATTGAAGTTATGATGCAATTCCTGATGCTATGTTGGATCTGGAGTAAAGAGAATGTCAAATGATCCATGAACTTTGTAAGTCTCTATAGACCAGTATCAGATATCCTGCCATGTTCATTTTTAATTTTAAAATCTTTTATTTTTCTTCACCACTATTTCCTTCCAAATGACAAGCAGGAGACCTCTACGTTATTTCATCTGATGTGTGAGAAATCAATGTTCAAAGTTGAATCCTGCTTGTTGAATCCTAGCACTGCAGATCAATAGTCCAAATCACTGTATCAATTGACTTGACAGAACATCTCTATATTGAGATAAAACCGAAAAAACTGCAGATGCTTTAAATCAGAAACAAAAACAGAAATTGCTGGAAAAGTTCAGCAGGCCTGGCAGCATCTGTGGAGAGAACCGAGGAAGGGTCACTAGATCCGGAATGTTAACTCAGATTTCTCTCCACAGATGCTGCTAGACCTGCTGAGCTTTTCCAGCAATTTCTGCTTTTATATCTATATCAACATTTTTGTCATTTCTGGTATTCCAATAAATCAAACTAAAGCTTTTGTTTATATAGTGCCTTTTGTGACATCAGACAGCCTGAAATGCTACAAAGAAGTGCAGCTCCTGTAGGAAATGTGACAGGTCATACGAGCGCAGCAAGCTCCCAAAAGTAGCAATGAGATATTGCTCAGATAAACCACTTTTGTGATGCTGTTAGAGGAACAAATATTGACCTGGACACCATTGCACTAGTTACTGTGTTGCCAACAAAATATGATTTTATTATGTTACTGGAATAGGATCAGAGGAAAATTGGAAATTGTTAACTTCTACATATGTGATCTTTCAACAGATTTACCCTAAGAAATCTATTTTCTGTCTGCCTCTTCATTTTCTGCTAATTTGCTTCTTCTTCCAGAAACCATTTTTCTCATGCATTCCAGTCACTTCACACAATTGACCATTGTGGGAACTTTGACATTGAAGATTGATGAGCTATTCAAACAATCTTATAGACATGTCTTGTATGCTTCCAGCAAGGCTCACCCATTGGGCATAGGGACCTCAATGAGAACTACTACGGAAGAAAAAGGCTCAAGAATGTGAAGAACACAAAAGGATCATCGAACAAATGATTAATGGCAGTTTGCATACAACTTGCGTTAACATGGAGTCTCTCCAGCTTTTGCAACACCTGAGGAACTAACAGATTAGGAAGAATGAAACGTCTCCTGGGTTTTTAAGTAAAATCTCTACATAGTGCCTCACAATGTCACAGACCCATGTTCAATTCCAGCCTTGGGTGACTGTGGTGTTTGTACATTCTCCCCATGTCTGCGTGGGTTTCCTCCGGATGCTCTGGCTTCCTCCCATAGTCCAAAGATGTGCAGATTAGGTGGATTGGCCATGCTAAATTGCGTCCTAATGATGAGGGATGTGCAGGCTAGGTGGTTTAACCATGGTAAATGTGGGGTTATGGGGATTGTGTGGTATGCTCTTTGGAGAGTCAGTGCAGATTTGATAGGCTGAATGGCCTCTTTCTGCACTGTAGGGATTCTATGAACATCAAAGCAATGAATTTGACCAGGAAATAGGCTAAGTATAAGTTTTGGGGAGTTTCACAGGGGGTTCCTCTGTGAGCCCTGGGGAGCTCTCTGTAGCTACACTATGCAAGTCATCTCGCTACCTACACATCTTGTATAGCATCCTCCTTGCATCATCTTTTGATCACCAGGGGTAGAAGTACTTGTTATTATTTGGAGCTCCCAGTGCAGGAGCCATATTTAAAACACAACTGCGCATGAGGTCAAGCACTGTCAGTCTGGAGTTGCCTTTTGCAGTTGCTGTGAGTGAAGAATTGTCCTGGAGATGACTGACAGAGGCATGGAAGCTCACCAGTCTGCTGACAGTGACCAGGAGGTCCTGGTCGGTGGGACAGTGCAGAGGAAGACTATCCTGTTTCCTCAGGACCACCAGAGGAAACCACAACTCTGGACTCAGCCAGCCTGGGCCGAGATTGCCTCTTGGGTCAATGCCACTTTCACCGTAAGGAGGAGCACCTACTAATGCTGAAAGAAGGCTCATGATCTTCTGCACTCCAAAACTGGCTGTACCACCATCTTCACTCTGGTACCTCACACTCACTCTATCTCTGCTCACTTACCTCTCACCAAGCCTCTGTGGTTTCTCACTCCCATTATTGCTTGTAGAATATTCCCTCAGTTGCTCTCAACTCTTTACTCCCCCCCAGTACTACTAGCCTTGCCTGGCCTCTTTGCTGCCTACTTACTCACTGGGGACACCTCACCACCTTTCCCTCATCACCCCCACCCCCGGCATGAGAGGAATAAAGGGTTATGGGGAAAGGACAGGACATTGGATATGAGGAATGTCGGTCAGTAATGATCCAATTGAATGGCAGAGCAAGCTCAAGGGGCCTAATGGCCTAATCCCGTTCCTATTCCTTATGGTCTTGTTTCATGGTCTTTTCCAGCTGTGGCAGACACTTGCACCTCACTCAATCTGTCCCTTTGCCTCATTCCAGAATAAACAGTGCTGGCAATAAGGCAGAGAGGGTTAAGATGAGTGATGGGGGTACCTGACATCCATCTCCTTCACCCCTAATGAGAAAATAATCCTTAGCTTTTAGTTTCTAGCCTCATCAGGGTGGCCCTGCAAGACACCTCCTCCCTCAGCACCTGTGAGGAAGAAGCTACTGATCCCCATGAGGCTGCACAGGCAAAGCCTCCTGCACCTTCAACCAGCTCGGATGCAGGGTGCAGATGGTGAGAATTTTAACCAGATTAATTTTGGGAGCACGTTCTGGTGAGCACATCACTCACACATTTGCACAATGGGCTGAAGAAGAAATGCCTCATGCCCTCGGCATTCATAGGACTGCCAGAGACCAGGCACTTGCTCTGTCCCAGGCAGGAGAGGACCCTGTGATGTCAGCAAATAACAACTTGGTCTAAATGCACAGGCAGACACAGGAGCAGCAGGCAGGTACGTTTGAGGCACTGGGCAAACTGACTCAGAGATTGCAGGATTCCACCCGCACTGCTCGCCACAAGCTGTGCATGGTCTGTGAGTGTCTGGTCACCTTCATAGAAAGGTTGCAACTGCCATAGAGAGCTAGGTCCAACACCCTCAGGAACTGCTGGCTATGCGCATAGATCTTCACTTCACTGCTCTAGCCTCTGGCACGCATCACCGACAGCAAGGAGATAGGGGGACAAGGGAGCTTGAACTTCCTTCAGGAGCACCTTCCTCTCAAGGAGACAGGGTGGTACCCATGAGTAAAAACCGAAAGAACTGCGAATGCTGTAAATCAGGAACAAAAACAGAAGTTGCTGGAAAAGCTCAGCAGGTCTGGCAGCATCTGCGAAGAAAAAAATCAGTTAACGTTTCGGGTCCAGTGACCCTTCCTCAGAACCGTGGGTACCCAGCTGGAGGAGGGGCCGTAGGAAATGGAGGTCTCCTCTCAGAGCACTGCAGAGTTGCCCTAGGCCTTCTCTCTCTACCCAGATGCCTGCATCAATCCTGTAGGAGTTCAAGCTGAGGAGGGTGGAATCTATTTAACATGTTTGGGCCCTTTAGCCACAAGTTCTGCTGAGATCACCAGTCTAAAGCCATTGGCTAAAAGGCTCCAATGTAGGACAGACTCCCTCTGCCCCAGCTGCAGACCCTCGGACTGCAGCTGGACATAATTAGTGGCAAAGGAAGAGGATGACCTTATGAGGGCACATAGATGACATGGATGATATTTCATTGCAAATGCATGATCACATTTGTAAATATATGATTACTGTTTGTCACCAGCTGGGTGATCAGATGCCATTTTACCTGCATGAAAGTGGAGAGACCAGCTATCCTTAGCCATACATAGTATTCTATCCCTGTCTGAGTGATACTTATCCTTTCCAAAGTAACCACATAAGCATAAAATTTTGTCATGATTGAATGAGGGAGCATTGGATGTTGAGAAGACTTTTGTCCATTTGTAACTTTAACTTTTATTAACTAGCATGAGCCACATGGAAAGATCAAAGACGTCATCCTGGGGATATTGGCTTCAGCAGCATCAAACCATTTGCAGTCAGTGAAAGATGTCTCCACGCAACTCAATTCCACTGAACATAGTCCACAAAGGGCTTCTGGTTGAGTCGCTTTGACCATTCTGGAGGATGCTGAAGGTCCTGGCTCTGAAGAATATCCTCATTGCTACAGCTCTCATGGATTCCCATCCCATAACATCTGTGCATCTTCCCATTGTTTGGAGCAGAGTTTGCAAGGATCAAGTGGTATCGTCTGTCTGGAAAATATTGGCATGAACCCCAAACATAACCTGCATGGAAACCAAACGGGGAGACTCCATCTTATGGCCCTTGGTAGAAGGAGGTGCTATATTGAAGATACACTGGGAATCATCACATGGAATTTCATTTTGCACCAATGGACAGGGTGCTGTGCCACTCCACCTCTCTCATTTGCATGGCATCTCGTAAAAGACAAGTAACGTTGCCCTCTCTTCACAGCATCTTGAAGGAAGGTGTAACTGCAAGCTCTGTGGTAGGAGTCAGTTTCACAACTTCTGGTGCTGGTCTTGGGCTTCCAGGTTCACATGTTCCACATTGATTTGTGTAGCAACCCTTGGTACAGAAGCCACAGGGTCAACCGTATCTTCTATGCCTGGATCCACTGAGGCTGGTTCCAATGAGCCAATGTGGGTAATATCATTAACAAAGTAGCTCTTCCATCATTTGACCATTACATTGTCACAGCACATACAAATAACATTTGAACAGCAACTCCAAACATTGAGACATAGTGGTCTCTGACAAGGAGGCCTTTGGAATCCTATATGCATTTAGAAGCAAATGAACTCATTAGCAATAGCCAGCATGGTTTTGTGTGGGGGAGGTTGTGGCACACTAACTTGATTGAGTTTTTGAGGAGGTGACAAAGATGATTGATGAGGGAAAAGCAGTTGATGTTGTCTACATGTACTTCAGTAAAGCCTTTGACAAGGTCCCTCATGGCAAAAGGTGAAGTCACATGGTATTGGGGAGAGCTGGCAAGATGGATACAGAACTGGTTTAGTCATAGAAGACTGAGAGTAGCAGTGGAAAGATGCTTTTCAGAATGGAGGGGTGTAACTAGTGTTGTTCCACCAGGATCAGTGCTGGGACCTCTGCTGTTCATCACCTACAAAAACGATTTGGAGGAAAATGCGGCTGTTCTTATTAGTAAGTTTGTGGACGATACAAAGATTGGTAGAGTTGCAGATGGTGATGAGGATAGTCAGAGGATACAGCAGGATATAGATCAGTTGGAAGTATGAGCAGAAAAATGGCCAACAGAGTTTAATCTGGACAATTGTGATGTGATGAATTTTAGAAGGTCAAGCACAGATGGAAGTTATCCAGTGAATGGCAGAACCCTTAGGAGTATTGATATGCAGAGGTATCTGGGTGTGCAGGTCCACTGATCACTGGAGGTGGGGCGCAGGTAGATGAGGTAGTAAAAAAGGTTTATGGCATGCTTGCCTTCATTGGAAGAGGTATTGAGTATAAGAATGCGCAAATTATTCTGCAGCTTCATAGAACTTTAGTTATGCCACACTTGGAGTATTGCGTACAGTACTGGTCAGCACACTATCAGAGGATATGGATGCTTTGGAGAGGGTACAGAAAAGGTTTACCAGAATGTTGCCTAGTACGGGGGATTTTAGCTATGAAGAAAGGTTGAATAGACTGGGATAACAAGGTGTAGAGCTGAACAAGGTCTAGGCCTGAAACGTCAGCCTTCCTGCTCCTCTGATGCTGCTTGGCCTGCTGTGTTCATCCAGCTCTACACCTTGTTATCTCAGATTCTCCAGCATCTGCAGTTCCTACTATCTCTACCCTTGAATAGACTGGTTTGTTTTCACTGGAATGCACAAGGTGGAGTGGTGACCTGATAGAAGTTTATAAGATTGTGAATAGCATGGATAGAGTGGAAAGTATGAGGTTTTTTTCTCAGGGTGGTAGGGTCAATTACTAGAGGACACAGGTTCAAGGTGTGAGGGGAGATGTTGAAAACAGATGTGTGAGGCAAGTTTTTCATTATAAGGATGGTGAGTGCTTGGAATGCACTGTCACAAGAGGCGATGGAAGCAGACACAGTAGCAGCATTCAAGAAGCATGTGGACAAATACATGATTAGGAAGGGAATAGAGGGATATGGATCCTGTAAGTGAAGACAGTTTTAATATGGAAGGGCAAAATGTGGTGATGCAGGCTTGGACGGCCAAAGGGCCTGTTCCTGTGCTATATTGTTCTTTGTTCTTTGCCCTTTGTTCTTGGAATCTCTGTACATGGTTGTTGCCCTGATTCAGATATCTGCTTTTCAAGTCTTCTGGAGCACAAACATTAGGAGATTATACATGTGATAGCAATAATGAGGATGTCTCTGACTCCCACATTACCCAAGAAGGGCAGCATTGCACTCAGGGTAATGGTGTGTGGTCCAAATGGTGTTTTATGGTCCGAAGTATGAAGTGAATATGTCCTTCACCTCATGCAGGCTATGGGACCTTGGGGTTGTTATTTTGGCAACGGGTGACTCTTTCCAGGCCACAGAACATTGCCCGTTTCTCACAGACATTAGTAGGATTGACTGGTAATGCTGACCAATTTGCTTAAGAGTGTTTGGGACAATGAATTGTATTCTCAACACAGTCGGTCATTGTATAAGATGCAAATGCAGCTTTTTGTGATCATAGAAAGTTTTGAATCTATATTGTGAGGGCGTCTATTTAATGTTGTCGTTCTTTAAAGGGCCTCACATTGCATGAAATTGGAGACCTTCCCTTAGAGAATGAAACACTTCACCCATCAGGTTCTAGTGGCAGCCATTTTTATTTCTATTCAGCATTTGCAATTTGGATAAGGATGGAAGGCAACAGTGGTCATTTTCCACAGAGTGAGTTGCAGGTACAGCCTCTTAGGCTGGGTGACCATTCTTCCTTGCCCTCCCTGTCAACCCTATCAGCTTTCATCTTCCACACATTTCCATCTAGTCATTTATGTAAATGTTCATCTCCTCACTTTACCCCTGAGCTTCAGATCAGACATGCTAGTGCACCGTCACTCCATCAAGGCCAGGGCAGTGGTCACTGTCAATGACGCCTCTCCTGTAATACCCTTTGTCCTCCCATACTTCACTGTCACCTGCCTTTATATGTTGAGTTGGCCCCACTTCACAAACTTTATTTCCTCTGTATCCCAGCATGTTACCTCTAACCCCAACAATTGAATGCCCCAGCTTCCCTACCACGCCAATCGCCCCTGATAAATCCCCTTCACTTTCAGTGGACAGATTCCCAGCCCCAAATCATGAATGAACTGAGCCCTGACTGATCTCTGTACAGGTTCCTGACTGACTTTTGTGACTTCCCAAGATAGTTGAACTGGACCTGCAAAACTGACCGTGGCCACTCTCCAGATTGTAGAGGCATGGACTTCCTGATCCTACCCATCTGAAGCAGTCAACTGATCATGTCCTTTCCCCTGGACTTAGGCTAGATCAACTACTTGACTGACTATGCTTGTACCTTCTCATTGAAGGCTGTCTCCTTTACCCTGACTGAGGACTACTTCCCTCAGACTTTGAAATGTGGCCATTTGGTTGAAGTACATGCAGTGTGTTTGCCATGTTTGCTGTTGACACATGGTGCACGTGTGAGATTGACATAGTACAGAGATATACAGCGCTGACAAGTCCCCAGGTCTTGCTAGATTTCATCCTAAGTTCTTAAAAGAAGTAGCGAATAAGATAATTGATGTGTTATTTTTTTCCAAAACTCATTAGAGTCAGGGAAGTACAATGGAAAATATCTAGTGTAACTCCTTTATTCAAAAAAAGTGAGAGGCAGAAAAAAAAGAGTCCCTGACTTGAAATGGTCACTTTGCTTTCTCTCCACCATTTCTGCCAGATCTGCTGAGTTACTCCAGCATTCTCTGTGTTTGTTACAGGAATGAGAGTCCCTGGCAAAAAAAACTAGTCCCAGGTGAAAATTCAATGACATCACCATGCATGCATACCATTAAGAGACCAGCATGATTTAAGGAGTATGTATGTGATGCAGACACAAAGACTAACAGAATTAGCAAATTGCTAAGGCATGGAGAACAATTGTATATATAGTTTGTAATTTGGGTAACTAAAAATGTACATGATGCTGCATGCCTTTTTTTTGGAAAGAAGGAGGGTTGGATTCAAATGCAATCATAAAAATGTCTATTCTAATCTAACCTCTACCTTGAGGCACACTCCCTACAGGCAGACATCTCACATTTTGCTTCAAAGTCCTTAATTTGAATACACTGCTGTGCTGTACACTGAAAACAAACTTGCTATTGTTCACATAGTTCACAAAGCTTATGCCCAATATTATATTTCATGAATTCCTGATAACTTCAATAAAAATTTCCTCTGATGATTGGACAGAATACATTTTCATAATCCAAGTATAATGTGGGGATGTTTGCTGATGACTGCACAATGATGATTGCATTGTGATTCAGGCACAAGGACACCTTTGCATCACAGAGCTCTGTAATCTCTCACCATTTAGGTAACACGTCTTCTTTCTATTCTTCCTGCCAAAATTGGCTATTCCACATTTTCCCAAATTACACACCATTTTTCCACATCTTTGCCCACTCACGTAACCTATCCATATTCTTTTCTAATGTCCTTGTAGCCTCTTTACAACATTTTGTTCGCTGCCTATCTTTGTATCATCAGCAAATTTAGCAATTATGCCTTCCATACTTTCACCTAAATCATTTATATAAGCTATAAACTTTTGGGGTCTCAGCACCAATCTCTATAGCACACTCCTTTTCACATCTCGCCAGACTGAAAAGAACCCATTTACACATACCGTCTTTCTGTTGGCCGGCTAATTGTCAATCCATGCCAATATGCTACCCCCTCACTATGAGTTTTTATTTTCCACAATAACATTTGATGTCTTCTGCAAATATAAGAATAATATGTCCACATGTTCCCCTTTATCCACATGTGCTACTTCCCCAAAGAACTCCAATAGATTGATTAATAACGATTTCCCTTTCATAAAGCTATGTTGACACTGTCTCAGTTACATTGAACATATCCAATTGCCCTGTTATAACTTCTTTAATAATAGATTCTAACATTCCCCCATGGCAGATCTGAAACTAACAAGCGAATAGTTTCTTGCTTTAAGCCTTCTCCCATTTTTGAATAAAGGAGTCACATTCACTATCTTCCAATCTAATAGGACGTCCCGAAATCAAGAGAGTTTTAGAAAATTAAAACCAATGCTCACTGCTTCAATAATTTATGCAGTACCACATCTCTGGTAAATGTGAATTCCTTGAGTTCCTCCCTTTTTCCAGTTTCTGATTTATTGCTGCTTTTGAGATGTTACTTGTATCCTTTATAGTGAAGACTAATACAAAATACCTGTTCAATTCATTTACCATTTCCTTATTTCCCATTATTAATTTTCCAGTCTGACTTTCGGTAGGAGCAATGCTCACTTTGTTAACTCTTTTCTATTTTAAATTATTATAGAAAACCTCACTATCTAGTTCTATATTTTTAGCTAGCTTTCTCCTGTATCCTAAGTTTCCCTCTTTACTAATTTTTTGGTCAACCTTTGCTGCTTTTATATTCTGCCCAATCATAGGCCAAAGACAGATGAACAGGAGCAGGCTGTTTGGCCACTCGATTCTGCTCCACCATTCAAAAGGATCATGGCAGATCCAACATTCTTCACGTCCACTTTCCTGCTCTTACCCCATACCCCTTGATTCCTCCATATCAAGAATCTATCTATCTCAGCCTTAAATATACACAAGGACTCTGCTCCAACATATCTCTCTGGCCAGGAATTCCAGAAACTCACAACTCTCTGAGGGAAGAAAATTCTCCTCATTTAAATCTCACGTTGGTGACCTTTTATTCTGAGACTATGACCTCTGGTCCTCGACTTTCCCATGAGAGGAAACATCCTTTCAGCATTTACCACTTAAGAATCCTATATGTTTCAATGAGATCACCTCTCATTCTTCTAAACTCCAGTGAGTAGAGTCCAAACCTGTTTAGCCTTTGCTTGTAAGACAATTCCTCCATACCAGGGATCATCCTCGTGAACCTTCTCTGAAGTACCTCTAATGAAATGATATCAGTCTTAAATAAGTGCCCAAAACTGGTAACAGTACTCCAGATGTGGTCTCACCAACACCTTGTACATTACAGTAAGTCTTCCCTATTCTTGTACACAATCTCCTTGAAATAAAGGCTAAAATTCTAACATTCTAATAGCTTTCCTGATTATCTGCTGCATTTCTGTGCTAGCTTTCAGTGTTTCTGATTAAAATCTATCTGTGAACAACTATATGTTTTCTTCTTTAGGTTTGATACTATCTTTAGCATGTCTAGTTAATGATGACTGCACCTTTTGGAAATTTTCTAACTCATCGGAATATCCATGTCTTTATTGACCTATCCTTTAAACTAATTTGCCAATTAATTTTAGTCAGCTTTGCTTTTGTGCCATCATACTTGTCTGTATTTAACAGCATTAATGGATTCAGCTGATCATAGTGGATAAGACAACTATTATGGCCACTGTTTCATCAGAAACATCTCAAAGACTCTCCAAGCTAATATAAACTTCATGATTTCTGTCCATAATAAAAACAAGGTGAAGGCATGGAGAGATAATGGAGAGATCACGGGGTATTGGGGATTTGGAGTGGGTGTGGGCATATGAGGTGTCATGGTGGTATGTACAGGGTACAGAGGGTGCATTTCAGCAGAGGCCACTGAGCGATCTGAGGAGACATGCAGGTACATAATGGGCATGATGGTTATAAGTGGTATAAGTGTTGAGTTGGGCATGGATGAGGTTGTGGAACTGATCTAATGTCACAGGACTCTGGAATATAGTAGCCTTGCTCCAGCCCATCCCACTATGAAAATATTGCGGGCAAATATTGTTAGGCAGGAAGCAGGATCGCAATTTTTAAAAATTCCTGTCCTTAAGAGAACAAAGAACAATACAGCACAGGTACAGGCCCTTTGGTCCTTATTTTAAAACTTCAATATGATATACCGTGTCTTTACTTCTGTAAAGTCCTCCAGCTCAATGAACCTCGAAGATTGTTGTGGTCTTCAGTTTCTAGTTCCAGATTTTAAATACTCCAACACTGTTGGTCAAGCCTTCCGATGGTTAAGTCCTAGGATCTGGAATTCTCTCCTGATATCACTCGCCTCTTTCTGTTTCTAAGCTCTGAGTCATCAGTCCTAAAGTCTCCTTACGTTGCTCAGTATCAAAGTTTGCTAATGCTCCTAATGCTTTGGGATACTTAATTGCATTAAACGTTCTATAGGAATGCAAGTTGTTATTGTATGCATATATACAAAGATCACTTTGTGGGTGCTGTGAATAATAACCTAGTGGTAATGCCGTTGGGCTGATAGTTTGAGGGGTCTCAGAGCACAGTAGTAACCTCCCCAGCTCTGAACCAGGAGGCCTGGGTTCAAGTCCCAGTTGCTCCAGAGGTGTGATGTAATTTATCTGAAGAGGTTGATTACGAAATATCTAGAGCAGTGTTCTAGGTCTCTTATAGCACAGCGTAGTGTCCAAACCTCTGGGTTAGAAGGTCCAAATTCGAGTCCACCTGCTCCAGAGGAGTGACGTAACATTTCTGAAATGACTACAGATGGCAAGTGTGAAGTCTGAGTGGTATCACTGTGCTTGGTACAAACACTCCCAGTGTCGGATAGGTTTGGGTCAAAGGGGAACAGCAAACACTGTGCCTGCTTGTTTTGCTACTGAAGAGGTAACAAAGAATTTATGTCAGGCATGTTGACTGAAGCTTTGATATAGCCTTGCTGTTGACTGTTGTTGGCTGATACCACAAAATGGTCCCGTTTTAGAAACTGTCAGCTTTGATGGAAATGCTTTCCTCCATAATGAAGCACCAGCTGAGAAAGCAGTTTTCTATCCCTGCAGACAATAAGGACTGAAGATGCTGGAAACCAACGAGGCCCAAAACAATCCTTCCAGATCCAGCAGAGATTCTCCTGCCCTTCATCCAACCTTATCTATTGCATCTGTTGCTCCTGGTGTAGTCTGCTTTATATCGGGCGAGACCAAACTCAGACTTGGGGACTGATTCGCGGAACATGTGTGCTCTGCATGCAACAACCAACCCAACTTTCCGGTTGCCATCCGTTTTAATTCCCCCTCCCACTCCCCTGATGACATGTCCATCCTTGGCCTCCTCCACTGTCAGAGTGAGGCCAAACATAAACTGGAGGAACAACACCTGATATTTCACCTTAGAAGCTGACAGCCTAATGGCCTTAACATTGAAGTCACTAGCTTCAAAATCCCTCCTCCCCCACGTGTTATCCCATGTCCAGCCCTCCCCCTCCTAACTTGACCTAACCTATCCATCTTCCTACTCACCTGTCTGCTCCATCCTTCCCATGGATCAATCACAGTAACCCCCTAGCTGCATCCACCTATCAGCATCTCTCCTACACTTCCTCCAGCCCCAACCCCCTCCCTCTATTTGTTTCTGGGCTCCCCTCCCCTCCCCACTCCTGACGAAGAGCTTCTGCCCGAAGCATTGACTTACCGGCTCCTCAGATGACGTTCTGAGCTGGGGGGGAGTGGGGAGAGGCACAGGGATTGTAGACAAGGCTGAGCAATTCAAGGTGGACAATGGCAGCCTGCCTCTGATGGACTCAAATCCTTGCATCTTTTTTCCTACCTTCATTGTCCTACAAATACAAGAAAAGGAATTCCAAGAGAGATGTTTATATACACGCAAACAACATCGCAATAATTGAAAATCGGTTCTCAGAATGCAATCTTGAAACCGACTTTTGGAATTAATTGTGTGATAGCTACTGGAGTAACCTCCCCGCCCCAACCAATATTTCCTGCCTCACCGACAATCAATGCTTATCGTATATGCATGAACTGAGGACATAGTGTGTTACCTAGAGGAAATTCAGGGACTATGTTTGTGTTCTGTGTGTTATGATGCTAAGTCTTTGAATATTTAAATACACACCCTGCACTCATTAAGAGAGAGAGAGAGGGTACCTGAAGCCTTGCTAAAAAGATAGCCAGAAGATTTGACGCTACTGGATTGGAACCTGCGAATATAGACTTACACTCAATTATTGGACTTGCTCTGTATTAAATACTGCTGTGGAATAAAAGATTTGCTCTGGGATGGTTAAGTCTTTTTTTTAAAAAAAGCTGTAATCCTATACCTCACAATTCAATCAATAATGTGTTTCTGGGTGCACAGATGAAGTGCAAAATTTTCTCTTCCTAAGGGAGCCAAAATGTTGAAATTTTTGTTTTTAGTCAAATGAACATAAACCAGGCCTTTTCATGTTATTGGAAAAAAAGGTATAAAAAAATTATTGTGGACTTTTGGTGTTTAAATAAAATCAATGAAACTATCTATGCCTTTTAATATCAAGCAGGGTTAAGAGAAACAAAATGTTCATTTGAATTAATCAGGAATTTATTTCTGGCTTCAAATATCATGAGGACGAAGCAGATTTTTCTTGGTTAATGAAAAGGACCAAGGAACAGTGTGTAATCGCAAAACAGTGGAGCATTCCTTCCATCTAGTGGGCAGTGTTGGTATTTCTGGTGGGGTGTGGGAATGGTGCAGGGCGATCTGACTATCTCAAAATGTTGTGTTTCTTATTATACTTCCAGCAACAATAAGGGTGACTGAGTGGGATAACATTCAGGAGATTTTTGGCTATTGGTTTTTCAATTCATTATCAAGTTTGAATTTTACATTAAGAGAAAATGAGAAAAACATAAAGTGTAAATTTGCTAGTCCATTAATCATGTGAAATAAATGAAAACAAGTAAAATTGTTGTCAAATATATTTACATGGGAAAAATAAAACACAGCTCTGAACTTTTAGTGAAATTCCTAAGTGGTTTCTGGCTTTCTTAATTGGAATTAATGATATCTGAAAAGGGGGGATTCTATGAAACTTGTAGTGTGAAAATGAATTGTATAAAACAGGAAAAATCCAAGCTGAATCCTTAGCCTCTATTAAATTAGTTAATCTCAGAAATGATCATGATAAAGCTAAAATTGGACACTGTAATTTTGAGTTAAGAGGAAGTGGAAAATGAGAATGTTTTCCTTTCCTGGCCCATAGATAGTAACACCTGAAGGACAGTTTGTTTTGGACATTAAATGAAATTTAGCTGGAGTTCGCTGTTACGAGTTCCATGTTCAATAGCTTGCCAAAATTTAGATTTTCTACTCTGTCTTATTTTAAACTTGGCAGCAGCCCATTGTATTGTTTGAAACGGACTATCACCATTGTTACAACACACTGATTGGAATATCTAAGCTCTCAAAGTCTAAGCTTGAACTTGAAGAATGATCATTTGAGTAAGAAACCTGTAAATTCATGGCATCCACAGATCCACTTCCTTGGCTGAATAACCTTACATGATTTGAGAAGCCTGGTTATATTGCCAAGAATACCAGACCATTTGCTATATTATCATCACCAGGTTTTTCTCGGCAGATTTCCAAGTAGGTTATATTTATGCAGGGTTTTCTTTGAGCTTGAATATTTTTTTAAACGTCACAGATGGTTCGATGAAAAAACTACCATTAAACAATCTACTTATCAAAAATAAATTCATACAGCAGCTTAACTGTCAGGTTATTTGATAACCTGCGCTGATAAGTAAGATTTCTTTCTACATCACAGTCTATCCATGGCAACCTTTATGAGCAAGCCTAATGACAATATCTTCCTGCAACCATTCAAATTTGTCAAGGCTGCGTTTTTTTTTAATTACTAAGGCTGTTTCCATGGTAATTTGGGCTCCAATTAGGTTTCATCTTGTTCCTTAGTGATGAACTGATATCTAACTTTCTTCCAGATATTACTGATTTTTCAGGCTCAGTTTTGTGTTGAGCATCGGTGTATTCCGATAAACTTGACAGTTAATCTCCTTGGTAACTGGACAAAATTACAGCAGGATCTCTAACACATTGATTCAAACTGAGCCAGAACCCTGATGGATTTACTGGTCAGTTGCAGTATAATGAGGTTGTTTTATGTCATCACTGGTTTGTGGGAGTAATTTAGGCGGTGCACTGGTTTAGAAAACTTCCATCTTTCTTGTATAAATTCCAAATTTACCTCATTGTAAGGAGGCTGGTTTGCTTGAACAGTGAAATCTATTAACTCCACACAGTTCAGCCTTTTGTAGGTAAATAGTACAGATACAATTAAAAATGAATGGTTTAATTGGTGCAACCTCTACCGCGATACCATATGTTCACTCAATGAATATTATAATGAGAAGTCAGTGTGCAGTTTTATTTTTATTTGCTAATTATAGCAGCACTAAAATCACACCATAGGATCCTAGTGTAAAATGCACATTCTTGTATTAAAGGTTTTTACTAGATACCTTAGCAGAAGCATTCATCTATTGAAACCAGCAGTGAGGAATTTTAACTGCATTCAATGTGTGCCCATTAGGATCAGAATGCGTGATTCTGGTTTTTTATTTGTAAAAATTGTTCTTCTGTAGCATAGTTAAACAATCTATTTGGGAGTTGGGGTGATGGTTCAGATATCAAGTAGAATTTGAAAGAAGAATTAGCAGAGGGAATTGAATGCATGGGGGCGAATGTGAGTAGAAGTTTCAAACAGCTGAGGTTTAAGAAAGACAATTCCAGAGTTCCAAGAAAGGACGACTGAAGGCACCACCAATGATTCTAAAAGAGTTCACTTTAACTAATTCAAATACATCAGCCGGCCCTGATGATAAATCACATGAACGTTTGCATTAGTGGTAGTGGTTTTTTGAGCATGATTGTGTGAATCAGAAGAAAAGGCACAATAAAAAAATTGAGTCCATCTCATTTATTCTCTTTATATTCCTCAACATGAGCTCAGTCCTAAACTCTCAGTGTTGGGACAGAACGAGACAGAGATTGCAATTGTTCACTCGTTATAGGGATACACCAGCAAATCAAGTTCCTCTTTGAGCCATATACTATCCTGATTAGAAACTATAATATTATTCCTTCATTGTTGCTGTCAAAAAGCAGCAGGTCCCTCCCTGACAGTGCTGTGGGCTTGCTTATTTGGACAGCAGCACTTCAAGGATTTTGCTCACTACTACCTTCTCAAGGGTGATTAGGAATGGACAATAAATTCTAGGCTTGTAACAACACACATCTCCCAGGAATGAACAATGAAGAAAAACTGTATGCATTCTTGAAAAGGACTTTCCATCTTAAGTTAGCGATCGTACTCTTGCTTTTCTCATGCTCAATCACACATTCAATCCTTAGCCAGCAGCCAGGGGTCCTTCACAAACAAAAACAGAAGTTGCTAGAAAAGCTCAGTAGGTCTGGAAGCATTTAGGCAGAGAAATCATTTTTAATGTTTCGGGTAGCTAGGAAAACATCAGTTTATATGCAGAAGATATGGGTGGTGGGAGGGCGTAAGGAGTAAACAACAGGTGGGATAGAGCCTGAAGAGAGAGAAGAGCAATTGGACAGACAAAGGAGTTGATAACAATCAGGGTGGGATGGTGAATAGCTGTTAATGGAGACTGTTAGTGACTTACAACAGGTAGCGTGTAATGGCAGGCTATGTGATGACAAGGACTGGTGTGTGGGGTGGGTGGCTGGGACATGGGAGAGTTCACACCCTAAAATTATTGAACTCAATATTGAGTCCAGAGGGCCGCAAGAGTCCCCAAGCGGAAAATGAGGTGTTGTTCTTTCAGTTTGCGCTGAGCTTTGCTGGAACATTGCAGCAAGCCTGAGACACAGGCGTTGGCCAGAGAACAGGTTGATGTGTTAAAGTGGCAGGCAACAGGAAGCTGGGTCTTTTTTGCAGCAGAACGTAGATGTTCTGTCAAGCAGTCACCCAGACTATGCTTTGTTTCCCCAGCGAGCACATTGTGAGCAGTGAATGCAGTAGACTAGATTGTGCAGGTAAAGTGCTGCTTCACCTGGAAGGTATGTTTGGGCACAAAAACAAAGTTGCTGGAAAAGCTCAGCAGCTCTGGCGGCATCTGTGAAGGAAAAAACAGAGTTAGCGTTTCGAGTCTGGTGACCCTTCCTCAGAACTGGTATGTTTGGGCCCTTGGATACTGGGGAGAGAGGAGGTAAATGGGCAGGTGTTATACTTTTGCTGATGGCATGGGAAGGTGGCATGGGAAGGTGCCATGGGGCATCCCTGCAGAAGAATGCCAAGGGAGGGGAGGGGAATATGTGTCTGGTGGTGGCATCTCACTGGAGGTGGCAAAAATGGCGTCCGATGATCTTCTGGATGTGAATGCTGATGGGATGGTAGGTAAGGACAAGGGGAACCCTATCGCTGTTGCAGGACGGAAGAGAGAGGGTGAGGGCGGAAGTGCAGGAGATGGGTCGGACCTGGTTGAGGGACATGTCAACAATGGTACTGGAGAATCCTCAGTTGAGAAAGAAGGTGGACATTTCAGAGGCTCTCTTGTTGAAGTTGGCCCCATTGGAACATATGTGATGGAGACGGAGGAACTGAGAGAATTGAATGGAGTCTTTACAGGAAGCAGAGTGTGAGGATATATAGTCCAAGTAGCTGTGGGAGTCAGTGGGTTTATAGTGGAAATTAGTGGCCAAGCTATCCGCAGAAGTGGAAACAGAGATATCAAGGAAGAGAAGGGAGGAGTCAGAGATAGGCCAGGTGAAAGTGAGGACAAGGTGGAAATTGGAAGTGATATCAATGAACTTTTCCAATTCCTGACAAGAGAGGGAAGCAGCACCGACAATATCATCGATATATTGGAGCAAGAGTTGTGGATGGGGGCTGGAAGAGGACTGGAGCAAGGAATGTTTCACATACCCACAAAGACACAGTCATAACTGGGGTCCATGAAAGTACCCATGGCCACCCCCTGACCTGAAGAAAATGAGAGGAGTTAAAAGAAAAGTTGTTGAGGGTGAGGATCCGCTCGGTCAAGCGGAGAAGGGTGGTGGTAGGTGGGGACGGTTTAGGCCTTTGTTCCAGGAAGAAGTGGAGACCCTTTAGACCATCCTGGTGAGGAATGGACATGTAAAGGGATTGCGCATACTTGGTAAAGAGGAGGCAGCTGGAGCCTGCAAACTGGAAAT
Organism: Rhincodon typus; assembly: GCF_021869965.1. NCBI lineage: Eukaryota > Metazoa > Chordata > Chondrichthyes > Orectolobiformes > Rhincodontidae > Rhincodon > Rhincodon typus. The sequence continues at coordinate 22,415,527 of NC_063345.1, read as the reverse complement.
TCTGAAACTGGTGTAAACTGTCAGAGGAATCATGGATGTACATGGGCAGGGTCTGGACCAGGGAGAGAAGACTTAGTCAATATAGCATGGGTCCTTCGCTGTTCAAACAAAGCAGTTTCTCTACATCGAGTTCAACATGGAATTTACAAGAAAGATGAAGCTGAAAGGTTTTGAACCCCCTTCCCCTCCCCCATTTCTGATGAAGGATCTAGGCCCGAAACGTCAGCCTTCCTGCTCCTATTATGCTGCTTGGCCTGCTGTGTTCATCCAGCTCTACACCTTGTTATCTCAGATTCTCCAGCATCTGCAGTTCCTACTATCTCCTTCACAAATCAGTGCATTTATGAAATTATTTAACAAACAAATAATCACATAAAGCAGTCTGTACAGAAATGCAACTGACGAATGTCTTGATTGAATAATAGTGCCAGAGAGCCTGTGATATTTTGTTCAGTTACCTTGATGCTTAACTTTCAGGTTTATCAGAATTACAAAGACAGTCAGCAGAAGACTCAGACTACTTGCTCTAGTTTTCCTTTGAATTATTAGAGGAGCTGTCTTTTGATGTCATTATAAACCAAGATCCTCCTAATCTGTTGAAGTGGATGTTAAAATGCCACCAGGGAATTTTGGGACAGTTTGAAGGAGAGATTGGCAGGTTTGTTTATAATTATGATTGCATAAGCAGGTCCACAAATAAAATATAGGGAATATATTGTACAAGACTATGTCAATGTTATACTTGCAGCATGTACTAGCAGCTTTCACAAAATGGCCATGTGTGAAAATCAAAGGAGATCAGTCCTTAGTGGGGTCAACAGGAGCTATAGACTGTTGGGGTACCATTACAGCCAGTCAGGGGCTCCTCTGAGTCCAGTTCAGGGGGTTGGCCATCGTCAGTCAGCCATTTGGTCCACCAGAGCCCATGGATCTATGACCCTGTAGTCAGTCGATTAGTACACAGTTAGTCCTAAAGGTTGGAAGATTGCCACTAGGTCAGCGCTGTGGAGACACGAGCCTGGCAGCTGGGACATGGTCAGTCAGGGCTGCCAAATTATTCTGGGAAGGGCGAATGATCAATCCAAGTGCGTTTGCTCAATAATAATTGAGAGGCATTACAAGTGACGGTCCTTAGAAGGCTAGGAAAGCAGACAACTCAAATGTGGGCATGAGGTTGATTGTACTAAGTCATTGAAGGTTACAGCAAGAGGGTGAAATTCAAGATAGAAAGATGGTATCCGATATAGAGCATAGAAGGGACTGACAGCTCCGGGATGAGCATTTTCACTGATCATGGTCACTATGGCTTCTATATAGGCAGAATGTTGGCCCAAAATTTAACAAAGTCATGAATTTTGGTGGTAAATGGAACATTGATGGATCTAAAAATAGGCTTAACAGAAACAGGAGGAAGCCCCAGAAGCCAGAGTCTGGGATGGTGGGGTGGGGAGTACATTATGGTCCAATAAGTGGGGTCTAGGGCTCTAGGAATCTAGGATCATGTTGTCCTTGACTCAAGGGGGTGCAAAGTTGCTGACCTCCAGTGGGTGTTTCATTGGGGCTACCATGCTCAAGATCAGGGAAGGTGGCTGTGCCAAGATCAAGGGGCAGTACGGATCAATGGCAAGGCCTCTGTGCTCAGATTAGGATTTGCTCAAGTTGGGGCAGGGCCATATTTCAGGGTCAGGGGCAGGATCCAGGGGCTGAGCCAAGGAACCTGCAGCCCATGCTAGAAGCAGTACTGTATCTCTGGCTTTGATAAGGGCTGCAGGGACAGCAACACATGACAGGCAGCATGAAGGTTGCGGGGACGTGGGGGTGGGATTATCTCATTTTTCAGCTGGAGCAATCAACTCACTCACGAGGGTACCTTGCCATCTTGGGTCGAATCTTAGAAAATAGCTGACACTGAGGATAAAGTGGGCAGTGTGAGTTTGTGAGACAACAAGGTGCAGGGCTGGATGAACACAGCAGGCCAAGCAGCATCATAGGAGCAGAGAGGCTGACGTTTCGGGCCTAGACCCTTCATCAGAAAAGGGGGAGGGGATGAGGTTGGTCGGTAGGAGATGGAGGTGCGGCTTGAGGTGGGAGGAGGGGATAGGTGGGAGGAAGAACAGGTTAGGGAGGCAGGGACGAGCTGGACTGGTTTTGAGATGCAGTAGGGGGAGGGGAGATTTTGAAACTTGTGAAATCCACATTGATACCATTGGGCTGCAGGGTTCCCAAGCGGAATATGAGTTGCTGTTCCTGCAACCTTCGGGTGGCATCGTTGTGGCACTGCAGGAGGCCCAGGATGGACAGGGACTTCAGGGACAGTGTAAAATATTTGGAACTTGAGGTTTTGCTAGGGGCCATTACCAAAACCTTGACAGCAGTGATTCAGGAATGCTCCTTGTCTGAATTTATATGCCAGCTTATTTCAAGGAGTAACTGGGGACCTGTGTGGCATCTCCCAATCCTCCACCCACAAATACATCTGAGATGGTACTGAATGGCATTTCTGCAGGTCACAGCTCTTCATGTCCTTCCCCTAAGACAAGCAACTCAGACAGTGGGATTCTCCACCATACTGGTTTCCTCCAGATGCAGGGTGCTTTTGACTGCACCCACCTTGCTTCAAGGCTACCCTATTACCAACCTGTAAAGTTTGTCAACAACAAAACCTTCTACTCCATTGGAATTCAAATGATATATGATCATCGATGGCAGATTTTGGTGATCAGCACCAGATATCCTAGAAGCTGCTATAACTCATACTGGAGGATGCGCAGATTCCTGCTTTCTTCCAAGGTCTCAGGCCATACAGGGTGACTGATGGGAGAGAAGGCCTACTGACCTAGTGAAAAAACCTAAACATAATCCTCAGACTGACACAGAATGGAGATACAATCCAATGCAGCTAGGGTCATAACGAACCATCGGTCTGTAGAATAACAGAATCCCTACAGTGTTGAAGCAGGCCCTTCAGCTCATTGAGTCCACACTGACCCTCTGAAAAGTATCCCACCAGGATCCAACTCCACTCATGCTGTCTTTGTGACCCTGCATTTCCCATGGCTAATCCACCATCCCTGGCCACTACGAGCAATTTAGCATTGTCAATCCACCTAGCCCACACATCTTTAGGCTGTGGGAGGAAACCAGACCACCCTGAGGGGCCCCACGCAGACACAGGGAGAACATGCAAATTCCACACAGTCAGCTGTCTGAGGGTGGAATCAAACCCTGGCCCCTGGCACTGTGAGGCAATAAGTGCTAACCACTGAGCCACCATGCTTCCCACATTTGAGGTGAGGTTTCGATAGCTGGACTGGTAGGACAGAGCTTTACAGTACAACCCAGAAATGGTGTGCCACATTGCTGTGGCATACTGTGCCCTTTACAAGTGGAGCCAAAAGTCATGCTGAATGCAGATGAAATGGGGGATCAACAACAATCTCCAGACATTGGTCTGGAAAGCTGTCCAAAAGAGTGTGACAGAGTAATGAATCACTGAACATGAGAAACCAGACAGGACCTCACTGAAACATCCTTCCAGAATGAAGGATGTGGGTTTGGACTTTGTTTATTTATTTAAGACTCTTGGTAATATGGAATACAACCTTGGTTTAGTGCAAAGAACATGCGAACCTTTCAATTTTTGCAATCCTTTACCTTTTCTGTTGCTGGATAAATGTCAAATTATCAATTTGGTTGTGCTGTTGAGATCTTTTAGATGATCTGTCTTTCAAGAATCTAAACATTACAGTCCTACTGACTATTGGGGAAAAAGAAATGGCCTTCAGTGAGACAGGGTACTAACATTACTTGATGCTAAGGTGAGCCAGCATTTGAACTTGCTATCAGGAGACCATATCTGAGTGTTGTGCACTGTATTCCCTCATGATAGCCAGCATATTGAGAGGGATCTAAGGAATGTCCTTTTGATCCTTCCATCGTCGGTAACCCTTCAATATTTCAGAGTGCATGTAGTCTGCTAAGTTGCCCTGAAATTCTTGAGAAAGCTGTGGGAAGGCATTGAAGCTGTGGGAGACAGCATTATATGCAACTATTCTTGGCAGACCACTGTACCCTTGTGGGAGAGTGGACATGTGAATTTTCCATTGTTCACCTCCCTTGAAAGGCTGCTGGATAACATAAACCTTTCCTCTCAGCAACATGTGGAAACATGACTGATTCTGTACCACCTATCGATGTGCCTGATGCCCCCCACCCAGCCTCCCAGCTGGTCTTTGTCCTCTTGGGTGGTCAATTATTGCAGCAGTGAGACAAAGAAAGGGATTCAGTCTGATGAAATTGATGGAAGCCCAGTCAATAATAATGCTTTCAGGAGAGGTGGTGAGATGCCCCCAGATGACCGAATGGGAGGAAATGCTAATAGTTTTGGAGGATGAGGTGATAGTGAGCCATTGAGTGGATGCAATTGTGGGAGCTTTAGTCCAGGGGCCATGGTGAGATGTGACAGTGGCAGAGTTAGAGTGAATGGAGGACCCACAAGCGCAGAGAGAAGATAGTTGTACTTACCCTTGTGGAGTGCAGAAGATCATTAAGCTTTTTCCTGCATTGTTGGCTGCCATTTCTGACTTGGGGACAGCACTGATTTGAGCTGCTAACTGGTCCAGGCTAGGTGGTCTGGCAGTGTGGTCTCCTGTGCTGGTCTGCAGGACAAAGGGTGGCCCTCCTTTCCACCGCCCTGTCACCAAAACCTCCAGATGAAATGAAGAAAGAAAATTGCTTGAGAAAAGTTGCTGTGAGTCAAGGCAGATGAGGCACTATAGACCTCCCTTGACAGATAACTTAAATTGAAAATTCTGCCTGAACCCTTGTATCGAGTTGAACTTTATGGAGAGTTAAGAACTAATAAACAAACAGTATCTTCTTTAAAGCAGCTTGAGAATTGAACTAAGGATTTCCCTGTCAAAGGCGAGAGCAAGACCAAGGATGGTTGAAGAGGGACAGAGGCAGGATAATCAAGGATTAGAGGCATAAGACATTGGAATTATGAGATGGATGGTAAAAGTATATGCAACAATAATTGCATAAGAAACAAGATTGTCAATATTACACAGCATGGTGTTGAGGAAATTCAAATTGCAGCCTAAAGGGTCAATACAGCAACTGAAAAAGACATCCAAAATTAATATATAAATCACACTGAAACATCATCTTAACAAGAATGCTCTTTACTTTCCTCAGTTGATGAGCTTCTTTAGAAAATGGACCAACTCACATCTGACACTTAGGTTTGACATATTATGGTTTTCAGTTTGCCTTCAAGAAACCAGGGCTATAAAATCAGATGCCAGGATAATCTACACAATAATATTGTTGAATGCATTTATTATGAAATGTGACGATTGCAACAGAATTGTTACTACCATTCCAATTTAGGGATGGCAATGGTGGCTCAGTGGTTACCACTGCTGCCTTACAGCACTAGTGACCTAGGTTTGATTCCACCCTCTGGACACTCTCTGTGTGGAGTTTGCAAATTCTCCCACTGTCTGTGCGGGTTTCCTCCAGGTGCTCTGGTTTCCTCCCATAGTCCAAAAATGTGCAGGTTAGGTGGATTGGCCATGCTAAATTTCCCATAGTGCCCAGGGATGTGCAGGCTGGGTGGATTAGCCATGGAAAATGCAGGATTGCGGGGATGGGATGGTTTTTGGGTGGAATGCTCTTTGGAGGGTAGGTGTGGGCTGAAGGGCCTGCTTCCATGCTGTAGGGACTCGATGAACTAACTCCTTTCTACTTGAATATGTTTTCGTATTTTTATTGTAGGCTTTTGGCTATCATCCCAGTTTGAGTTTTGCAGCAGAGTTCACACACTGCTATTCGCCTACAAACCACTAGATGGACCTTCACCTCTGCCCATGCAAACCTTGTCAGACATTTCATTATTCAGACAGTTACTGTAACAAAACAATTGGTTGAAATAGTATCTTCAACAGTTTTGAAGCCTGAGGAGGGATGACGGTGTCTCAATCAACTTAATCAATCATACCCATTTTCTGTATGATTCCTCTTGGTGAATAATTCTCTCTTTTTTTTTAAATGAATGTGGGCATCACTGACCAGGCCAGCAATTATTACCAATCCCTAATTGCCCAGAGCACAGTTAAGAGTCAGCCACATTGATGTGGGTCTGGAGTCACATGAAAGCCAGATCAGGTTAAAGAGAGCAGTTTCCTTCCCTAACGGACATTAGTGAATTAGATCTTTTCCAAAAATCAACAATGGATTAATGGTCATCATTAGACTTCTCCATAGAATCCATACAGTGTGGAAACAGGCCATTCAACCCAACAAATCCACACTGCTCCTGCAAAGAGCATCCCACCCAGACCCAATCCCCTACCCCTGATTTCCCATGTCTAATCCACCTAACCTAAACTGTTGCAGTTGGTTGGCTCGCCGAGCTGGTTTGCTGTTCCGCAGATATTTCGTTACCATGCTTGCTAACATCCTCAGTGCAGCCTCTGATGAAGCGTTGGTGTGGTGTGTTTTCCCACCTGGTTTTTAAACTCTGGGGTCAGTTGCGATAGATTGCCTCACTTCTGGGTTTCCTCTGTAGTGAAATGTATATGGGGTCGAGTTCAATGTGTTTATTAATAACATGCTTCGTGGAGTGCCATGCTTCCAGGAATTCTCGTGCTTGTCTCTGCCTAGCCTGTCCCAGGATCTTGGTGTTGTCCCAGTCGAAGTCATGGTTCTCCTTGTCAATGTGGATTGAGATGAGTGAGTATTGGTCGTGGCTTTTTGTAGCCAGTTGGTGTTCATGTACTCTTGTTGTTAGTTTCCTTCCTGTTTGTCCGATGTAGTGTTTCTCGCAGTCTCTGCAGGGGATCTTGTAGATGACATTGGTCCTATCCATGGCGGGGAGTGGGTCTTTAGTTCAGGTGAGCAGTTGTCGTAGGGTTGATGTGGGTTTGTGTGCCACTCTGATACCCAGCGGTCGTAGAAGTCTTGTGGTGAGTTCTGACGTGTTCCTGACGTAGGGTAGTGTGATGACTGTGTTGGGGCGTGTAGAATCTTTCTGATGCTGTTCCTGTAGGCATCTCCTGACCCACCGATGCTTCATCAGAGGCTGCACTGAGGATGTTACCAAGCACGGTAACGAAATGTCTGCGGAACCACAAACCAGCTCGGCGAGCCAACCAACCTCAACACCCACAACCCGAGCTACAGATCTACTCCAAAACCTTAGAGACCTAACCTAAACATCCCTGGGCACAATAGCATGGCCAATCCACCTACCCTGCACATCTTTGGACTGTGGGAGGAAACCAGAGCACCTGGAGGAGACCCACGCAGACACGGGGAGAATGTGCAAACTCCACACAGACAGTCGCCCGAGGGTGGAATCAAACCGAGGTCCCTGATGCTGTGAGGCAGCAGTGCTAACCAATGAGCCACCAATTCCAATTCCTGGTATTCAAATTCTACCATTTGCCAGGGCAGATTTAAACCCAGGTCCCCAGAACATTACCAGAGTAACTGGGTTAATGGTCTAGCAATAGAGTCATTGTGCCATCATCTCCCCTTAAACTGCATATTGAATAGTATTGAATTATACAATACAGTGTGGAGCTGGAGGAACACAGCAGGCCAGGCAGCATCAGAGGAGCAGGAAAGTTGATGTTTCGGGTCAGGACTCTTCTTCAGTAATGGGGAGGGGGAAGGGAGCTGGGAAATAAATAGAGAGAGGAGGGGTGGGGCTGGGGAAGGTAGGTGGGATGGTAATAGGTGAGTGCAGGTGGGGATGGTCCGTGGGATGGGTGGGGCGGATAAGTGGGAGAGAAGATGGGGATAGGTTGTTTCGGGTCAAGGAGGTGGGAGGCAGGATGGGTGGGGCTGGGGAAAGGTAGGTGGGGTGGTGATAAGTTGGATACAGGTAGGGAGTAGTGAGGATTGGTCAGCGGGAAGGGTAGGGCGAATAGGTGGGGAAGAAGACAGACAGATTGTGTCAGGTCAAGGAGGCGGGATGACAGGGAGGGTTGGACATGGGATGAGGCTGGGGGTGGGGAGGTTTTCAACCTGGTGAATTCCATGTTTAGGCCATTGGGCTGTAGGCTCCCGAGGCAGAATATGAGGTGTTGCTCCTCCAGTTTGCACGTGTCATTGTGACACTGGAGGAGGGCCAGAATGGACATGTCACCCAGGGAATGGGAGGGGGTGTTAAAATGGTTGGTGACCGGAAGGTGTTGTCATTTGTCACGCACAGAGTGCAGATGCTCTACGAAATGGTCCCCGAGTCTGCGCTTGGTCTCATCGATGTAGTGAAGGCCACATTGGGAGCACCCTGCTACACCTGCCCCTACACCTCCCCACTCACCTCCATTCAAGGCCCAAAACAAACTTTTCATATCTGACAGGGGTTCATCTGTACATCCGTCAATTTGGACTATTGTATCTGCTGCTCCTGAAGTGGCCTCCTCTACATTGGTGAGACCAAGTGTTGACTCGGAGACTGTTTCGTAGAGCATCTGCGCTCTGTACGTGACAAACAACAACACCTTCTGGTGGTCAACCATTTTAACACACCCTTCCACTCCCTGGGTGAAATGTCCATCCTGGGCCTCCTCCAGTGCCATAATGACACCAGACGCAAACTGGAGGAGCAACACCTCATATTCCACCTCGGGAGCCTACAGCCCAATGGTTTAAACAGAGAATTCACCAGTTTTAAAATCTCCCCACCCCCGGCCTCATCCCATGTCCAACCCTCCCTCTCATCCCCGCCTTCTTGACTTTACACAACCTGTCCATCTTCTCTTCCACCTATCCGCCCTACCCTTCCTGCTGACCAATCCCCTCTACTCCCTACTTGCACCTAAACTATTACTACCCCACCTACCTTTCCCCAGCCCCACCCATCCTCCATCCCACCTCCTTGACCTGACACAACCTGTCCATCTTCTCTTCCACCTATCTGCCCCATCCATCCCACTGACCAATCCCCACCACTGCCTACCTGCACTCACCTATCACCATCCCACCTACCTTCCCCAGCCTCACCCCTCCTCTCTCTATTCATTTCCCAGCTCCCTACCCACTTCTGATTTCTGAAGAAGGGTCCTGACCCAAAACATCAACTTTCCTGCTCCTCTGATGCTGCCTGGCCAGCTGTGTTCCTCTAACTCCACATTGTATTGTCTCTGACTCTAGCATCTGCAGTTCTTGCTATCATCGAATTATACAATGGTGTAATCCAGGGGTAATAATAAGGAATCACTGATATGAGAAAGGAACATCATGTCATTTACATATGCCTTAGCTGCTTCAAGTTAGATTGATTGACACTTCACAGAATCAAAGATTCCTGAATTAAACTGTTGAATAGAGGCATAATATTGTGGGTGCTGGAAATCTGAAACAATTCTGAAGAGGAGTCATGCTAGACTCAAGGCATTTGGCCCTGACTCTCTCTTCACAGATGCTGCCAGATCTGCCGAGTTTCTCCAACATAATATGTTTCTTCCTGAATTGAAACGTCAGCAACTAATGGTACAGCAGGAGATCCTTGAATTTATGCAATAGACTCAAAGGTCAATGTGAATTCAGAGCCTATTTTACATTTCTCGTTATTTTTACTTCCATTGACTTCAAAGGTATGTGATTTTCATTCTCATATACACAACACATTGCCCTCTCCTACAGTATTATTTCCAGTGAATAGTCAACATCTTGCATAAGGAATAGACATTTCATAGAATCCCTACAGTGTGGAAGCAAGCCATTTGGCCCATCAAGTCCACGCCGACCCTCTGAAGAGCATCCCACCCAGATCTACTCACGCCCTCCACCCTATCCCTGTAACCCTGCATTTTCCATGGTAAATCTACCTAGCCTGCACATTCCTGGTCACTACAGGGGAATTTACTACGGGCAAGTTGTCTAACCTACATATCTTCGGACTATGGGAGGAAACTAGAGCACCTGGATGAAACCCATGCAGACACAGGGAAAATGTGCAAACTCCACACAGACTCCACACAAGGCCAGAATAAAACCCAGGTCCCTGGCGCTGTGAGGCAGCAAAGCTAACCACTGAGCCACTGAGCCACAATGAAACACTCTGAAAGTGTCAATACAATTAAGATTATATTGATCAAGCTGTTTTATTTAGCAGCAATTACAAATTTTTTTTTGGTAAATCTTCTACAATGCAGCATCAAAATATTATACAACAGCACTCAGACACTATTAGTAGATTACTGCAGAATAGTAGGAAAGAAACAATTGCTTCTCTATTTCATAGGATATAGACCAAGGTGCCAGAAGTGTTGTTTCTTTCATGATTTTACTGGATTCAATCCTGAATATAATTTATTCCATAAATTATTTGCCAGATAGCCAACAGTGCTTTTGTGCTCCTTCAAGTATGGACTACACAATCCATGCCCTCTAAAATTGTTCCATGGAGACATCGACTCAAGTTTCAAGATTGCTGAATTTAATGGTTATCCATGTCTCTGGAATTAAATTATTTAATGTATATAAACTGCAAGATTAATTGGCTCATGCTTCCGTATATTGTAGTCATAGAGTCACACAGCGCGGAACCAGATCCTTCAGTTCAACCAGTCCATGCTGAACATATTCCCTAACTGAACTAATCCCACCTGCCTGCTCCTGGCCCATATCCCTCCAAACCTTTCCTATTCATGCACTTATCCAAATGTCTTTTAAACATTCTATAGGAACCAACATCCACCACTTCCTCAGGAACACATGAACCAACATTTGTGTAAAAAATTTGCCCCTGCATGTCATTTTAAAACTGCTCTCCTCTCATCTTAAAAATGTGCCCCCTAATCTTGAAATCCCCTTCCTAGGGAAAAGACAACTACCTTTAACTTTATCTACACCCCTCATTATTTTATAAACTTCTATAAGGTCGCCTCTCAATCTGCTATGTTCAGTGAAAAACGTCCCAACCTATCCAGCCTTTTTAAAACTCAAATGTTCCATACCCTGCGACATCCTAGTAAATCTCTTCTGAACCCTCTCCAGCTTAATAATATCCTTCCTATAACTGGGCGACCAGAGCTAGACACATTATTCCAGAAAAGGCCTCACCAACGTCCTGTACAACCCGAATATGATTTCTCAACTCTGTACCGAAAGGACAGAGCAATAAAGGCAAGCATGCCAAATGCTTTTTTAACCTGCCTGTCTTTACGTGACACAAACTTAAATAATTATGTACCTGAACCCTTAAGTTCTTCTGAAACTTCATAGAATTATGCACCTGCACTCCTATTTCCCTCCGTTCTACAACACTACCCAAGGCACTACCATTAATTCAGAAGATTGAGGGGGGATCTTATAGAAACATATAAAATTATGAAGGGAATAGATAAGAAAGAAGTAGAGAGGATGTTTCCTCTGGCAGGTGAAGCTAGGACAAGAGGGCATAGCCTCAAGATTAGAGGGAGCAGATTTAGGACTGAACTGAGAAGGAATTTCTTCACCCATAGGGTTGTTAATCTATGGAATTCCTTGCCCAGTGAAGTAGTTGAGGCTACTTCAGTAAATGTTTTTAAAAAAAAGGTAGATTTTTTTTGAACAATAAAGGAATTAAGGGATATGGTGAGAACGCGGGTAAGTGGATCTGAGTCCACAAAAGGATCAGCCATGATCTTATTGAATGGCGGAGCAGGCTCGAAGGACCAGACGGCCTACTCCTGCTCCGAGTTCTTATGTTCTAATTGTATAAGCCCTACCCTCATTTTGTTTCCTCTCTGATGCAGTCAGGTAGAGGAAATTGTGCACATCGCACAACAGCTTTTGATAAAAAAAAGTGCCTTGTTAAGACAACTAGGGGAATTTTATCCGTGAAGGGATCCTGGCAAATATTGAGAAGATAAATCTACAAAATAGAGATATAAGAGGATACCGGATGGTACAGTAATGAAATCATTCTTTATCTTTGGAGCCTTTGGTTAAATCCTGTCCCAGACAGATAGTGCCACGGAAGTAAACTATCTTGTAAACATTAGCCCATTTTATTGTTTTTTCTTTTTGATACAAAGGATTTACTACTTTCGATTAGCTCTAGTGAAAACTAAGGCTGAAAATATATGTATCATGTTGCAAACTCAAATGTTGATACATATACAGAATTTGTTACAATGCAAATCCTTTTCAGTGGTCAGCATGAAATACATACTAGCAGTGAGAATATAAGGATTAGGTTCTCCCTGGAAGTGAGCTCACTCATAAATCCTAGACATTTAGGCAATAATCCCTTTACAATTAGAAGACTTTAAGAAAATCTGTGGGATCAGTGGATGAGAACACTCAGTGGGTGGGCAGGCTGCTGTTCCTCGATTCCTGAATGTAATTTAGATTCATGCTGTGCTCTTTGGCCAACTAGTGCAGAAGGGTCTGGCAAAACATCAACAACAACTTATAACTACATAGCGCATTTAATATTGTAAAGTTTCTCAAAGTGCTTTGCAAGAGAGAAATCAGTAAATAAATTTTTGACACTGAGCCAGAGAAAGAAATGTTAGGGTAGATAATCAAAAGCTTTATCTGGGAGATATGTTTTAAGAAGTACCTTAAAGGAATAGAGAAGGCGAGAGAGAAAGGTTTTGACGGACAGCTTTAGGGAAGGAATTCCAGAACTTAAGGCCAAAGCAGCTGGAAGCATAGTCAATGTTGGGATGATGAAAAAATGCAAGCGGCCAGAATTGAAGGATCACAGATATAATAAAGGTTTACAGGGATGAGGAGATTACAGAGATTGGAAAGAGTTGGAAAATTTTGAAAACAAGAATGAGGCATTGTCAAATAGTGTACCAACGATGCTCAGTATGAAGAGGGGTGACTGTGAATGAGTTTTGGAGCAACTTAAGATATGTGTTGCAGAGTTTTGATGAACATAAGTGAATTGAAGAGGAAGATGAGTGGCTGGCTAGGAGAGCATAAGAGTAGTCAAGTCTATGTGTAAGAATGGGATATGTAGAGATTTCAGGAGTAGTTGAGCTCAGACAGAGTTGGAGTCAGCAATGTTATGGAAGGGAAGGTAGGCAGTCTTGGTAATGTTGCAGATATGTGGTTCAGAAGGTATCTCAGGGTTAACATAGGAGCATAAGAATGAGGAGCAGGTTTAAACGATTCAGCACCTTTGGGCATACTTCAGCATTCTGTAAGTCCATGGCTGATTTGGTTGTGGTCTCAATTTCACGTCACTGTCTGTACTACCTCATCCTTGACTCCCTTTTCTAGGAACAATTGACTTAACTCAACCTTGAATAAACTCAATTACGTTAAACTTAATGAGTTTAAAACGGATGCCAGGGATGGAAGTTGTATACATGGAACTGAGTTTTTGGTGGGGAGCAAAGATAAGGGTTTTGCTCTTCCCAATATTTAGTTGAGCAAAAATTCCAGTTATCTAATTTTGGATCTTGGATAACGAGACAAATCAGAGACAGAGGGCATTTTGCCTTTATCATGTCCTGCAATGTGGGCATAACTAGCGAGGAATTCAGGAATAGAATGGTACCATCCTTACTTCCATCTCATGGATAGAATTTGAAGCTGGGTGTTCCATGGTCTGCACAATTTAATGCTAGACATAAGGCAATTGATCTTGAGTTCTGAAGAAGGGTCTCTGAACCCAAAACGTTAACTCTGATTTCTTTCCACAGATGATGCCAGACCTTTTGAACTTTTCCAGCAATTTCTGTTGTTTCTGATTTCCAGAATCAGCCGTTCTTTTGGTTTTTATTAGGCATTTAATCTTTCTGTACTCAGATTGCATTATTTCAGCACGGTAAAATTCTGATGGATTTCATCTCAACTTTGTAATTCCCTTTTAAAGTGTTACTATTAATAATGTGCCCCAACTTACCCTGCCTGGATTAAATTGAAGTAAAACACATCTTATTACACATAAAGGACAGAATTTTCCCAGTTTCAGTTAAAGCAATTTAACAAGTGAGCTTCATGACACTCAGGCTGCTGTGGCTTGAAGCAACTTTATTCTCATAATCCTCTGCTCTTTGCATCATTAGTTATGTATCGCCTAACAGGAGGTGGAAGTGTTCACGACTGCCTGGACCTTCTTGCGTTCATGTCACTGACACCATATTTAAAGCCCAGCTGCACACCACTTCAGACACTGCAAGCTAGGAACTGCCATTGATATAGTGGTCCTCCATCATTATATCTGAGAGAATGGCACACTACCTAAAGTTAGCTCCCAGCTTTGCTGACAGAGAGGTGGAGCTGCTAATTAATGGAGTGGTAGAGAGAAGGACAGCACTTAATCCTGCTAACTGCCTCAGGAAACTATACCACCAGACCTAACCAACCTACACCAAGACAGAGGGTCAAAACTCACTTTAACGCTGCCTCTGTATATGCATCTCACCTAGGCTTATTGAGTACAGCTCTCACTATTGCATGCATCAAGTCCACTCAACACTCACAACACCTAACTTAAGCCCTTGCTGCTGTCTCTGCTTCCTACTCTCTGGCTGAGTCTCTTCATCCTGTGCCCAGCTCCAGCATCACCGCCAACTGCTCTTCCATCATATTCAATCCCTCCTTCTGTCACATTGACCCACACCAGACAACCTGATGGTGGTAGGGGTGGATGGAGGTGACAGGCATCAGACTTCTCACTTCTTTGAAGAGAAAATGCTCAAGTTAGCTGAAGAAGAGCAGGCCTGCTCATGTGGGGATGAGGAGACCTCAATGTTGTGAGGTGCTGCAGTGCTCTCCCATTACCACCGACACTAACTCATTCTTATCCTGCACAACACTGCCACTTTTACATTAATAATTCTCCCTCTTCTATTATGCAGGCACCACTGGCACCTAGCTCATCTCGGCCAAAATACGGCCAGCAGAGGAGAGCCTCTGCTCCAACTCCACTGCTGAAGAGGAAGTCACTGAACCCTCAGAGCATCCACCAGAAAAACTATCAGCTGCTCCCTCCACTAGCTCAGAGACTTTCACCTCAATTAGTTGTATTTCTAGGTTAATCTCAGGTGCACAACCTAATGAATACATCACTGAAGTATCTCCACAAGAGCACAAGGGAAAAAAAAAGATCTAAGCTTCTGGCATTCAAAGCACTGCTGGGGACCAGACACATGCACAGCCTCAGGAAGAAGATGGTTTGTGTCCTCAAACATTAATGAGTTGTTGAAAATTCATAGATAGCCACAGAAACATTAGTTTGTCAGAGGCAGTCTGTAAACTGTGTCAAAGGATAAAGGAGTTTCCCAACTTTTGTCAAAGATTTTCTCTTGCTCTCATCAGGACATTCCACAAGAATGGCAATTCAAAGCTAAAAACAATATTTATTTTGCATAAGCGGAGAGTGCTGATTGGTCGACAAGTGGATTCTGATTGGTAACGATATTGTCACAGAGGTAATTTAGATTATCAGTTGTGCTTGCAATGTGGCACACTTATGTGTACAGGAATCTACATAAACTGATACCTAGGGCCCAGTTCTTCGCAGACAGAAAGAAAATGTACACATTATGCCTGTTTCAACTCAATAAAATACGTGACAACTTTTCACTGGTTCTTTTGGCACGTCAATGCCCTAATTAATCCGAGTCAACCAGTCTGGTTAAAAAATTAAACAGAGCCTGGATGTTAACTGTGAATCAGAATTAATGGGTGCATTCTCTCTCGTAAAACCTCTACCAATCAGATTCCACTTGTTAACCAATTCGCAATGTCCTCCCATTCTATATAAATGTTGGTTTTCTCTTTGAATTGGTTTTCTTGGAAATTGTCCTGATGAATGCAAGATGGAAAATCTTTGACAAAATGTGTATTTATGAAGTTATACTCAAGTTTGTACTACCAAACAATTGATATATTATATATTTATCCTAAATTAGGCAGTGGTTTCTATGTGACCCAAAAACATGTATCGGATTTCTTAAGTAAATATGTTAAACAGGCCATCTGTTAAAAAGCATTTGACCATTTGTCACTATAAATAAATAGAATAAGGTTTGTACGAGACACAGAATTAATTCATCTGAATTTTTAACTCTTAAAATAAGTACGCAGGACATTACCAGAAGTATGGAAATAAGAACCCCCCATATACACTTATTCCAGAAGCATTACGTAATCAGTTTATAATAGTTTCACTTTCTGTAAAACGTGAAAGTGTAAAAAAAGTGTCAACACATGTAATCCTTCAGCCTATCACATGCAGTGTGCCTTAATGACTACCGCCCAGTGACTCTGACCTCAATAATCATTAAATGTTTCGAGAAGCTGGTCATAGCCCATGTCAACTCTAGTCTCCAGCCTGCCTAAATCTCCTACAATTTACTTACTGACATAACAGGTCCACAGCGGATGCCATATCCCCAGCTCTGCACTCATCCCTGGAACATCTGGACAACAAGGAGACCTACATCAGATTCCTGCTCATTGACTACAGCTCCACCTTCTACACCATTATACCCTTCCGACTGATCTCAAAACTCCATGACCTTGGTCTCGGCTCCGCCCTCTGCAAATGGATCCTCAGCTTTCTGACCCACAGACCGCAGTCAATGAAGATAGGTAACGGCACCTCCTCCACAATAACACTCAACGCTGGAGCCCCCAAGGATGCATCCTCAGCCCCCTACTGTACAACCTGTACGTCTATGACTGTGTTGCCAAAGACCCATCGCACCCTAGTAATGACCTCCTACAATCTCTTCCATCAGGCAGAAGATACAGAAGCCTGAACACATGCACCAGCAGATTCAGGAACAGCGTTTTCCCAGCCATTATCAGACAGATGAATGGACTCTCTAGCCTGAGATAATGTTGATCTTGCTAATGTTGACCTCGCCTAGCGCATGCCTTGTGCAACGGAACCTGCTGCGTCTGAATCTTTTTATAACCTCTGATCTGTACATCCTTGCTTACTATGATCTGCCTGTACAGCTCATAAACAAAGTTTTTCACTGTACTTCAGTACAATATAGCAATCAATCAATCAATCAATCAATCTGTGCTGGTTGTCAAACATCTATCTATTCTAATCCCATTTTCCAGCACTTGGTACATAGCTTTGCATACTATGATGTTTCAAGTGTTCTAAAAACATTTTAGATGTCTTGAGAGTTCCTACATCTATTTACCTTCTATGCAATGAGTTCCAAATAACCTCTGCCCTCTGGGTGAAATTTACTTTTCCTCAAATCCTCTCTAAACCTCCTGCTCCTTTCCTTAAAATTGCGTCCCTTGGCTATTGACCTTTTCTACTAAGGGGAAACATTTTTCCCTATTTACCATGTTTCTGCACCTCATAAATTTGTACACTTCACACAGGTTCCCCCCAAACTCCCACAACTCAGCCTCTCTGCTCTAAGGAAACCAACCCCAGCCTCTATTAAAAGCTGAATTGCTCCAGGCCAGGCAACATCCTGGTGAATCTTCTCTGCACCTTCTCTAGTGCAATCACACCCTTCCTACAGTGTAGAGACCAGAGCTGACACTACTCCAGCTGAGGCCTAACTAATGGTATACACACTCCAATCATAACCTCCTTGCTCTTCTACTCAATGTCTTGACTAAAATCCCGTACACCTTCTTAAAAACCTTATCTACCTGTGCTGCTACTTTCAAGGATCTTTGGATACTAAGATCCCTCTGATCCTTCAACACGTACCCCTTTGCCTTGCTAATGCTCCAAAATACATGAACTCATACTTTTCAGGGTTTAATTCTATTTGCCATTATTCAGCCCATCTGAGCCTTCCTCTTCACCATTTATCGCCCAACCAATTTTTGTGAGATCTGTGAACTTACTGAACACACCTTCTATGTTTATGATATTATTATAGACTCTACACTTAGGATTGAGTTCAGGAGGAACTTCTTCACCCAAAGTGTTGTGGATCTGTGAAATTCCCTGCCCAGTGAAGAAGTTGAGGCTACCTCATTGAATGATTTTATGGCAAAAATAGATTTTTGAACAGTAACAGAATTTAAGAGTTATGGTAAATGGTTGGGTAAGTGGAGCTGAGTCCACGAAAGGATCAGCCATGATCTTATTGAATGGCAGAGCAAGCTCAATGGGCCAGATGGCCTACTCCTGCTCCAATTTCTTATATTGTTATAGTCTTGTTAATGTACACATCAACAGCAAGGGACCTGACAGAGGTTTCCAGTTGCAAAACCCCCTCTGACCACCATCCTCTGTTCCCACCACTAAGCCAATTTTGGACACAATTTGCCCTGGATTCCAAGGGTTCTTAGCTTTTCAACTAGTCTGCCTTGTGAGACCTTAACAAAACCTTTATTAAAGTCCATGTGCAAGATATCTACTGAACTTCCCTCATCTACACACCTAGTCATCTTGAAAAATTCAATTATTAAGTGATGTCAACATTGGACTGAGAGACATCTAAGAGGCAGGAAAGATTGAAGTAGGAAAGCAATGTCACAGTTTTCAGATGCTGGAACAATGATTTAGCATAGAAAATGCTACAATCAGCTTCAATTTTAACTTAATGATAAGAGAGCATTTTACCAATAACATTTAGAAGTAAAGATTAATGAGTGAGGAAAATTCAGAAGAATATTAAACATTGATTAAGTGACCCGGGAGAGCAGGTAATCAGATACTGGAGCGTACTACAGCTTCCCAGCTCATTGATGCCAATCTGGATCTAATACTGGATGACATAAAGGAGAGAAGAGACCTCCTCTTTCCAAGTTATGGCAGGAGGAATCTGGATGGTCATGCAGCAGGGGTCCCACTTTGAGTTCCATCCCCTTCCCCTCTCACACTTTCTACTCCTCCTGTCCTCCAATTTGCTGTCTCTTTCCAGGGCATCATTGTCGTCAAGATCCATATGTCTCTAGCATCTTTGTGTCTATGTTTATAGAGAGCGTGGCACCTGACCATAATGACTGAGACTCTGGCAGGAGGGTTGTGTCAATTCAGGCAGACACTGGAATTCCAGTTTCAGAAGCCTTGTGGCCTGCTTAATAGTTGTCCTACTGATCAGGTGGCATTGGTATACTGTCTCTGTGCCTCATTTCTGGGGATATTGTAAAGGGTGACAACCCAGTTTTACTTGGCAGCCTTGCTCTACAATGTTAGCGGAATGCTAATTTCATTCAGAGCCCAGGCAGTGGATAATTCAAACTGCTCAATCTCATCTCTCAATGCAAGCTTTTAATTTTAGGAATTAATCTAGTGAACCTTCTCTGAATGGTCTCCAATACAATTACATCCTTCATCAAATAAGGAGACCAAAACTGTACACAGTGGTCCAGATGATCTCTCACGAATGCCTTTTACACAGGAATGTAGGAACAGGAATAGGCCATTCAGCCCCTTAAACCTGTTCCACCATTCAATGAGTTCATGGCTGATCCATGGCTTAACTCCATATACCTGCCTTTGGCCCATACCTCTTAACACCTTTGCCTAACAAAAGAAAATCTATTTCAGATTTAAAATTAACATCTGATCTAGCACCAACTGCTATTTGTAGAAGAGATTCCAAACTTTAACTACCATTTTTGTGTAGAATTGCTTCCTAACATCTCCCTTGAATGGTCTGGCCCTAATTCTCAGACTATGCCCTCTAGTTCTAGAATCCCCAACCAGTGGAAATAGTTTATCTTTATATAGTCTGTCTTATCCTGTTAATATCTTGAAGATTTCAATCAGATCACCCTTTAACCTTCTAAATTCCAGAGAAAACAGGCATAATTTGTATAATCACTCCTCATAACTTAACCCCTGAAGTCCAGGTATCATTCTTGTAAACTTACGTTGTTCTCCTTCCAAGGCCAATATACCCTTCCTAAGGTGTGGTGCCCAGATCTGCTCATAGTCTTACCAGGGTTTTGTATAGCTGCTGCATAACTTCTGTATCCTTATACTCCAGTCCTCTAGATGTAAATGCCAACATTCTATTAGCGTTCTTGATTATATCTGTTCCTGATGGTGGCATTTTAATGATCAATGTACCTGAGTCTCTTTGGACATCCACTGTATTTAGCTTCATACCATCTAGAAAGTACATTGATATATCCTTTTCGGTCCAAAATAGCTAACCTCACTTGCTTATGTTGAACTCCATCTATCACAGTTTTGCTTATTCATTTAGTCTTATCAATATCCCTTTGTAATTTTATGCTATCATCTACACTGTCTATAACACAACCCAACTTTGTGTCATCAATAAATTTGGATACATGACTTTCTATGCCATTATCTAAGTCATTAATAAATAATGTTAATAATTGAGGCCCTAACACAGAACCTTGTGGGACATCAATGTCACATCCTGCCAATTTGAGTACCTACCCAATGTCCCTACTTTCTGTTGTCTGCCACATAACCAATTTCTTAGTTGTATAGTCGCAACAACACTTCCCAACTTTTAATCTCCATTCCTTTAACAATAAATGTCAACATTATATTTGCCTCCTTATCACCTGCTGTGCCTGCATACTCGTTTTCTGCGACTCATGTACAAAGATACCCAGATCTCTCTGCACGGAAGCATTTTGAAGTTTCTCTCCATTTAGAAAAGAAATTGACTTTTTATTTTGCTGACTAAAATGACATACTTATCCAAGTTAAACTCCATCTGCCAAATTTTGGCCCATTCACCCCACTTATCCATATCCATTTGTAAAGTTCTTGTTTCTTCATTGCAACTTACTTTCCCATCTATTCCATTTGCAAATTTAACTACAGCACATTCAATTTCTATATCGAAGTCATTAATTTGACTGTAAATAGTCGTTGTGAGGACCTCATTTAAAGTTGTTCAAACTAACCACTTGACAAACTCTTTGTGACTTTTTGCATGGATTAGCTGTCCTTACAAGCTGATTACTGCCAACATTATTGAGAGCAAAGCCTTGAAATTGACTGCCTGTCCAGTTTCAGTCTTTTGGGTCCTCATCATTCTGTTCATGCCTTCTGGCTCACTAAAAATTAAAGTTCAATTATTAGCCAGTATTCTTTCCAGAAGCATGCAAGGTAACAGATATGATCTAATATGATCTGTGAAAATTTCTTATCCCGTAGTAAAATGGGCTGGAGTTTCTGCTTTGTGCACAATTTCCCACATAAGTAGAGTTTGTTATGAAAATTGAATTTTCATTGCCTTCCTCTTTAGGTCGAACTCATCTGCATAAAATTGCATGCAAAATCTGCCATATGTACCAGCACATTGAGTAAAATGTTCCAAAAGTAATTAAAATATTCTTTAATATATTTGCAAATTATAATCTGCTAATGTTGATTAATAAAGCTGAAAAAGATATATCACAAATAAATATTTTGAATCAGCCTGAATCCAACAACTGATGTTAAATGACTTTCTGTCACTAGTAGCATAGTAGTGAGTCCCTCAGTAAATTTAAAACAAATAAAAACATCCAAAACCTTTGAAAATATACTGTTTAGGGTCTTTGCATCCAAAAGATCAAAGTGAGTTTCTTGAAGCCTCCTTGAAAGCCTGTAAACAAACACAGTCAGTGGGATATTTAAATTGTGATAAACTGCAGCTAGGTTTGCAGTTAGAGGCTGCTCCCAGCTTGGTATTTTTTAAAATTACTGCACAAGACTGTGCAAACTGAAATTGTACCGAGTAAATATGTGATTAAAGTTCCATCATTTTTTGCACCAGTAATGGGACACTGGGCAAATTATGATGAAAAAGCTAAGATGATTGAGTGGAAACTCAAAATCATACAGTCATTTGTTTAATATAGTGTATATAATACTTCTGCTCTTATTTAAGGCACGTAATGATAAGCTTGTTAGTGCAGTATAATTTTTAAGTATTTATTGTAATCATTTACTCGTTTGGTTTTAGAGGGAGACGTTTCAAAATTGTTCAGAAAATTGTTTTTCTGTTCAGGGACAACATCATAATTATACAGTCCTAACAGGGAATTTCTTTTACCACCATCAATTTTACTTGCATGTACATTTGTAAAACATATTGTTTCAGAAACATGGGTTCCTTCCATGAGAACATGATGATTGCTTTCCTTTCTTTGATGATCACGTTTAAGCAGTAGTAATATAATTTATTCTTTTGTGTGTTTTGCAATATATTCTGGTGATACAGGGTATTTCTGCAATAAGGAGAAATAACACTCAAAATATCCCTATCTCAGCCTGCCATCATACAGAAGAAGAAGCATTTCTCACTAGAAGGAACTGAGAAGTAAACAGTACTCACACCACCATGATATTTCAACAAATTTCACTTCTACTGAATCCCAGGCTGGAAACAACTCTTTCCCTTGTAGTTCAGAGGCAAGACACGGAACTGATTTGGGGGTTATTTGAAACTTTTAGGCAATCCTGGGTGATCAGAGTTTAGTTTCAAAATCATTCTATTTTATGCTGAATTCACTACAATTACTAACAAAGTCAATGAGGCCATTTAACCCTGACATGCAGCATTTTCAAAACTGTATTTTGTTTTCTGCATTAACTTTATGTTTTGATTCTGTATCAAATATTATTCATGAAATAGATGAATAAGGAAGTGATGACCCTTGATTGAGTGATAATTAGTGAATTGCTGTAAGTATATATAACTTTCTATGTGACAAAGACTGGATTTTTATTTGATGTTTTAATAATATACCTCAAATGTTTCTGGAAACAAATTACAGCCAGTGTTATTTAAACAATAATTTATTTTCAAGCTTTGATAAGTTATGGAATGTTCTAACTTTGGCAGGGTCCCATCAGATTGAAATGATAGAGCAAAGAAGCCATTTTTAGTATGTAGAATGTACTACTGTCCATTTAAACTAGATATTATCAATTGGAAGATATAGTTATGAAGAAGAGACAGACAGCACTTGAAATGTTAACTTTGTGTTTCTCTCATCAGAGCTGCCAAATTTGTTGGGTTTCTTCAGTAGTTTCTATTTTTATTTCTAATGGTTTGTGCCTGGTGCACCAGGTTTCTGCTCCTGTTCTTTGTGAAGTTACCTGTGCTAGTAAGTACATGTTTATGGAATTAGGTCAATTAGCACATTGGTTTTGACTGTCTATCCTCTGGCATGCATTGACAAGTCTTGAAAATGTAGAATGATAGTTTGAGTACTTTACTAAAGATTGCTCAAATCTATGAACCATAGCTAATACTATGTTCAGATGAGGAAAATTGAAAAATATTGACTAACAGCTTGACAGGATAATATTGTCCTTTAAGACCAGTCTTTTTCTCCACCAGTACTACTCCTGGTTCACCTTGATACACAAAAAAAGGTGTCCTGAATAGGTTGGTACCAAAGAATTGAATTGCAGTAAACAGTGAAACCACAACCTTTAGCAAGACAAATAAAATACCATCAATAATTTTGTTTCTTGTATTCTATTTAGTTTCACTTCAAATTGAGAGCTTATTTTAGAACTATGAACTTCAATTATTAATGAAGATGCTTTATCATGAATTCTATTTCAATAGGGATTTTAAAGAACCAAGGAGGGAAATAAAAATTCTGCATTTGTTTTTATTTGGCTTCTTTACAAAATAAAGGGCTCCACCAAACCATTCTAACTAATAGGAGGTTGCTGATGAGTTCAAGAACTCCCCATTCAGCTTTCCTAGATGGTAGAGTCTGGAAACTTGCAGGTTAAAATGCAGAGAACTTTGCAGGACAGATGGAGAGTTTGTTGTGATCCAGCTGACAGTTGACTTAGAAAAAGGCCGGTAGGTAAGAGTGACTTTTAATTGTTCACAAAACTTCCTCAACTGAATTATTTCTGTAGCAATAAGGGTAATTTCTTACAGTAACGTTCTAAATACAGAGGGGGCGGATAGAAACTATTTATGTACATTTAAATATCTTACATAATTTGGCAAGCTTTCCATTGAGTACAATTATGAAGTTTATGCATGCATTACTGCTATTTTGGTTTTAGATTGAATGATGGTTGTATCTGTAAAGTTGTACAAAGACCAGCAGTACTCAGCTTTAAAAAAAGACTGCCTTCAGCACCATCGGCTGTTTGAGGACGCTTATTTTCCTGCTACAACTGAGTCACTGTTCTATTCCAAGTCACCTCCAGGACTGATTGAGTGGAGACGACCACAGGTAATAATTTGTTCCCTGTTGAACAACTGGCTGTAAGTGGTATGGCGTAGTTTAATTCTTCACTGTTACGATGTTGGCAAAAACAACATGCTTAAACTGACATTGATTTCATTGTGATGTCCAGATGAAATCTTACTGTGGTTGCCAAAACAAGAAAGCAGAGGGTGTTTTTTTTAAATGAAGGGAAAGAGTACAGAGATGGCTAGATCTGAAGCCCAACTCTATGTTTTTAGGTGCCTAATTTAAGTATGGCTGATAACTCCCTGATATAAGCAAACTGTTGCCATGCTTTGTTTCCTGCCTAATCCACTTAGCCCCATCATCAGCCATTCTGGTTAACTAATCCCAATGTACCTATTGACTTTGACCTGTGTCTCATATAACTATATCATACTGTAATGGCAGCTCATCTTTAAAATATTGTTAGTATTATCACTTGATTTGCTATGGTTATTGTTTGGCTATCTTTGCACTTGGTTGTCAACAATGAACAGTATAGAGGCACTGCAGGTGTCCTATATCACTTGGACTATAGCAGTTCAAGAAGAGGGTGTAAGTCTGCCTTATCAAGGACAATTAACCATGGCCATTAGATGCTGGACCAACCAGCAATGCCCACAACCCATGAAAGAATTGAAATAAGCAGGGCTACTTGTAATGCAAAGCTTTTAACCATGCAGAATGTTAAATTCACCGGTGAGTTTGTGTATTTCTGATGTAGGTTCTGAAGATACAGATTGAGACACTCATGTGGGATTCTGTTGTCCATGGGATTCAGGCATTTCAGTTTAAGAAAAAGATAGTGTTTCCATTTAGAAGTGCATAATATGAACCTTTATCATTTTTATGTTCAGTGGCATGTCTGAGATATGTATTTGTGCAATTTGAATCTCCACATATATGTCTGCATCTGCTTATATACATGAGTGGGTGTCTGGGTCGAAACACATGTATTTGTTGCAATTATTGAATATTTCTTGACAGTATAAAAGCAGTATTATAGACTAGTCAGACACACTTGGAATTTTGAATTTGTATGTTTTGGGTAAACTACATCTATTCTCTAAGAATAGCTACTAAACATGTGCGACCAATATTTCTACAGTAGATCTTGGCATTGGAAGGAATTGTTCAGATTCAGGTTAATTTGAGTTATACAGATTATACTTAATATATAATGTTTTTTAGTTTGAACTTTCATTGCTACTATTTTCCAGAGAATTCCATGTTACATTATGCCATTAGTGCATTATGTGGAATAGACTATCTCAAGGAAGACAGGGAATGATTGAATTAATTTCTCAGAACTTTACTTCAGATTTGAAAATCCAAACATTTCCAGAAGTATGTTGGTTGGGCAAAGCCTGAAATGTGAAATAGAATACGATTCTGAATTTAAATCCAGAATTGAATATTTGATGTGCATTATCCTTCAACAACAGAATGACAGAATGATTATCATATTGTTTGAGAAACAAAGCAATCTTGGAAGATGTCACTAATTTATATTTTTCTAGAATTAATGTGCTTCTCTGAGTGAATGTCAATCTGGGTGCACAGTTAATGTCACCTTTTTCCAGAAGCTGTATCACTGATGATGTTAGGAGAGATGTTAGGAAGCACTTCTGCGCACAAAAAGTGGTGGAAGTTTGGAACTCTCTTCCACAAATGACATTGATGCTAGCCAACAAGAAAAAGAACCATTTCAAGTAATGGAATAAAGCATCAGCTTACTTATTATGGTGGAATTTTATTGGGGCCTGAAAGTCTTGGGCTATGGCAAGATTTGGGGCAGAAATGTGCAAGAATTCAGGTGAGGTCTATCTTGATGCTGAGGGAGAAACTCATTGCATCTTTTATGCATGTGCCATGTTTCTCTCTACAAAGTTTCTGATTAAGGGGGATTATAGCTTGTTATGCACCTTATTAATGACATGACTTACTTCATGACTCACTAACTTCCTATCTTACCAAAAGTGTCAAACAAGCTGGATGTTGAGAATTCTCGACATGGAAGTCAGAGCAGGCAACAAGCAACCTCAGCTCGCCAGTGCCTATGAAGAGATTGCAAATTGCTCAGCACTAAACACCAACTATGATGGTAGTCAGAGGATATATTCAACTAGAGGCTGGGGAATGGGCAATGGTCAGATACATAGGGCCATCACAAGCAGTCAGGATCCACGTCTGCTAGATGATAGGACATTGAAGGAGCAAATACATGAAGCATGTGTTCTCAAACTGTGGCTCCATTTCATTTGCAATAACTTCTTTGCGCATTTTCAGTGCAAATGAAGTGAACATGGTTAGGTTTCCAATTCTAGTCAAAGGCAAATTGCACCATGCCATTGGTTCTTGCAAATCTAACATTGCCAACTCAATGATGGAGAATTTAACACCAAAGTCTCAAAAAGAGGTACATGATCAGCAAAAATATTTCATCACTGGTAGAAATTCTAAGGGTGATGTGGAGGAGGGGAACATTTATTCATCGAACGCCATGTAAGTATGACAATAGACTGTATTGAATGCAATGAAAACTTGAATGTTTGCTGTGGGTTGAGGATGAGGAGGGGGTCAAGATACATAGCCATCCCCTTTTGTAATGTAATGTATTGGTCAGTCAGTCGGCATGGGCACCTTCACCAGGTTGGTACACATGCTGTGGCGAAGGCCATGGTGGAGCTGACGATAGTGCTGCTGAAGGTATCATTGCTTGGACCGGTTTGGGGCAGAGCTCCAGTATAGGCCAGACAGAACGTGTCACATCATACTGGTCCACTGTGCTCTGTACATTTGGAGCAGGTAACGAGATGATGTGATAGATGCTGAGAAACTGGACGAACAGGAACAGTCTTCCAAGGAGGACAGGATGTTGAGGCGTAGGAAACTTCCATGTGTGAAGAGATCAACAGAATTGGGTGCTACAAGCCAATTAACACGTGGCTCCAGTAGATGGTAGGTAGGTGCAGCACACCATCAAGGAATGGTAAATGGTCATTGATCATAATGCCAGCATTTGGCTTGAATTGTGGGGCTGAACTGCAGCCTCTAGTTATTCTGTTTGTAAATAAAGCTTAGATTTGCAATTGTCTAATTGTTTACCTGTATATGATGATTCCTCACTGGACAATGACAAGCTCTGGGTCTCCAACAAGCGCTGGGGACAGACAATAGTGACCTAGCTACAGACAGGTAAAGCGTATGGCGGTGGTTAAACAGCGACTAGAGTGAGAGGATGGGTTTGTATATCTGAGGGAGGATCAGCCTATGTGCCATGAGCAGTGTGACCTTATGGCTACTATGCCATTACTTTGCCAGCGAGAGGCAATGCTAAATTTTGCTAACATTTGTCTGGGTACACAATGGCCTCTGACAGATGGCATGGGCACAAGCAATGCCAGTCTTTCAGCAGATACCTGCTGAATGGTGAGTTATTCTGGCATTACACCTTGATGATGTTTATGTTTATGTTACTTTATACTCCCCCTAGTGGTGGTGCCTTCCTCCTGTGGTCTATCATGCCTTCAGATGCTGACTACTGAATACTCCCCAGTGTATTCTGGGACAGTTCCCTGAACTGTGATTGTCCCAAAGGACAATTGACCATGATGAAGCCCTTGGGTAGTGTTGACTGTGTACGTGATTGACAGTGGCAGGGCCCACTGACTGACAGGAGCCATTGGACTGAGCACCTGCCTGGACCAACTTCTTGTATGGCCGTTTGGTTGAATAAAGAGGCAGTGTGTTTGCTGCGCAGATAGCTGGCACACACTGTAGGTGTTAGATTGCTGTCTCAGTGTGCTGTACAGCAAGATGGCCTCGTCCACCCCTCGCAGACAGATCCCTACTGTCAAGCAGCCTGTCTGTGCGTCTGCTGTAAATAGCACGTCAATTAGCAGTACTGAGAGACGAGCCAACACACTAACAGGCAAAACATGAAAATGGCGTTATGGAGTGAACATGCAGGTAGGTGTAAGTGAGTGTGCACAAACAGGCACTCAGCTAGTTATGCTCACTCACTTAGGACTTACCTGCATGCTCGTACCATACATGGTGCAGCTTTTCAGTGCTAGTTGCCATTGCACCTTGCAATGCAAGTTTGAGCTGTGTGAGCCACCTGCAACTGTATTGAAGACATCCGTGATGGTTGCGATGGCAAATGCTGGATTTCAGTGTCCGTGTGGATCAGGCCCTGAGATGCAGTTTGGTCTTTCGCAGCATGGACGCCATTTTCCATGAATCTGCCAGGTACCCACTTTTGTTTCCCAATTCAGGTTTCTCAACTGGTTTGGTGAGACATGTAAGATGGAAAGCTGAATATTAGTAAGTTGAGTTGGGTGTTGATGAGGCATTTAATAAGTAATAAACACATTTAATTGACAGCACATTACTGCTTAATGAGAAACGCGCTACACTGCTTGTGAAAAGCATAAAAGATTCATGAACTGCTCCCAACATCGAAATTGTCCTTGCTAGACTTAGCTCCTGATTTTGCCACACTTCTTGCCATAGTCTATGTTACCCAGTCCTCTATAAGATTCCACCCATGATCTCAGTGGGGTGCCTGTCAGTTCACAGTTTGATTAACAATTTCAAAGTCTTATAAAGGCCATTGATAAAGCTGCTGATTTTGATGAAGAATTAAATACAGCTATATCAAATGGATGGCAATTTTATCCTTGAGTGTTTTTTTTTTCTAAGAGAATGCATTAATCGATATTTAAGGAATTTATTTAACCTCAGCATGGGCCTTGAGGTCTACCTATAATGGATACTGGATAATTTGGAGTGAGGATGTAAGGGCACAAGGTGGGTGAGAGTCTGGGGTTGGCAAGAAACAGTCATAGGTGTGAGGGAGTAGCATTGGTTGGAATGAAGGGTGTGAGGTGTCATGTGGTGAGTGAAGAACACTGGTTGGTATGGAGGAGGTAGGAGACTTGATGTAGGTGGGGGGCATGAAGTGACACAAATGGTATGAGTGGGCATTGGGGCATTTATTGGGAATATACATTTTTCTAGATTGGCATGGGTGGCCATGGGGATTGTGTGAGGCATTAGGAGATATAGGGAGTGAGGTTCAGTGGGCTTATTTTTATTTCATTCTTCCTTTCATATAAGACTATGACAGACAGTCAGAGCACTGAGGCTGGCCAATCAGCTAAGCATAACTGGGGGCACCTGAACTCTTTCTGGGGTCAATGGCCATTCTCACTCACTCCCTCCTCACTCCAGAAAGAAAACCTAAACGTCCAGGTCACATTTTCCTGGGTCAGGTTTGCAGAGTTGGGAAATGTCCCAAACCTAAGCTGACAAACCAGCAGAGAAAATTCAGGCCTGGTCATAGCATTGATTATTATTTATACATGATTTGTCAGTTAGTATTTGAAACTGTAACCACATTTCCCCCCACTGCTACACTATTTTTGTAAATCAGATCAGGAACCTGTGAAGCCAAGTGATAAATCTGGCAGCTAATTCCACTTACTGGACAGGCCTTCCATTCCTTAAGATAAACTACAGAAGGATAGCCACTCAATTAAAAGCAAAATACTGTGGATATTGGAAATCTGAAACAAACATCGAAAATGCTGGAGAAACTCAGCAAGTCAGGCAGCCACTGTGGAGAAAGGAATAGTGTTAATTTTCAAGTTTGGCATGACTCCTTTCCAGAACTTTTTCTCTCTTGTTGCGAGGAAGCGTCATACTAACCATAACCCTAATCTAACCCTAACTGTAACCATAACCCTAGCCCTAACTCTGTTTCTGTCTCCACAGATGCTGCCAGACCAGCTGAATTTCTCCAGCCTTCTGTAAATTGTTGTTGTAGGATAGGCACTCCTGCAGAAAGTTGATTTGTTTAAGAGATCAATCTAAACTAAGTCAGCCGTAATAATTTGGAGTAAGAAGGGTAAAAATAAAAATCTCAAAATAAAATACGTGTAGTCTGAAATTTTAAAGAAGTTCAAAATCTGCATCTTTGGCTAGGCACACAAAGTGACTTGGATATTTGGGGTAGGGTCCCTTCCAGTGGTCACAAGTGGCAGTTTGTTCTATTTTATTTACTATTGTGAGGCAAAGCAACATGAATAGACCTGCTAATTACCATATTGCCAGGGAGCATTTATTTCCATGCTATTTCAGGCTTCCATTATTGGTTCAATGGAAGGTCACACTGAGATGATTCCTCTATGAACTCTTAAATTTCTACGAGTCTGCTTTTTTTTTAAAAAAGAGGCAAATAGTTTGCAGTCTTCTGAGAGCTAAGAAGATGTCAATAGTCAAAGGAGAATCACATCTGTGCAATTCATTTTAGCCATTCAGCACAGACTCCCAGGTCTTTCTGTGCTTTTGTCAACCACTGGGGAATATCTGGGGTCATCTTTGACCTTGTTACAATTAATACCAGCTGTATCCTGTTGTTGAATTTTTTTCAAAACATGATGATTTACATTATTTCAAATTGCAATGAATTTGGTAACTTTCCGAAATATAGGTCAAAATTTTACAGACCTCAAAATGCATCAAATTGCACAGTGTTAAAATCAACAGATTTAAAACCTTAAAATGAATTTGATGGGATCAAAAATTTTTGCAACACTCTACGTTTAATTTAAAATTGCACAGTGTGTGTGAACAACTGACACTGAGTTCAGAAATTTTCACATAGGTCTACCTTTGGTTCTGGGGCCATTGGGAAATTCACCAGGAGCTGATGACAGCAGGTCATGATCTTGGATGTTGCAGTCCATGTGATGGTCCATATATCCAGAGGCCACATAATGATCTGAGCTTGGGGGTTCAATTCCAACCACAGCAGATGGTGGAATTTGAAGGTTGAATTAAAAAAAGGCGCAAAACCATTGGCTATTGTCATAAATAACCGTTTGGTTCATTAATGTCCATTAGGAAAAAAAAAGTCTGCCTTACCTGGTTTGGTCTGAACATGACAGACAACAATGTGGTTGATTCTTGATTGCCCTCTGAAATGGCTTGGTAAGATATTCAGTTGTATCAAACTGCTATAAAATCTCAAAGGAATGAAACTGGATGGGCCACCTTGCAATGTCCTAGGCCCTGGAAAAAAATAATAGCAGAAACAACCCTGTCGATGCTGCAAA
Source organism: Rhincodon typus (assembly GCF_021869965.1). NCBI lineage: Eukaryota > Metazoa > Chordata > Chondrichthyes > Orectolobiformes > Rhincodontidae > Rhincodon > Rhincodon typus. The sequence continues at coordinate 22,384,316 of NC_063345.1, read as the reverse complement.
GTCCTCCTTACTAACATCTGGGGGCTAGTGCCAAAATTGGGAGAGCTGAATCACAGACCAGTCAAGCAGCAGTCTGATGTAGTCATATTCACAGAAGCATACAGATAAAAACATAAGAAACAGGAGCAGGAGTAGGCCATTTGGTCTGTTGAGCCAACTTTACCATTCACCAAGATCATGGCTGATCTTTTTGCAGACTAAGCTCCACTTACCTGCCTGCTCACCTTAGCCCTTAATTCCTTCACTGTTCAAAAATCTACCTTTGACTTAAAAAACATTCAACGAGGTAGCTTCATCTGCTTCATTGCGCAGGGAACTTCACATATTTACAACTGTTTGGGAGAAGAAGTTCCTCTTCATTTCAGTCCGAAATATGCTGTCCCTTATTTTGAGGCTATACCCCCTAGTTCTAGTTTCACCTGCCATTGGAAACAACTTCTTTGCTTCTATATTGTCTATTCCCTTCATAATTGTATACGTTCCTATAAGATTTCCCCTCATTCTTCTAAATTTCATTGAGTATAGTCCCAGTCTACTCAATCTCTTCTCATAAGCCAACCCTCTCAACTCTGGAACCAATGTAGTGAACCTTGTCTGCGAGTACATCTTTTCTCAAGTAAGAGACCAAAACTGTACACAGCACTCCAGGTGTGGCCTCATCAGCACCCTTTATAACTGCAGTATAACCTCCCTATTTTTAAACTCCATTCCTCTAGCAATGAAGGACAATATTCCATTTGCTCGCTGCACCTGCAAACCAACCTTCTGTGATTCATGCACAGGGACACCCAGGTCCCTCTGCACAACAACATGCTACAAGTTTTCTTCATTTATTATAAAATCATGAAGAGACATGGATAGGGTATATAGCCAAGGTCTTTTTCCCAGAGTACAGGCATCCAAAACTAGAGGGCATAGGTTTAAGGTGAGAGGGGAAAGTTTTAAAAGGGACCTAAGGGGCAATGTTTTCATACAGAGGGTGGTGCATGTATGAAATGAGCTGCCAGAGGACGTCGTGGAGGCTGGTACAATTACAATATTTAAAAGTTATCTGGATGGGTATATGAATAGGAAAGGTTTAGAGGGATATGGGCCAAATGCTGGAAAATGGGACTAGATTAATTCAGGATTTCTGGTTGGCATGTATGACATGGACTGAAGGGTTTGTTTCCATGCTGTACAGCTTTATGACTCTCTGATTTAGATAGTAGTCTATTTGGCTGTTATTCCCACCAAGATGGATGACCTCACATCTACTAACATTGTACTCCATCTACCAGACCCTTGCCCACTCACTTAACCTATCTATATTCCCTCTGCAGACTTTCAGTGTCCTCTGCACACTTTGTCCGACCACTTATCTTTGTGTCATAGCGTTATTGACTCATACAACACCGAAACAGACCCTTCGGTCCAACCAGTCCATGCCGAACATAATCCCAAACACTACCTGTCCAACCTGCCTGCTCCTGGCCAATATCCCTCCAAACCTTTCCTATTCATGTGCTTATTCAAATATCTTTTAAACATTGTAAATGAGAGTCAGGATCAATTGGAAAGACATAATTAGTAGAGTGCCACAAGGATCAGGAGTTAGTCTTCATGTATTTACTGTCTACTTTAATGACTTAGAGTGGAATCATGAATCATGCAAAAATAGATGGGAAGACACATTGTGATGAGGATAAAAGGAATTTACAAGGATTTTGGATAGGTTGAATGAGTGGGCAAAAACTTGGCAAATGGAGTTTAATTTTAAAGAAGTGTAAGGTCATGCATTTTGGTTAAAAGAATCAAAAGCCTTATAAGTTAAATGGAGAGAGACTCCAAAAAGGTGCAGAGCGATCCGGCGTTCCTGCCCATGCAATTTAAAAAAGTTAGTATGCAGGTACAGCAAGTAATTTTGGCCATTATTACTAGGCACTTAGAGTTCAAAAATAGGGAAGTCATGTTAAAATTTGTATTAGGTCATTGAGTACTATCAACAGTGTTGGTCCTCATTTTTAAAGAAAGGATATACTTGCATTGTAGGCAGTTGAAAAGAGATTCACTAGGTGAATTCCTGGCATGCATGGGTTAACTTATTGCCACATATTACACCCAAACACCCCTCCACCTGCCCCCAACAGTATTTGCATCACTGCTCTCCATCATGAACACCACTTGCAGAAAGCACTGAGGATGGCAAGGATGCAGAATGTATTCTGGATGGGGGACTTCACTGACCACCTTCAAGAATGTGCTCAACAGTAATAAGTTAACGCAAGCAATAAGCTGGACTACTGATTGAACTGTTGAGCCCGAAAGGATGCAACTGTAGACTGGATCTGCGGCTAGTGACGAGGGAACCAACAAGTTGGAAAAACATGTTTGACCTCATTCTCACCAGTTTGCCCACCATAGAGGTAGCTGTCCATGACGGTATCAGTAAGAGTGACTAATGTACAGTCCTTGTGGAGACAAGGTCATCTTGAGAATACCCTCCATCATGTTGCCTGGCACTATCACCAGAGTAAATGCGATAGACTTTCAAATAGATCTAGCAATTCAGGACTGGGAATTGAGGAGATGCTGTGGCCCATCAGCAGCAGAATTACACTCGAACACAATCACCAATCTCATGGCCCAGCATTGCCACATTCTACCATTGCCATCGAGCCAAGAAATCAGCACTGGTTCAATGAAAAAGTCAGGAGGACAGGCTGGAAGAAACACCTGGCACACTTAAAAATGAAGTGTCAACCTTGAGAAGCTAGAAAAAAAACAGGAGTGCATGTGTGTCAAACAGCATAAGCAGCAAGTGATAGACAAAACTAAAGCAATTCCACAAACAATGGATCAGATGTAAGCTCTGCATCCAGCAATATCTAGTCATGAATGGTGGTGGACATTCTTGCTGGGCGTGGAAGCACCACAAATATCCCCATCCACAATGATGGGGGATCCAAGAACGAAACTATAAAAGGTAAGGCATTTGTCACAATCCTCAGCCAGAATGCCAAGTGGATGATCTATCTTGGCCTCCTCCAGAGGTTCCCAGCATTACAGATGCCAGTCTTCAGTTAATTCAATTTACTTCATGTGATATCAAGAAACAACTGAAGGGACTGGACTCTGCAAGGGCTCTTGCAGTATTCTGGCAATAGTACTGAAGTCTGGTGCTTCAGAACTTGCCAAACTGTTCCAGTACAGCTACAACACCGACATCTACCCATCAATGTGGTAAATTGCCCGGGTTTGTCTTGTGCACAAATGGTCGGGCAAATCCAACCCCACCAATCACTACTCCCTTAGTCTACTCTCAATCATCAGTAAAACTGATGGAAGGTGTCAACAACAGTGCTATCAAGCAGCACCTGCTCCGTGATGCCCACTTTGGGTTCTGCCAGGGACACTCAGCTCCTGACCTTGTTGCAGCCTTGGTTTAAACATGGACCAAACAGCTGAATTCCAGAGGTGAGGTGAGAGTGGCAGCCCTTGCCAGCAAGGCTACATTTGACAAAATAGTACCATTACGGCACCCTAGCAAAACTGGAATGAATGGGAATTGGGGTGAAATCTGGTTGGAATCATACCTGGCACAAAGGTTAGGGCTTATCTTATGGTAAGGGTTGTGGTTTTAGGTGATCAGTGATCTCAGCTCCAGAACATCAGGAATACCTCCAATAATATCCTAGGTCCAACCATCTTCAACTGTTTCATCAACGACCTTCCCCCTATCATAATGTCAGAAGTTGGGGGTTGGTGGGCAAGGTGTTTGCCGATGATTACACTTCTTCACACAGACACTGGTGAATCTTTGGAATTCACTACCCTAGAGGCCTGTGAAAGCTCAGTTAATGATTTGGTTCAAGCCAAAGATTGATAAATTTCTAGAGACTGATGGCATTGAGGGATATGAGGATAACATAGGCATTTAGTCTTAAGGTCGGCTATGATCTAGAGTGGCATAGCAAACTGAAAGGCTGAATGACCTACTCCTGTACTTATTTTCCTAGTTGAATAGCTTGGCTAAGTGCTTGTAGGAGATATATAAATAATTTAGACAGTCTGAACATACATTTACTTTTCTAAGCTTCTGTTTAATCCAAAATAATGGCCCGTGAGAAGCATAATGTTAGTTGAGTCAGGGATGTGAGTTTTCCATGAAAAGCTGCAATAATCCTGATTAAGGTCTCACCAACCCCTCTGTATAAATTTACAGGTGCCCTCACCATATGTGGGTGTATTCTGTTTTAACCTGTATATGTAACTCGTACTTGTAATGATTAAGTACAGTTATTTTTGCATTGTCATTTGGAAAATCCAGTATAGCTCCTTATTTTCCTCCACAGGTAAATACGTAGATATTATTAGGCCTGGAATGACAGTAGAAGGTTAACACAGTTGGTTTAAACTTCCTGGATTAAGGAGGTAGAAATATGTTAGGTTTCCTGGTGTTAATCATCCTTCAGTGATATATATTAAAAGGTGCAAATAACTGGACATTGGATTGGAACAGAAATAGTTTCAAATGTGATGCCCACATGGTTGACTAGCCTTCTGACACTTAAATGCCTGTGCTTACAAAGAAACTAGAGCCAGAATTAGAGACACAACTGTTCAAGTCTGCCAATCCTCCCAGAAGGGAAAACCAGGGCAACTGGCAGATAACACATATTACTTTGACTTCTATACGTCATAAAACAGCAGGGGTTCAATTCCTGGAACAGTTGAGGTTACCATGATGGTTCCACCTTCTCAAGCTAAGCCCTTGCCTAAGGCATGGTGAAGCTCAGGTTAAACTCACCACCAGTTATCTCTCTCTGAGGAGAGCAGACCTCTGGGACTGTGGCCACTTTCACTTTACTTCAAAATAGAGTTCTAGTACTTTCATTTCCAAGTTTTAATTATTTTTAACTTCCTTTTTACCCCTCTGGGTGACTAGATTTAATTTGGAAAATGTGGGACACTCATGGTATCCCTTTCCTACACCCTCCTGGCAGATTAAATCATCCCTACCCTGGCTTCAAATTTGCCACAGGACATTGGAGTGGGACTTAGAGGCATAGAATCATACAGCATGGAAACAGGCTCTTCGGCCCAACTCGTCCATGCCAACCCGGTTTTTGCCTGTGTTTGGCCCATATCCCTCTAAACTTTTCTTATCCATGTATCTGTCCAAATGTCTTTTAAATATTGCAAATGTACCCCTCTCAACCAATTCCTCTGTCAGCTTGTTCCTTATACACAACACCCTCTGTGTGAAAAAGTTGCCCCTCAGGTCCCTTTTAAATCTTTCCCGCCTCACCTTAAACCTATCTAGTTTTGGACTCCCCTAACCTCAGATCAAGGATTGTGCATCAATACAAACCCCTGCTCCAACTTGTACATAGTCTACATTTCTGTAATGCGCAATGATCCAGTCTGCACTCTCCAATTGCTATTTAACATCAGTAACAACTCAGACAGATGGTTGGCTTGAACATTCTTACTCCGAGGTGCAGGTGCCATCAAGTGAGCCAAACTGATGGAATACCCACACCTCAATGCAGCACTGACAGAATGCTGTTCTGTTAGACAATGCTATCTTTTGGTAAAATGTTAAACTGAGACTCCATTTGCCTGTTTTGTTTTCTGTTTATGGCACCTTGCTATGTGCAAATTGGTTGCAAAATACCACTAGATAGTAACATGCCCTCAAATCAAAAAATAACCATTAATTGTGAAACACGTTATGATGCCCTGAAGCTTTCAAGGTTTTCAGAGAAAGGACAAGTTTATAAGGCCAAGTTATTTCTTTTATTTCAAATCAAGAATTTATTTGGCAAAACAAAATATCCTTAAGTCATGGACAGATTTTATTTTCTCTCGTTTGGTTATTTCTGTCTTTATACAAAATTTGACAAAAATGCGGCTTTGTTTATGGACATTTGTGCTCAGTATTTACAGATCTTGCATCCAGGATAAATAGATTAATGACCTACCCCAGGACTCATTGAAAGAGCAGGATTTCTATTCTGAGAGAATGGGGACTAATAAAGATCCAACCCAATTAGGGGTCTTTTCCAGGAGTACATTTTAACTAACAGAGAGAGGAAATAAATTGCGTCAATTACACAAAATAGCACATGCCCAGGGAATATTTTACAGATGTGGATGGCATCTTATGACTGTTTGTGCTGGCACAACCAGCTTCAAAAAGACTTAGAATTCCAATTTATCCTGAAGAGCCTATGGTCATGGAGTATACATGGAAAATTTTAGTATTCAGTGAAATGATTTAAAAAAAACACATTGGCTGATAGAATTCTGTGCAAAATGAAAAGGGAATTATGTAGACGTAGCAGCTCAAAGACTCAAACAGAGTCAAACACCTATCCTGAATGCAACTTGGCTCAGGTCAAAATCAGCAAGAGTGTAAAGTTCCTTTTTAGATCATAAAGGGTTCGTTTCACCAAATCACAGAGTGTAAAATGTTCATCTGGTCTTCATCTGAATATAATGCTCTGGAGCAATTTGAGATGGAAAAAAGAGGTAGATGTAATGGAGAATGTATAAAACCACATGCTCCTGATTTAAGAGTAGGGTTTTCAGTCTTTTCTCAACTCCAGCATAACTGGTTGCTAAAAATTCTCCTTCATTCTCTCCGTGTGTTTGCCATGGATGAGTAAGATAGAGTGAGCCTGTAAGGAAATGGCCCACACACTTCCAATGCTCTTTCAGTTTCATATTGGTCTGATTAGTGCTCAAAGTATATTTGAAGCTCTGAATGACCTTCATGTCTTCATCGCTGATAGATTCCAGTGAATTTCCCACAATTGATATTAAACCAGCAGATTTTTTTCTTGTTTTCCCTCCTGTTTCTATGGAGCCAGGACATTTTTAATTTTCCAATCCGTATAGTGACACAATTCCTGAACGAAGCTTAATGCTTCAAGGGATTTCCAGTGAAGTTTGACACAAGCTCAAGAGACCACACTTCATCTTTCATCCCAGCACTTAACAGCCTTGTGGACTCAACATTGACTCCACAATTTTAAATTATCATCTCTGCTTCCGTCTTGTTCCATGTGCAGTTTCTGTTTTCTTTTTTGCTGCCTCATTTTTTTTATCTTTCCATGTTGAATTCGGATGGCTGCTATATAATCATTTGTACCTTACCTAGACACAACATTTGTCCCTGTGTCATAACCATTCCTGCTCTATTTGGCTTTTTGTATCATGAAATCTTTTGTTGGTTTTTCTCCCCTGCCCTCCACCTTATCACAGAACTTCTCTTTTGCTCTTCAAGTCCTGCCTCTCCTCATCCACTGGCTTAACAGATGTAGTATTTATATCTTTCTTCATCATTGACCTGAAATGTTAACTCTGATTCTCTTCCCTGATGCTAAGTGACCTGCTGAACAATTCTAGCTTTTTTTGTTGCTTTTATGTCACAGTTCCTGAAATTCAATTCAATTGTTTAGATTTATGCTTTGAATGAGTTGATAAACTAAGGTCTTGCTTAAATATAATATTTCAGGCAGATATTAAAGATCTCCTAGTATTATTTAAGTGTGTAGGAGAGCTCTTCTGTTGTTCAATGTATAGCCCATCCTTAAAAGCAGATTACCTGGTTTTCTGTGGGACATAGTTGTACTGTTGAGCTTTCCATGAATTGCAATCACTGCATTTCAAAAATAAATACTTGGTACCTGTGTATTAGTGCATATGTAAAAAGAAATGTTCTGTACTGCGTTAACTCTGTAGTATATTGCATGAGTGCTAAATTGGTTCCAACAGACTTGGCTTAGGGAAGAAAACAACAGCCAAGACTCCTGTTTGTGATTACTATCCATTGACTCACCATGTGGTTGTCAGGTGTACTGGGCTGTATTGAGATACCCCCTACAAATAACAGTTCGGCAACACTCACTATCCACATTTACACAAGACAAATGACAACTTTGAGGTGCTGGAGAGGTACCAGCTGTAGCTCCATTTAAAAATAGGAGAGGAAAATTAGCAAGTAAAGAATCCTTTTGTCATTGGGCACAGCCTTGACAGGTGAGAAGTGAATTGAAAGAGGTTAAGTATTAATATGTCACAGATGTTGCACATTATATAGATTTTACTTGTCAATGTCAGGGAGATATGAGTGAGGAATATCAACATGAGTTACTGTTTTCTAACATTATCCACCAGGCCTTGCTGGAAATTGTGTAAATAAAAATTTGGGAAAAGCTAGCTTGGGCCTGTTAGTGGTGCACAGTACATTGGCCTGCTACTATTCAGATGAGAGGTGAGTGAGATGAACTGTTATCCCATCACAAAACTGAAATCTTGAAATTGGCAAAAATAAATTTAAATTTGTTTAAAAATATATAGATAACTGGATTGTTGTTGAATATTTTGGGAACAAATGGTTTAGAATATGACCAATAAGTGTCTACATATAATTTAGTTCACACAATATGTGTTTTCCATTAAACTCGCTGAAAAATCAAGGCCTCCATCTTGGCAGAAATATTTCATTTTGAGAATATACTTATTGGCATTGAGACAAAAGGGAGTATCCAATATATTGAGTGTTGGAAGTGAATGTCAGAGCCCTGGAGAATTTCAAATTAACACTAAACCTCCCTGCTTTGGGAAAAATGGCTCATTATGTTCTAACATTGTTCCTTTAAGTTAAGTGTTTTAATGAACTCTTATGACTTGATTGGTGCTCAAGGGAAAATCTCACTCATACCTCACTGATATGGGTAATGAGATAGCATCTACTCTTTCCCACCATTTACCTGTCTGCAGAGAACTATTATCTTGGGCTCACTTCTCTGGCTTCCTACCATACTCACCTGACTTCTGTATTGGCCTTGGTGATTGAAACTGGGTCTTGTACATATAATTAAGACCCGAGTTTTAAAATGCCCCGGTCTCCAGCTAAATCCATTAATTTGTTGCACACCTTTTATTATCAAGATTGCACTTAGAAAAGGACTTTTTTGGGTTGGTGTCAAACTTTGTAATGCTTCAGTGAAGAAGCTGGCAAATTTGATTACTTTAAAGGTGCCATAAAAATGCAGATCATAATTGTAGCTGTGTTTCATTCAGTACACTCATTTCTAAATCCCTAGTAGGGATCCAACTGTGCACCACTGTACGTAATGGATGTAGAAAATGATGCAAATACAATCATTTGTGAGTTTGTTCCGTCTATGTAACATAAAGTAGTTTTTAGCAATTAACCTATAAGAGCAGAAAATGAATGTTTATTGGATTGATGATTGTACGATCTCAATGCAAGCTCTGCTCACGTGGCTACTTGGTGGTGAGCTGCAATGTTAGAGAACGGTGAGTGAGGATCAATAACCTAACATTGCCTTATTTATAAGCAGTTTATGATTTTCCAAGGCAATGGAGAGAAACTACAAGGTGATAATTGCCGGCATGAAAGTCTAAGCAGTTACCTGGCAGCTGCAATTCACCAGCACTTCGTCTGAGTTCCATCATGGCCTGCATTCCACAACATCTCAGGGTATGTTCCATGGGCACTGAGTTACGGCACTCTCCATCCATGGACATTTGCATTGGCAATGCACCAGTCTCATCACATCCTCAGGGCATGTTCGGGACTCATCTTTAACACAGTTATCCACTTCATATTGCACTTTGGAGATCACCAATACCCAACATATCAATGCTGCTGCCTGGTTGTTTTGTGCAGCCATCTCATGCACAAAAACAGTGTTTTCTTGGCACTCATTCACTTTGTGTTTACTTGAATGCTCACAGCATTTCTATCTTGCCTTCTCTTGATTTTAAGCACAGGCCAATAGCCAGGCAAATTGTCGTGCTTGGCAGCAATGAACAGTCAGGACTCTGGTCATTCTGCAGGCTGGCCTTCATCAGTGAGACGCCCCGAATGAGTGAGTAGGAAACACAGAGGACAGGAGGGTTAGTACTTTGATTTGGTGGGTGAAAGCCATTGAGTGAAGGTGCTGCATGTTTCATAAAGTAAGCAATGGAGAACTGCAACTCGCTCAAGGGATCCCCTCCATGAAATTCTTTGAAATTATTACTTAGCTGATTTATGGTAAAATTCATCCCAGTATATTAGCTTGAGTTTATAAGTTGCATATGGCTACCACCTCTTACTGTGCCTAATTTAGAATGCTCCAATGGCATCAGTTTCCATTGGGTAGTTAAATCCTGGAATTGATTAAATTCATTTGAGGTATTTATTCTTATGAGTGGCAGATGCTAAATGTTCTTTACAATCGGACAACTTTCTGTTGCAGCACTGTACGCTTGCTAAATGTAAGTCCTGAAAGATAGACTGAATCTCTGACTTATTGTCCATGTTAATGCTTTTTGTTCCAGGAATTGTGGCACCATTCTTAATATATGCACAAAATTGACAATTTTAAATTCTCTTTAAATAAATACATTTTTAATGTAATAAGTGTAATGCACTGAATAATTCCATAATTCGGAGAAATAACAGAGAGAAATAGCTCTACGATTATCACCTACTCCTTGGTATGTTTTTAAGGTTTAAGTCTGCTGGTTAAAAGTAGCTGGAGAGAAGTCTTTTGTGTTGAACATCCCAAAGTATTTTTCCACAGTGGTCACTGAGGCAAAATTTAGCCTTGAATACACTGTTTTGTACACAATTGCCTGTTATCAAAGTTTACCTTGGAGGTTTGTAATCACAGTTTGATGTTATCACTGCTGAAATAGTTCCTATTATGACACTGAGTTTTAGTTTGTTCAAGTATTCATTAAGGTGGTGGTGTTAATTTGAGGAAATGGCTCAGTTTTTATCACAGGCACCAGGAGTCTTTACTGATCATTCACAGAGATGTACAGGTGGTTGCAGAATAAGGTCCCCTTAATCCATCTCAATCAGTTGTTTCCGTTCTATCTCAAGAGTACATTGTATTGCATCTATTTAGTGTTTTACTTCTATTTCTTACACCTATCATCATTAAACCTCTGAGCAATATGGAAATTTAGTGCTTGACTGGGATAGTTTTTTGCTGTAGACTCACGAATTTAGGTCTTAAATGGGGCATGAAATATAGGAAGCAGTTATGATAAGATTCTTGGCAAAAGAGCCAGAAGGGAGATGATGGTAAAATGAGAGAAAGTGAGTTATTATGATCTTGACTTTGCTGCCTGAATAGACCATAAGATATTGGAGCAGAATTAGGCCACTTGATCATGAGCAGGGCTGGACTCACCTGGTCTCTGCAACCAACCTTAGTAACTGTGGATCTACCTGGCAAGCTTTGTGCCAATCCCGGTGCTTTGCACATATTTCCCTCCCAGGTGAGATAGCCAGCTCATTCTACATTGCACAAGTGGTGACCACACTCCTCTCTGACCTCCTGGCCTGTAACAGGCCCATTTTAGAAAGTGCTTTCAGAGGTCTGCTAGAACAGGTCTCAATGGTCTGCCAAACCCAGTTTGTGAATCACTGATTTATGGTGTGGTGGTATGCTACAGGGAGTAATTGAGGTAGAGATCATTGATTAGTGTAACTGTCTATGGTCTACATCCACCAAATACTTTGCAAAGCCATATCTAATAAAAATAGAGAAGGCCAGAAATACTCAGCAGGTCAGGCAACATCAATGGAAAGAAGTAGAGAGATCTAGCATCCCCATTTGCCAAACTCCTATTGTCTTAATATCGATTTTTTTTGGAATTATGTCAGAGCCGCTTCCATAATGCCTCCCAACTCTGTCTGTAACTTAGGCTGCTGTGGTACATGTCACACATCGTGATCATTTGGACAACATGGTGGCTCAGTGGTTAGCACTGCTGCCTCACAGCACCAGGGACCCAGGTTCAATTCCACCCTCAGGCGACTGTCTGTGCAGAGTTTGCACATTCTCCCCGTGTCTGCTTGGGTTTCCTCTGGGTACTCCGGTTTCCTCCCACAGTCCAAAGATGTGCAGGCTAGGTGGATTGGCCATGCTAAATTGTCCAGGGATGTTTAGGTTAGGTGAGTTGAACAAGGGGAAATGCAGGGGCAGGGGAATGAGTTGGGGTGGGATGCTCCTCTTCGGAGGGGCGGTGTCGATTTGTTGGGCCAAATGGCCTGTTTCCACGCTATAGGGATTCTATGTAATTCTGTATTCCATGTAATGCCCAGGAACTGCTTTGAGTCATACCTGGCCACAGGGAGCATGAAAATTATGGAATATATAAAGCAAAATCTGTTCAACCAATCTATTGTTTCTCATAACACAGCCTAAAATACTTCCCACACTGTGTCCCTAAGTCCAAATCTTAATCCCAAAGGAAACTGTTAGAGAAACAGATCCGTGTTCCATTGGGTTTCATTTATGACCTGATCTCCCATGGAATGTCACCAGAGCTGAAGTTCAGCACTGTTCTGTCTAGGTATTTTCTAATCAGCCTGTTCAGAGATGGGACTTGAACCCAGGCCTCCTGACTCCAAGGTAGGTCTGCTATCAATATTGTAAACTTTCACCACACACAGTACAGATACGATGGGCTTAATGGCCTCTTTCCCTTTGTATCACTGTCACTGTAAATCTCCAATGACTACATTTTTATTCATTCATGGGATGTGGGTGTTACTGGTTAGGCCAGCATTCATTGCCCATCTCTAATTGCGCAGCGGGCATTTAAGAGTCAACCACATTGCTGTGAGTACTGTTGCCTCTACTCCACATAGCTGATTGATATCAGGAGGTATGGAATGCTGTCAGTAATTGGACTTACTCCAATATCTAGTTAGCACTGAAACTAGCCAGAAACTGTCAGATCTTTAGTTCCAATACAATTATGAATCTAGATTTTGTGGCTCTCTGACACTAACCAACTGCCCCTGACCGCACTGTCTAAACGGAGGAGCCCTTTGCTTTGCAACTTCCCAGGTTAATACATACGTTATTGAGAATGTACTGTGCTTGGAGAGTTTTTGTACATGTCCCATTCATTTTATTGGATATTCATGAGAATGACATTTATACATCATACCATTCTGGACTATGCTCCTGGACAAGTGAATGATGGAACTAACCATATATTTCAAATGAATTGATATGGACTCTGTCAGGAAGCTATTTGAGTTGACAAGGTTCACATTTTTCCTGTAATTAATGAGCTGCTAACAGCCTGATAAAGACACAGTTTCTAAAAATTGTTTTTATTTATAAGAAAGAAAAGACAGGGATAAACACAGGCTATTTTCCCAAAGTGTGTGCATTCACCAATTTAGAGTTTGACTTAGAACGGCATAACATTGGTCATATTCTTAAGCCAGCTCAGAAAATAATTATGGTAACAGTGTGTAGTTGTTTAAAAAGTTCACTGCTGGCACAAGGTCAATAAGTAGGAAAAGGATACAAAACCACAGATTGTTTATAAACTTTAGAAAAGTTTGTGCAGTGATAGCGTACTGTGCAATACTGATGTCATACTGTACCCTTAAGAAATGATTTATTCTGGTACATTTCCAGAAATGTTTCAATTAGTCACTCCTCTGTAATAACATAATGGTCTAATTTGTTTGATTGTGCCTGTCTGTACAGTAATTTGGGTAACAGCAATTCATATCACCAATCCTGACAACATTGTCATAATGATAGATCAGAACCCCAAAGTTGTATCAAACTCGTAAGTTTCAATTTGTGCATTTACACAGAGGATCACTACAGCCAAAAGATGACTGCAGATGTATATTCAGTGATGTCTGGCAGAGTCCTGTGTGGTGACATGGGACACCAGAGCAGAGTCAGGGAAACTTCAAACTGAAAGACTAAAAATGAACAGATAATGAGGGACTGGTTACACTTCAAATCCTGCTGACATGTTTATAATTTACCCTTACAGGGATTTTTAAAATCAGGGTTAAAAACCCTGGTCTAAGTGTGTTAGTGACCTGACGTACTAATGTGTTGACTAGAGTGCTGTGAGGATCATAGTTTGAGAACAGCTATTAAGCCACCATGCACTGCAGGTAAAAGAATAAAGATGTTTTTGGCGCTAGGTATTGTCTGAGAGCCACCAATGAAAGGAACCAAACAAAAGAATTTCAAATAACCTGCAAAATCAATAATCTCAAAAATGGCCACTAAATTACAAACCACACTACCAACATGATCCCATGGAATAGCCACATCATTCTACGATCTACTCTTCATGAACAACTTGGACTGATCCACATATCTTCTAAAATTTTAAGCTTTTTTGGGACTCACTTCTTATTTCTAACCTACCTGTTGTTATTTCTTTTCAAGTTCAACAACAAATTAGTTCACTTCTTCGTTAAGTCAAGAAAGTCGGATAAATCGGTTCCTTTTCAAAGCATAAATTAATTTTCTCTAAAAGAAAGGCATCCACAAAAAGAGGCAATGGTGTAGTGATGATTTCACTGGGCTAGTAATCCAGAGAATCATGTAATGTGCTGGGGGCAATGGTTCAACTCCTGCCATGGTGGAATTAGAATTCAATAAAATGTGGAATTAAAAGACGACCTGGAAGCCATTGTCAGTTGTCATAAAAACCTATCATGTTCATTACAGGAAGGAAATTTGCTGGTCTGGCCTGCACGTGACTTCAGAACTACAACATTCTAGTTGACTCTGAAATGGTCTAGCAAACCATTCAGTTGTATCAAACTGGAAGGTAGATACAACGAAACCGAACAGACAATCTGACATTGACTAAAGCACTGGAAACAATAATGGCAAACTCAGTCCTGTTCCCCTTGCAATGCATTCCTTACCAACATTTGAGGAGTAATAGCAAAATTGGAAGATCTGTTTCGCAGGCTAGTCAAACAACTGCCTGACATATTCATACTCATAGGATCTTACAGATGAAACGCGGCAGCTAGAGTACTGCGTACAGTTCTGGGTGTTACTCTATAAGAAGAATTAGAGTGCATTGGAAAGATGCAGAAGAGTTTTATGAAAATGGTTCCAGAGGTGATATGCTTCAGCCTTGAAGAAATATTGGAGAAGGTGAACTGTGTTCCTTGGAGAAGAGAAGATTGAGAGGACTTGATGGAAGTTATCAAAACTTGAGGATTCTGGACAGTATGGATAGGGAGAAAATTTTTTTCACTATAAACAAATAAAGAATCGGACAGCACAATTTAAAAATATTTTGAAAAGGAAGCAAAAGATATGAGAAATAACTTTTTCATGTAGTGCGTGGCTGGAGTCAGGAATGCAATAGCTGGAAATATAGTGGAGGCAGATTCAATTGAAACATTCAATAGAGTAGTAGATAAATTTTTAAATAGAAGCTATGTGTGAGATTATGGGGAAAAGGCAGAAGATTGCCACCTATTGCAATGATCAGAAAGCCAGTGCAGAAACAATGGGCCGAATAGCCTACTTTGCACCATACCAATTTTGCTATTGTGTTAAAGGAACACGTAAGTGGGAAAAATACACTTGACTTCCTAAATATTGGCAGGAGTGGCCACTACACAGTCCGTATGGAGCTAAGTCCCACGTTCACATTGATAACACCTTACATTATGCTATATGGCACAATCTCTGTGGTAAATGCAAGGGACTTTGAACAGATGTAAAAACTCAAGACAGGGCATCCAGGAGGCACCGCAGGTCATCAGCAGCAGTAGAATTGTACTTTATCATAACCAGCCACCTCATGGCTTTGCACATTCCCCTCTATACCATTAGGAGATCAACCCAAGCTAATTCAATTCACTCAACATGAAATCAAGAAACAGCTGAAGGCATTGATTACTTTAAGGATCTGAGACATAAAAACATTCTGGATAACGTATGGAAAACCTAGTCTTCAGAACGTGCTATACCGTTAGCCAAGCTGTTTCAGTACAGATAATACATCGGCATCTACCTGACAATATGGAAAATTGTGGAGCTATGACCTGTACTCAAAAAAGCAGGACAAATCTAACCCGGCCAATTACCACCCTATTAGTCCACTCTCGATCATCAGTGAAGTGTTGGAAGGTGTTATCAATGGTGCTATCATAGGTTGGAAGTGCAGACATTTGCTGATGATTGTACAATGTTCAGCACTACTCATGATTCATCAGATACTGAAGCAGTCTGTTTCTAAATACAGTAAGACTTGGGCAATAGCTAGGTTTGAGCTCAAAAGTGGCAAGTAATATTTGCACCACACAAGTTCCAGACAATGACCATCTCCAACAATAAAGAATCTAACCACTGCCTCTTGACATTTAATGGTATTACCATCACTGAATACCTTACTCTCAACATCCTTGGATTATCATTGACCAGAAACTGAACTGGATTAGCAATGTGAATACTGTGGTTACATGAGTAGGTTAGGCTAGGAACCCTTCAATGAATAACTCACCTTCTAAAGGGTTATGGGGATAGTGTGGATAAAAGGCACTGAAATGTTCAACCAGTATTAAATGTGGAGCAGGCTCAGTTGGCTGAATGGCCAGCTTCTGTTCCTGTGTTCCTTCTGATCCCTAAAGCTTGTCCGCCATCTACAAGGCCCAAGTCATGAGTATGATGAAATACTCCCCTCTTGTGTGGATGGGTGCAGCTCCAACAAGACTCAAAAAGCTCAATCCCTTTCAGGATAAAGAAATACTATATCCACAAGCATTCACTCCCTCCACAATCAGTTACAGCAACTAATGTCTGACTGTGTAGTCATTTGAAGAGTTTGTTCATGCAATCACATTGATTCCTGGTTCTGGAAGCCACAGGCATGCACAAACCTCGAGATCATTGTGCATTTTCCATATTTCCTTTCAAAGGTGAAACAGTGTCTGCCTCAACTACTCCATATGACAAATAAGTTCATGTGTATTAAGTAATTTTGTACATTTATACAACAAAAAATGAATTCTTAAGAAAATTTCTGCAACATTCATTTATTCACTCATTTAATGAGAATTTTAAATTGACGTTAGTCTGCCAGCCTCATTTGTTGCAGACACCTTTCGTAGCATGAGATGCAGCTTGTGAGTGGGAGCTTGCTAGAAGGCACCAAGCTTCGTCAGCTTGGAAAAGTCTTAGAGGTCTACAGCACAGAAGAAGTCCCTTCAACCCACTGAGTCTGCACTGATCAAAAACCAAAATTCCAATCGCCTTTTCCAGTACTTAGCCCGTAGTCTTGTATGCCTTGGCATCACAAATATCTCTTAACTGTTATGAGGGTTTCTGCCTCTACTACCCTTACAGATAGTGAGTTCCAGATGCCCACCACCTTCTGGGTGAAAAAAATGTTTCCTCACATCCCTTCTAAAACCCTTCCAAAACTCCTGTCACTTATCTTAAATCTACACGCCCCTGCCTCACCTCCGGCTGTCAATCCCCTATCAAGGGTAAAAGTTCCTTCCTGCTCATCCCATCTATGCCCCTCCTAATTGTAAACATTTCATTCATGACCCCCTCAGTCTCATCTATTCTAAGGAAAACAACCCAAGTCTGTCTAATCTCTCTTCATAACTAAAACTCTTCAACCCAGGCAACTTCCTGGTAAATCTCCTCTGTATCTTCTCCAGTGCAATCACATCCTCCCATAGTATGGTAGTTGGTGGTTGGCAGCAACTTGCAGGTTTAACATGGAGACATTTTCTCCACTCAGTGCCTTGACAAGTAAAACCATTAAAATCAATCCTTCCAATGGCAATCTCTATCAGACCCTCCAAAGAGCTATTCATTTGACTACAAAGTAATTGACCACAATATGCATTACCCATAGGTAGTTCTTTCTAGGCACCTTTTATCAAATCATTCTCTGAGCTGAGGAGCAATGTCACAATTCATTGACTTGGGCTGATCAAAAAGGGACCCATGGATAAGCTATTGGTGATCATCTTTAAAATAAACAAATTTTCTGAATGTTTACCTTTACAGCATATTAACTTTATAATGGATTACAGATATCATTTATGCAAATATTCTTCAAATTTGATTCAAAATTGTCTTTCAAAATATCGAATGCATCCACAATTTGAAGATTATCTGACACATTGATAAATTACTGAAGACAGCCATATCAGTTTCAGTTGTTTCTTAGGTTCTTACAAACTGGTTATTCCTCCTGCAGACATTTAATTCAACATTTAAACACATATAAAAATATAGCAATGAGAAAATTTTACTGGACACACAATACTCACTCTGTTTATGTCTATGTAGATGACTTCATATATTTTCTGTTTCCTGCCAGTCTCCCAAATCATTAAAATCCAATATGTTCGGGAAGAGGTATGTGTGGGTGGGTGTGTGGAGTGGTGGGGGGAAGATAGGTCAAATTTGTCACTGTGGTCTCTGATGGCAGACTATGCCTAGAATTGTAGGTCACAGCGTTAAATGTATACAGTACCCACTTTAACCTGGCGTGATGCCACTTGAATATACTAATCAGTGGAATGGGGGAGGGGATCTGATGCTTGTTTCCATACACTGCTGCCAAATTTCCACCAGTTGCCGGTACAAAATCAATTTCATTTTACTAAAAGCTGCAACTCAGTTCATGTTTACCATGTTAAAGGCTTAAAGACAAGGGTGAACATTTTGAACTGAAAGCAGAAGGCGTAGAAGCAGGCTGAATTAACAGACTATACTACAAGTCAGTGATGATGAATGTTCATATGTGAGTGTAATGTGGAATGGGGTACTGGCTGCCATGTGTTGCACAAGCTGAGATTTATAGAAAACAGTGTCAGTGATCAAATCTGGATGTGTCAGAGGCATGGAGGAGGGGGTTCAGGCTACAGGTGGACCAAATTAAGAGAGGAGAGAAGTAGGAGTTAAATTGGATTGCAAACTGGGCAATCGTCATTGACTATATACACTGCCTAAATAACCTGCCTATGTGGGCAGCAGAGGTTTCTACAATCTGCTTTTAAATGAAAAGGAAATTAGCATGAGGTGTATAAATGCATGCCATCTGTTATCTCGACTGAAGTTGAATTTCAGCCAGCCCTATGGGTTTTCTTAATTAATGCTATTGGGCATGGCTGGAACTTGAGGCCAGTATTTGTTGCCCATCTATACTTGTTCATGAAGGTGCTGCTGAATGACTTTTTTGAACTGCTGCTGTCCTTGTGAATGTGCTCTCATATTGCTTTTAAGAGAGAGTTTGACTGATTGACAGTGAAGAATTGTGTTTTCCTTTCACGTCAGAATGTTGTGTGACTTGGAGAGTGGAGAGGAATTTGCAGACAGTAATGCACCTTCTGTCCTTGTTATTATATATAGTACAAGTTACACATTTGAAAAGGGCTGACGAGGGAGTTTTTGTTGAATTTTTGATGCTGCAAAGCATCTTGAAGAGCATCATGCAGACATGGTGTGCCAGTGTTGGGCAAAATAAATGTCTAAGATGATGGATGACATGACTTAGGCTTAAAGGCATCCCACATCTATAGACAGCTAAGGAAGAAAGATGCACATAATAATGTCTGCATCCATAGCTTGTTTTTCATAGAACAGGTCACTAGCCTAAAGCCAGAGGTTATAGCTTGCACCACTTTGCATCAAGCAGGGGTCTCTCCCTCTCTTATTGGCTGATATGGACATGGTTGAAGAATTTGTAAATTCACCAACAACTTGCTTGGCGACATTGTGAGCACACACGCTGCGCTGTGGCCAACAAGGCCCAGAGAGCCACTCCAATGTGGTGCTGCTGGTTCAGAGGCAGGACATTACCATTGCACCATAAGGCCCACCATGATTAAACATACACTAGAGTTATAAATAATTGATATCTGTATTGTTTCAAGGCTTCCAATTGGGAGTGGTATCTCAATTAAAAACAACCAGTGCCTGATTGAGGGACATGGCATTGGACAATGAAACTGAAATCATTCCTTTTACCCTTACTTCCATTTCCCCTCACTCCTCTTCACATTGAGCCCCACTCTGCAATTCCCTTTCTGCCAGTACTCATCTCTAGCATTGGATCCTGTAAAATTACTGGTCCTTGGCAATGTTATGGCTCAGTCAGTATAGTTTTTAGGGACATGTCCATGATATCATCACTGTGTCGTTGCATGTAACCTGAGGGTATGATGGCCTCACATGTTGTTCTCTTGGACTACACATCTTGACTTTGAAGTTGAAAATGTTCTCACGGTTGATCTATAACACATTAACCACAATCTGTGTGCACAATTGCAAATGACAACTGCCAAAGATAAACAACTTGAAGAATCACACACGATCATTTTCCAGGGATGGTCTGACAGTATTAAAGAAGTACCTCAGAATATTTGTTCATTTTGGCCATACAGAGACAAATGTGTTATAACATGATGAGCTATTTTCAAGGCCAAACAAGTCCTAATACCAAAGCATTATACCAAGATAACATATTCATCTTACACCCAGAAATGCACAAAATGGCTGGCATGTGAATCTGTGCACTGGCCAGGGATGAATCAAGATACTTAATGACTTGTGAATGCATGTATATATACCAAATGTATCAACTACATAAGCAAAAATAGCAACAGACCTATTCATAGTGTACAAGAATGATTAAATACTTTTGCAAATTGCCTCTCGAAATCATCCATTATTCAACAATAAGCATCATTGTCAATTACATGATGAGGCCTATTTTCAATTTAATCAGTATCCTTGAATAGATAGCGCCTAACAACATCTGCAATATGCTGACAAACAGTTTGAAAGGCGAGTCACCTATATCACATGTCACCCCACTATCCACACTAATTGGTCTGGCAGAGCATACAGCTTGTACCATCAATGGTCATAAAGTGTCGAGCAACAAAGCAAAATCTTTTGCATTGCATTGCTACATTTTCGTGAAACACTAATGGAGAAAGGATTACCATTCCCAACACAACTTACATTCAGAATGCAAGAGCAAACAGCTTTGTCCAGCAATGAATTGTTTAACTATTCTGACATTCTTCTTCAAAAATGAGAGAATGAAAGAACCACATGACAAACATGCAGACAACTCCCAAAACTTGCATGAGCAGAGAATGCAAGTTAGAAATACAAATACAATTTTTTGGATATTATCAAAGATTTCTGAAATATGCAATAATATGCAGCACAT
Source organism: Rhincodon typus (assembly GCF_021869965.1). Classification (NCBI taxonomy): domain Eukaryota; kingdom Metazoa; phylum Chordata; class Chondrichthyes; order Orectolobiformes; family Rhincodontidae; genus Rhincodon; species Rhincodon typus. Next base: position 22,363,289 of record NC_063345.1, on the reverse strand, counting down.
TTGATTAGTACCATATCCACAATTGTCCTCTACCATTGCCCATTTACCATTGCCTCTCAGTAGCAGCAGCGTGTACCATCTACAAGAGACACTGCAGAAATTCACAAATGCTCCTTAGGCAGCACCTTCCCAAAACCATAACCACTTCCATCTAGAAGGACAAGGGCAGCAGACACATGGGAGCACCACTATATGCAATCTTCTCTCCAAGCCACACGTTATCCTCACTTAGAAATAGGTTGCCATTCCTTCAGTGTTGCTAGGTCAAAATACTGGAATTTCCTCCCTAATGGCATTGTGGATCTACCTATAGCACATGGACTGCAGCAGTTCAAGAAGGCAGATCACCATCACCTTGCAACTGGGATAACTAGGGACTAGCAATAAATGCTAGCCAGCCAGTGACATCACATCACATGATTGAATTAAAAAATGACCAAATTGTGCAAAATCGTCTCTTATAATGATGCTACACTGTGAAGAATCAGAAGTCAACTCAGACTAATGGATGGCACATCAATCAGACATGAAGACAGTGAGCAAGAACATTCTGACAATGAAAATTAGGCAGTGACGTTTAGTGACAACAACCAGCATACAAGGTAACCAAATTGTAACATAAATGCAGCAGTGAACAGTTAGTAATTCTCCAGTGTAGTATACGATCACCAAATGGGCATGAGTTGTCAAACCTCCAAGGCAAAACGTTGAAACTTTAAATGTTAGTCTTATAAACACAGTTTTCTCAATTTGTATAATTATTGAATTGACAGCTCATGCATTTCTGAACAACAATACATATTTGTTTGAGAGAATTACTTATCCTTTCAAAGAAATGGGAGCGTTGTGATATATTTCATGGTCAATGTACTTTTAAGGGACTCTCATGGTATCATCAATGCATTACAGGGTGTGATCTGAAGGTCTAAGGTCTCAGATGCTATCTAAGTTGGAGTTACTTGAAGCATGACATACTAATAGAAGCATACTCCTCAGCTGTAAACTAATAACTTAATGTTAGTCTGAATGTAGTTTTTATACATAATAGCTATAATAAATGTTCATTGGATTCTTCAGTACTACAATATCTATGTCAAAATTTAATACCATTACTGCATCAGGAAAAATATCCCAATGGAAGCATAAACCACATAAGGAATAATGCATATTGACAACAACCATCAACTCCTTGGTATGGTAATTGAAGTGAAAGGTAAACTTGGCCTATTACAGTTGTAGTCTTAGGCAAGTGCTTTTCCTGTTACATGGCCTCCCCATTTCTAAGATTGGATACCAAAATCAGTTCCAATTTGTCTGGAGCCAGTGTTCATGTCAAAATATTTAAGTTGTCTGCTGACCTTAGTTAAAGCTGTTCACTTCCAAAACACATGGAATGGTCATTATCTCTGGCCCTCCCATACAGAATTTGTTTAATGCTTCCTTTTATACCATTCCACTTCATTTTCACAGGATAAGCAGTGAACAGACTTCCCCTGGGCCTCTGCCAATGACACTTTGTAACTGGCTGATAGGAAAGGTGTGAGAAGGGCCCACTGTTGCTTGGTTTAAACACTTTTTCTTTGAGAAAGAGCCCACCCCTCTGTGTATTGGCACAGTTCAGTTGCACAACTTGCCCAAGTAGGGAATTGTAAATCTGAGCCCATTATACTCTGTCTTGATCTCTGAAACACACTCTGTGAACGTTCTGTGCCATCACAGCCCTTTTTCAGTAACCCCTTAAGTAATTACATAGAAATTATTAGAATGTGACAAAAGACATTGATGTTGAAAATTTAGATCCATTGAAAAGTATTTATCCAGAGCTGGTTTTGGTAAGTATTGATTCAATGCCAACTGATCCTAACAGCTAATAAAAGGATCAGGAAAGCAAAAAAAAAATAGTCATATCCAATCAAATATCAGTATAAAGTACTAACATGAATTTATGGATTAAAAATAGTTAATACTGTTAAAAGCAAAAGCTTTCACAGCTTAGCATTGGTTTCCAAATTTGGCTCGCTACGGGATAATTCAGCGCATGCAATGAGCTTTTAATTCCTCTGGAGATCTAAATCTTTCACATTTAGATTGTGTTTTTATACAGAAGTGTTTTTTTATTCTGTAAAATAAATATTATGAAAAATAAAGAATAGCCAATTAATTAAGCTGTAAGCTTTTTGATTCAACTACTGTGTGCAGCAGGTGTACCAGCCTTATGTAGGGCACATTTGTGGCCATTTAAGCTGCTGCCTGAACCTACAAAACTAAGGCAGAATGTATTTATATTTTTGAACTAGCCTCTGTGAAGGTTTGCAGATGTCTATTGGTCACATACTCATGATATGTGTAAATTGTGCCAAGGTTGTTCAGTACAGACTGGGGATTGAACCGGTTTCATTTAAATTTGTAGAAACCATCAAAATTATGAAAAGCCACCCCCTAAATGTCAGTTCATTTTCATCACTCTTTTTCTGTAATGGATTAGCAATGCTAATTCCTAGAGGACCCACACAGGAACAAAACAGAACAGCAAATTATGACAAAAACTTGGAAATTCCCCTTAAATGCCCAAGGCAACCAAGCAAACACCAAGAGATTACACTTACACAAGTCACTTAATTAGAAAATACATACACTAAACATTGTTTTCTGTTTCATTGTTTGCAATATTTTGAAGAACACAGGATAAAAATAAATCCAGCCAGTTTTCTAATATCACAGAATTAAGAATTGTTATAACACTTAAGGAGACCTATCAGCCCATCATGCCTGCACTAGTTCTCCAAATGAGCAGATACAACATGTTTGACATAATTTTGTCTTTGAAATCACTCAACAGATGAAAACATTAATCCTCCTCTCAATAACAATCTCTGCTTGTACTGCCTTCCTGAATAGACTATTCCACATGCCTATCACCTTTGCACAAAATAGTTATGACACTGATACTTGTCCAAACCTTTCAACTTATGGCTGCTGGCAGTGTAAGATTTAAAATAACACCCAACTAAATGTTCACACATCACAAAGTTTGAAATAATACAGCCTGGCAAGATATAAATAACATAGAAGGTGAGGCAATTAAACAAAGCACAAATTAATTGTGTAGCTCTATTGTACCTCCAGTTTGGGATTGTTCTCTTTTTCTTTTGAATTAATTCAAGCAACAATTGTGTTTGTTTTATAACAACAGCGTGAAATAGGCGGACAACTGATTACTCAAGACTGCAGCCAAACACTTTAATGGAGTACCACTGAAAAGCTTCTTCAACATAAACCTTTAGTGAATTGTTGACAAGAGGGCAATGGTAGAATCTGCCAAGCAGACACTTCATTATTGTCTGGCTGCCCTAACTAGTGACTGAACAATCAACATGTTCTGGTCCACAGTATACAACCTAAGTTTCTTGTGTGTAGGCTTGAATCTTCTTATTTAATACATTATTATATGTTTGAAGACATTTTCAGAATACGGTTGTTGATCATTGATCTTGCAAAGTGATTCTAGCGTGGAGTTTGAGAGTGCGGTTCTTCTTGACTTATTTCAGTTTGTTTGTTTGTGGTGAGACAGGATGTTTTACATATGATCCTTCCAATCATTGAATTCCTGACATCATTGTTCTAGGAAGTACTGAATGGACTTTGGCACTTCCACGCAAAAATAGAAGTAAAGTTGGATGTGTTATTGGTGTAGAGGAGGTATCTTCTCCTTTAAACTATAGAGAGGCAATATTTGATGAGACAAGTAGATTCTAGCAGTAAAATAAATTAGACCATCTATATTACTGTTACATAATCCAGACCTGAATATTCAGGACTTATGGTTAAATATTAAATTGGGTAATATCTGACATATTAAAATAGGAGACACTCCAGCTAAAACAATTATGAATGTTTTGTCAAATCTTGCTGTCAATTTTTTATGGTGAAAATAAAAGATTATTACATTGAAAATAATAGATGTATGTAGGTGCAATCTAATTGAGAAATCTATATGGCTAAACAGGTAACTGAATACATAGAAGTGCTTATGAGGTTGTAATGTAATTATAGGCTTTTAAATGAGGAATAATGGATGATACTATCTAAGCACTGGGAATTACTGTACTTTAAAATCACTCTAGAATGATCCTAACTATTATTTCACATACTGCTGTTAGTTGAGCTGGCTGTACTCAACTTCTATGCTACCTTTGCTGACTGTCATGCCATCATTTTCCCTCTGAAAGAATAATTATCTTAATGTGATTACTGAAAATGCATTAATAAAATAATTAGCAGTCAATCCTTTGCTCAGTCGATCTTCAGCAAGAAGAAGCATATTGACAATAGTGCCAGAGAATGTGGGAGCCTTCAAGTTGGCCGGGGCTGTGATGGTAAAAATTAAAGTAGATGTGGTTGGGAATAGAATAGTTATGGGGATTGATACTATTCTCTGCAGTTAACAGCGGTAGTTCCAAATGCCACGTTAGCTGCCCACTGTCAGTGTGAAGGATACATCCTCAAGGCTGAAACGAAACTTGGAGTGGGAAGGCTAACACCCAGTTATTGTGAATCCACTTGCATATCAATGACATATGCAGGAAAGGAAGGGGTTCTGCTGAGATCCTGAAAGAAGATTCTCTAATACATTTAAGAAAGATACTGCAACAATCATGGGAGATTTTAATCTTCATTTAAGTTGCACAAGTCAAATTGGTAAAGGTAGACTGGAGCATGAGTTCATAGATTGCATTCAAGCAATCCAGTTTGGAATCTACAAGATTATTTTATACCTAGCAGTTTGTAATGAGGCAGGATTAATCAATTACCTCATAATAAAGAAACCTGTTTGTAAGTGTGGTCATAATATAATCAAATTTCGCACTTGGTTTGAGGCTAAGAAATCTGAGGCTAAAACTAGTGTCTCAAACTTAAAAAAAAGTTAAGAATTTATTCACAGTTGTGAGTGCTACTGTCTGGACTAGCATTTATTGCCCATTCCTTGTTGCCCTTGACAAAATAGTGGTGAGCTGCCTTCTTGGACCACTCTAGGCCATTTATTGTTAGTAGGCCAATAATGCCATTAAGGAGGGAGTTCCGGCATTTTGACCCAGTGGTAAGGGTAAGGATATGAAGGGTGAGGGTTAGTGTTTGACGAATATATGGGTCAACTAAAGTGGATTGAGAAAATAGGTTAAAAGACAAGATAGTGAAAAATAGTAGTGGAAGAATTTTAAGAAAACTATCAACAAATACATATTCCATTAAAATTAAAGACTTTATAGAAAGGATGCACCACCCAACTAAATTAGTTAAGAATAGTATCAAATTGAAAGAAAATACATCCAATAAAATTTGGTTTTAGGCCAGAAGACTTAAAGAACTTCTAAAAATCATAAAGAGTGACTAAAAGAATAATAATGAGAGAAATTAGAGTATGAAATAAATAGCAAGAAATATAAAGCAGGGAGTAAAATCATCAATGAGGACTTAAAAGGAAAAGAGTAGCTAAAATGAGCATTGTTCTTTTAGAGGATGAGAAGGTGGAATTAACAATGGGAAACAGAAACTCTGGACAAATACTTTGCATTTGTTTTTACGGTCATCAGTGATCAATGTGTCTTATATATGAGGTGTATGTTTTTACAACTCTCAGGATGGTTGTCCCAATTTAAATAATTCCAGCAGCAATTTTTTAAATGAGTTTTATAATAAAGAAGGGTATTTAATACCTTACTCTGGCCCTGGAGACTTAGAAATGTAAAATCATCATCACTTGAACTCATATATGCAATCACACACTCTAAAATGAGATACTGATGTACCAAAATACAAGGAAAGGAATCTTCCAGCCCTGCCTGGAGGTTTTAGAAGGACAGCGTGGAAATGTAATTGGCCAGGAGTCAGAATATCACTTTTCTGACGGCAGGTTAAAGTTGCACTATTAAGTTATTAGAAACTTTCAGACAGGTCAGTTTCCTGGCCTCTTTTGCATTTCACTAGCAAGTCACAAATGCTCATTAAAACTCCATCTGTTGCAATTACATTGAGAGGTACTATTTTATAAAGCTGAAATGGGAAACAGGTCTGCCACAAACCTGACTTAGTATACCAAATGTGTACTTGCTTCCTCCAAGCTCTGGAGAGTCTAATATTTGATTCCTTCAGAAAATAGCAAAACTTAGTGTCTGAAGTGAAGGCCGATCATGTTGACCAGTACATCAAAGCTTATAGTTGGAGGAGGTCAGGCTTCCATGTTCCAATAACAGATTACTGTGTTGGGATGTAGACTGGATGGGTCCTGTAGGTGACCATTCACAAGACACTGGTTCATACTGGCAAACCTGAGCAGTGTAAGTAAGCCTGAACTCCAAAAGAAGGTCAACTTAAATACTGGCAATTTATTAAATGGGAGTGCAGCATAAAAAGATGCTGAAATGCATAGGTTGAGACAGAGGTGGGATGCCTGTAAGGGAAAGCAATGATTTCAAATTAAGTAGTTTGATCCTTGAGAATGGAGGGGGATGAAGATGGATAGGTCACAGTGATGGAGGGAATGGGGCCAAGGAGGGGTGGGAGCTGGATATCAAGAGTTGGGTTACAATGGGGTAGCATGGTGAGATTGGGAGGGAGAAAGAGAAACAGGAATGGGACTGTATTGGAGGGTGGGGGGTGTAAGGGTGAGGCTGGGCGTTGGGAAATCGATAGGAGTTTGATGGAGGGGAAGAGAAGGAAAGTCCAGGGAACTGTACAGGAGCCAAAGATTGAGCCAAGACAGAGAGGAAGGGTGAGGAAATGATGTCATTTAGTAACCTTTCATAAGAAGGGCGGTAAAGATTCCTCTACAATATTGATGGTGGGTGTGAGGGGGTGGTGGGAAAATGGGGTGCTAATGCTACATACATGAGAACTATTGTTAAGATAGAGTGCACAAACTCACACATGTCAGCAACTTGAAAGGGGAAAACCAATCATGGGTTATGGAGGATGAACTGCTGTGTGTCCAGGGAGCAGCGCTGTAAGCTTTCACCCAAGACAGGAACAGGCTGATGAGGGCCAAAAGGGCAGATTGACTATATAAAAGAAATTTGGACAGAAGAATTCATCCTATCCGAGTGTTATGATCTTAAAGAATGGCATAATTGGACAAGTCAGATTCCAGAGTGAAACCTGACTCGGTAGGCTTTAAGTTTTATATTATGATTTTCTCACCATGGTGATCACTCACTGAATATATTTACCCAAGGCTGCCAGCATACTTTTAACAAAAGAATGGAAGTTTATTCCACAAAAGGAAAGAAAATCAAAGTTCTATTTATATATAAAACCATTTGGAAAGATCATATCATAAACAACAAAAAGAATGTTTAATGAATTTTCCAACGCTATCACTCTAATCTTTAATTTCTTACTCAATTTACTCACCCACTCAACCGTGGGTGGCTCAGTGGTTAGCACTGCTATCTTGCAGCACCAGGGACCCGGGTTCAATTCCAGTCTGGGTTGACTGTCTGTGTAGAGTTTGCATGTTCTCCTCGCGTCAATGTGGGTTTCCTCCCACTGTTCAAAGATGTGCAGGTTAGAAGGTTTGGCCATGCTAAATTACCTTGAATGTCCAGAGAAGTGCAGGTAGATTAGTCATGGGAAATACAGGCTTACAGTGATGGGGTGGATCTGGATGGGAGGGTTGGTATTGACTCAATGGACTGAATGGCCTGCTTTCCACACTGTAGGGGTTCTATGATAAGGTTGCAAGCATTTATTTTCAGTTGCTTCTTTTACATTCACTAAATGTGTTCCTCTTCTTCTCTGTCTCTACCTCACTAAATTTTATCACTGAATTCTAAGCAGAAACCTCCAGAGATTTTTCCAGTCAATCTGAATCCTTTTAGACAGCCAAACAGCATACTTGTTTTTATGGATCCTTACTTACAAACCGAAGCTGCTTCAGATTTCCAGAACAAAAACAGAAATTGCTGGAAAATCTCAGCAGGTTTGGCAGCATCTGGCAACTTCACTTCTGCAGAAGGGTCACTGGACCCGAAACGTTAACTCTGATTTCTGTCCACAGATGCTGCCAGACGAGTTGAGATTTTCCAGCAACTTCTGTTGTTTGTTTCAGTTTTCCAAAATCCGCATTTCTTTCAGTTTTTTGTTCAGTTGAAGTACAATGTGGATAAATGTGAGGTTACCCACTTTGGTAGCAAAAACAAGAAAGCAGATTATTATCTGAACGGTGATAAATTGGGGAAAAGGGAGGTGGATCAAGACCTGGGTGTCCGATCATTTAAGGTTGGCAGACAGCTTCAGCAAGCAGGAAAGAAAGCAAATGGTACACTGGCCTTCATAGTGAAAGGATTCAAGTAAAGGAGCAGGGATGTCTAGTTACAATTGTGCAAGGTCTTGGTGAGACAACACCTGGGTCTCCTTATTTGAGGAAGGATGTTCTGCTTTGAAGGGAGTGCAGCAAAGGTTTACTGGACCATTCCTGGCATAGCAGGATACATATGTAAAGAGAATCTGAATTGGACTATATTCACTGAAGTTTAGAAGAATGAGGGAAGATCCCATAAAAACCTAAAAAAATTCTTACAAGAATAGACAGGGTAAATGTAGGTAGGAAGTTCTCAAGGACCAGGGAGTCCAGAACCAGGGATCACAGCTGAAGGAAATGGGGTAGGCCGTTTAGGACTGGGATGAGGAGAAGTTTCTTCACCCAAAGAGTGGTGAGCTTATGGAATTCTCTTAGCAGAAAATGGTTGTGGCCAAAACATTAAAAGGGGTTCAATACAGTTCTTAGGGCTAAAGGGATTGAAGGGTATGGGGACAAAGCAGGAACAGGGTACTGAGTTGATGATCAGCCACGACCATATTGATTGATAGAGCAGATTTGAAAGGCCAAATGGTCTATCTCTGCTCCTATTTTCTGTACTTCTATGGGTAGCTTACCTAGTCATTTGGCATCTTCATCACATGCCTCATGTACAATCAATGTCTGTCACTTCATTGCACATATCCACATTGTACCATTTGGCCTCAATGCTATACCTCTCTCTCACATACTGGAGGTTACTCATATAATAGAAAAGGAGGTACAGCACTCAGCATCTCACACACTCCCAGCTCACTGACCTTTCATCAGAACCAGATGAACCCACGCCAAAGGTTTGTTGGAAGAACACACACAAAAACTGTCCCAGATGAGCACTTCATGCAAATACCGGGTACACGCATCATAGCAAGGCTTCATTGATTTCCATTTCCTCACTCTTAGAAAGAATGCCAACAACTTCTAAAATTATGAAAATGAGGAAAAATTCATCCGGAAAAAAAAGAAATTAGGGTACTTAAATACATTTTATTATTTATGTATGGAAAGTAAACATTTTAAAATGCTATTCCTCAACCACAAATCTTTTGCTGAAACCTTCTCTGACTATTTTCTAAGTAGATTGACCCAAACATTTGTATATTGATTCCAAGTCCATCAAGGTGGGGAAAAGATTAGTACAATACTGAAATCTTGCTCTCTAATATTCTTAGAATCTTGCCAGTAACACAATATGTCCCCTGAAAGCAGTGTAAACCTGAAAATAAGGTGAGATGTCTGCACTCAGACATGATCATGGATATAAGGGGTTTCTCATGCCAAATCATAACAATATATGAAAGGGGTTCTGGTTCAGAGGACTTGGCAGCTGTTTGTTTTATTGGCATTTCCCAATAATGATACAAGAAAGAGAACCTTTCTAGTGAAACTGACTTACAGGAAAAATGAAGGTGTACTGAAATCACATGATCTCATGACCTAACCTTTTTGGAAAGTTTTAAAGTATTCCTTGCCTATTAAGTAGCAGCATTTTTTTACAGCTATTATAACTGTTCGGCATCATCACCAACTAACTGTCTTATCACTTAGCTTGATTAATGATATTTGGCTTAATATAATTGGTTCTCAAAATAAAGCTGCAAATTCTGATTTCCTCTTCAAGCATATGCTTCCTTAATTCCAGAAGTACAGAGAGGGTTAGTAATGGAGAGAGAAAGAGAGAGACAGCAATCACTGCATACACTTGATCTTTCTGGAATTCTTCTTGTTTTCGTTGGAATTCTAAGAAATCCATGAAAGGGTTATATGGATTAAGTGCCCAGACATTTAGTCAGCAAGAACATTCTCTTGCGTTGTTACTCCACAGATCTGACCCAGACGACAAAGGAGGTGCTGGCTTCCAGCCACACACTGATTTGCGTATTGTTATTGATATGTTTCAAGAACAGAGTTACGAAAGCAAGTACTTGAGCAAAACAAAATACTATTCTACGATAAGATTTGAATATTCTACAATTTACTCAAGAATTTCACCCTAAATCTATAGAAAATTGGGGTAAATAATCTGCGTCACTTATCAAACCAAGTAGAGGAGTTGGTTTGTGGAGTTCACTGGTTTTAAGGATCTACAAATTTTGTCTACAAGTAATCTACTTTGACTTTAGTGATTAGAAAAGAAAATTAGCTGTTCGCCCAGAAAAAGATTTTGAAAACGATCTTTCAACAAATTCAAACAGAGAAACCTTTAGATTCCCATCTTTCTGTCAAGGAGCTCTTGCCCTATAATTCATAATGCACATTCTATAAATATTCTTATGATGTAACGTATTTGGATTTTCAAATGGCATTTGATAAGATAGGCTATTTACATACTAGGCCAATTAATAAGAGCCCATGTTGTTGTAGCAAGTATAATTGCAGAGATAGTTACAGGGTAAATAAGTGGGCAAAAACTTAGCAGATGGAATAAAATATAGGGAAATTTGAGGCTATAGACTTTGGTAGGAAGAATGGAGGAACTGAATATTATTTAAATGGAGAAAGACTGCAGAAAACTACAGGACAGAGGAACTTGGGAGCCTTGTGTGTAAATCTCAAAAAGCTAGTATTTAGGTTCAGCAATAAGAGGGAAGACAAATGAAATGTTGGTTTTTATTTCAAAGAGGATGGAGTATAAAAGTAGGGAGGCCTTGCTAAAACTATACAAGGTACTAGTCAGAACACAGCTAGAATATTGTGAACACTTTATGACCCTTGTCTCAGCAAATACATTCAGACATTTTGAGGCAGTCCAGAGAAGGTTCATTTGGCTGAGCCTGCGTCTGGAGGGACTGTCTTATGAGGAGAAGTTGAATCGTTTGAACCTGTAATCATTGGAGTTTAGAAGAATGGCAGGTGACATTATTGAAACATACAAAATTCTTGGGGGATTTGATAGGGTAGAAGCAGAAAGGTTGTTTCCCCTAGTGGGACAGATTGGGACCAGAGAGCATAATCTCGGAATAAGGGGTCACCCATTTAAAACAGAGATGAGGAGGAATTCCTTCTTTCAGAAGCTGAGTTGTTAAGAATATTTAAGATGAAATTGACAAGCTTGTAATCAAAAGAGGAATCAAGGGTTATGGAGAAAAGACAGGATATTGGAGTGGAGGATCATCAACGATTACTACGATCTCATTGCATACCAGAGCAGACTCAGTGGGCAGAATGGCCTACTTCTGCTCCTGCATCTTATGGGCTTCAAAGTGAAGATAGATTAGGAGCAGAAGGAAGAGGCATTGATAGAGGCACACAGGATAAACCACACCAACATGGAAGAAGATCCTTTGTATTCCCCAGAGTTCAATCACCATGTTCCACAATGAAATTCCAAAGATTTCTGCTTAAGGATGTAATTATTCAGGCAGTAAAGGAAACAAGAAACAGTTATTTCTTCCATTGCAACCTGATCTCTTTTAATCTCCTCAAATACAAATACTAACTTCATTGTGAACATCGTCTCCCTGGGATGTTCTTGAACCTATTCTTTTGCAGACTCAGACAGGCTTTAATGCAGGACTTCTAATTCTTGATCACAGCCTTCAATAGATTGTGTTGCTATGCAGATGTGTGAACAAGATTAGTCTTGCATCCTAGTACTTACTTATATCAACCTGTGTCTTTGGAGGTTGATTGGAAATATCACATGAGATATCACTGGGTGAGAGGTTGGCAACATGAACAGAGATTCTGGGCATACAGTTTGTGCTAGATCTTGAATCCCTATGCCCAATGATGATCATGAGGGTAGACTTGTTGGTGTCAAATAGATAATATAGTTCCTAAAGAACATCACAACCAAGCTCCTGGATGCTGCTTTTAATTATTTTCTCTGAACTATTCCCCATAGTCTTAAGAACAGTGATCAAACCATCTACATCTACTACTTGGGAGTCCCTCAGTTAGGAGAATAAATGTAAATGTTCATGTTGCAATCGTCTGCCATATGTGGTTCTGTCTTGCTGGACTGAGTATGTACTAGGTTCTGAGAATGGCATTCATCTCTACAATGACCCCCATGATCTGTCTCAAAACATTTAAGAAGTCCTCAAGTTCCCTTCCAGCATCATTTTTTCTGGTGCAAATCGCAAAGATCTGAATCTATAAGGTCAGGAGCTAGGCACTGATTCTGTGGAGCCTTTGCTGTGTAACTATCTTTCTCACCTAATCTTGTGCTGTTTCCACTTAAACTCATCTAGTTCACTAATGTTCTTCAGGGAAGGAAACTGCCATCCTCACCTGGTCTGGCCTACTTGTGACTCCAGACCCACAGCAATATGGTTGACTCATAACTTAGGGATGGGCAATAAATGCTGGCCTAGCCAGTGATGCCCTCATCCTGTGAATGAATAAAAAAAACTTCTAAGCTTCTCCTGGATGAGGTGGGGTGTGTAAAGTTATAGCCTTTGGGTGATAGCTCTTCGTCTCCAGATAGAGAAAACGTCCCATTGGCATCCACTCTGTCAAGCCTACTGATCATTTATTTATTCATTGAGATCACCTCTTGTTTTTCCAACACCAAGGAAATGCCTCCTCATAGGACAATCCTCTCAACCAAGGAACCAGACTAGTAATGCATCATATTTGTACAAGAAATACCTCAAATGACCATGGATATCAGTCATTCTTCCAATTCATGATCAAAAGATCATGTTGTCTGGAGGACCTCCTTACTACATGGTTGTGGCTAAGTTACAAAATACCTCTTCTTACTGTTGAGTATAGGCATGGTCACAACTGTCTCCAAGAAAAGAACCTCTAATTAACAACTTGTAGTATGCTTGCCCAGCTTTCATTATATGCTGTCACATTGATATTATTTTAATGATTTATGCCCAGGAGACTAATGTAATTGATGGATACATTCACACAAATTTTTTTCTCAGTATTCGGAAATTTGCCCATGACCTTTGAGGACAATGACCTTGGACACCATTGTTGTTGTAAATTTTGCATAGTCATTTCTTTTGTCTCATCATGCCCCTGACACTATCCATTCCCCCTTCCCCGTTCCTGTCCAAAGTGGTGTCTATTATTCCTATCCAATTGTTTTTTTCTAATGCTGTGCTAGGCACAGCAAAGCTATTGTATGGACAGCCTCCATTCCTTATAATTTGTAACGACGGCAGTCCCTTGAGATCCAGACAGACAAGAAACCCCCCTCCATGACCATTCTAATGAGGAAGGCTGCACTCAGAGTTTCAAGTCCACTATCATCAAACAAAAATACAATGGGACGACTCTCCTCAGTTTTAGGTAGGGCTTCCTTTTAGACAGGATTTTGAAACGAGTTTTAAAACACTATTGTAACAAGGCTACAAGGTGCAGAGTTGGATGAACACAGCAGGCCAAGCAGCATCATAGGAGCAGAAAGGCTGACGTTTCGGGCCTAGACCCTTCATCAGAAGTTTGACTATATATTTTTTCAGACTGGTAAACAGATTCTTAGCCAGGGAGACAGATGGGTGTAGAAGGAAGAAATGTAGATGTTTTCAAAATCCTTCTTGAACTGAAGCCAAATCCAACTTCATCTTGCCCTCCATCTGACATTATTCGTATGGTGGCTGTTTAAACCTATCATTAAGGTTCTTATTCCTTTAAAAATAATATTAATACATTTATATCTAGATCATTACTTATCATTTAAGGTTGTTCCCTCATCATGCTAAGTGGAAAGAACAGCTTACATTTAATCTTGTTATTCCACTGATACTGTGAAATGGATCAGCTAATTTTCCTTATAACTTCTTTGAACTTTCCTTTCCTAAAGTGAACGACAGCCTTCTTTTTCAAGTCATTTTTATTTCTGTCTTGTTACACCAATAGCCTGGGACCATGAAGCTAAGTTCAAGCCTTGGTTTACATTGAGTTAGTTGGTGCCATCAGAATGTTACATTTTGCTTCAATGCCCTTGATCAAAGAAGGGGAAAATCAGAAAAATTCCTGCTCCTAGAGACTTCTGACTGACCCACAATGATTCATCATGAAGAACGGACTCCACAGTGAGGCATGTGGGATAATACTTTAGTAAAGGTCGGCGACAGATGTCAACTCTCATAATATAACTTTAGCCAAGCTCAAAAGTACAATGTAATCCAAATCATGTCAGTGAATCGTTATTGACCTCAAATCATGCCAGTGAATCATTATAATATTTCTATTTAAAATCCACAAATCCCATTAATTAACTTTGCTACCTGGTAAATCCATTTGTCCTGTTCCAAAAATTTTGGTTAGACTCCAGTTAACTATTTTTGTCCAGATTTTGGTGCAATGCCTTTGGAAGTATAGCAAGGTTGTAGGAATGACACTGAGAAAATTCACTAACATGGTTTCAGATTGAGAGATTTATGTTGGAGTTCTTTCATTGGAACAAGGGTTACCAGGAGACTTAGTAGAGTTATTTAGAATTGAAAAATATTGATTAAGTAAATTGACAAATGATTTCTCCTGCTTGATGAGTTAGAAACATTTAAGATCCTCACCAAAAGAATGTTAGAAGACTTTAAAATGCTGTTTTATTTGAATAAGGATTTTTGAAATTGAAATGGTATTACAAAGACTCTGTGGCATTTGGATAACTGACGGTGACCTCCACTTCTTTATTCCAAGCTTCAGCAGGAATCAGACCTTTTGGGCATTCACCATACTCTGGATACATCCAGCAAAATCCCTTCCCAATAGCTGCACAATTTATTTCACAGTCAGCAATGGAAATTGTGAGTGGACAGATTTTATAAATTTTCAGTATGCTCTGACCTGCCAAAAAGTAAACACTGGTCCAACCCTATTGCAATAAGTTTTTTTACTTGCCCTTTGATTTTTTTGGCTGTTCAACCTTTGCGATCCCAAGTCACACTGACATTAGGGCAGTATAAGGGAAAGCAATGGCATAGTGGGTGTCTGGAATTCACTGCCCAGTTTGGTGGCTAAAGCAGAAATCATCGACTTGTTCAAAAAATCTGCACTTGAAGCACTGTAAGCTGCAAGACATGGATCATGTGCTGTTAAGTGGGATCAGACAGGCAGCTAGTTTATTCAGAAGGCACAGACTCAATGGGCTGAACTTTTCTATGGTTCTGTGGTTTGACTCTGAACCAAACAATATTCCAGGTTCAATCCCTCATCTGTGTCGAGTCTTCTGAGATCAGTGGAATGATAATTAGCCTCATTGTCACCAAGAAAACAAACAGAAATAGCTTTCTCCTTACTCCTGATCAAAACTGCAGCTGAAAAGTGATGGTGGTGTGTGGTCGTGTCTGTCTGTCGATCGGTGTGTGTCTGCATAATTTCGTTCTGCACTGGATCAGATTCAGTTGAAATATCCCCCACTGACTTACCCATCAAACATTGCAAGTTGGGTGAGATGCTGGAGGGCTGCCGGTAACATGCAAATTTGCAACTCAGCACAAATATCTACCTTCAGAAGAGAAAAGACTGCTGGAGAGCTGGAGAGGAAATGAAGTTCTGCTGGTACAGATTGCCATTTCTTGGCTATATTCTACTTCAGTTGTGTTAAAGTATATTGTAAGCAGTATTTCTGACCTAATGAAGTTAGCACTATAAAATTCCCCATCAATACTGCCAGCACACTATGTTGATATATGAATTATCAATTTAAACCAAGGACACATTTAATGATATAATCATACCATTGTTTTCAAAGCCATATGTTTACCTGAGTAAAACTATTCTCTGAGGGACTGAAAATAAACAGCAATTTATTAAAAAAAACTTTTACAATAACTGGCTAGGAAAAGGGGCCCTTTTCATGCCTCCTGACTTGCTCTATAGTGCACTTTCAGACAAGTATTAATGTTGCCAGGGCTGGCCAGACTGACCAATATATTCTACTTGTCAAATAAATCAGACTGTTCAAATATGGCTTCATTTGTCATGTTCAACATCTACTGTTGGCTCGAAATGACAACTGCCTTATCCATGAGCACAAGTAAATTAGACTCCGTGCTGAATCTCATCTCACAGTTCCCGACTGGACCTCAAGTTTTATCCCCACCAGTTTTTACTTCTGTCAATAATCTACCACCTGTAAACCCCCACATCTGGAGTCCATCACTCCTGACTTTTATTGGTCTTTTCACAGTTCCATACGATAGACTTAGATATTCGCTCAGACATCTCAATTAAACGATTCAGGATAGAAATACATGTAGAGAATGTAGAGCAAGTGGACTCCTATTTTGGCTGAAATTTGACGTAGAAATTGAATTTGACATGGAAATTGAATCCCATGTTAGAGTTAGGTCACATGCCAGTCTGTAAGGTTACGTTAGGATTTTCAACCATCATACTTCTATGGAACAGAACAGAAAAGTTCAAACTTAGGGATATTTTTTAAATTGTGGGGAAAACTTGTACAGAAATCTTATTATTAACGGTGGTATTTTAAGACTTGGATAATGCTGTCCCCCACTCAAACAGAACATGTTGGAAAATTCATTACTGAAATGTTACTGGCACTCCAGTCAGAAGAGACATTGTTTGCTCAAATATCAGCACACAGACTATAATTATATGAATTCAATTTATTGTTGTCATCTACCAAGATACAGTGAAAAATCTTATTTTGTGTGCTATACAGGCAGATCGTACCACACAAACTGCATCAGGGTAGCAGAATATAGCGCAATGGCTGCAGAAAAGGTGCAGAGAGAGATCAATATTAACATTTGAAAGGTCCATTCGAAAGTCTGATAATGGTGGGGAAGAAGCTCCTGAGTACATTTAAAATTTAAAATTTCTCCAAAAGACAATGAATCAATAATGGAATGTACGTTTCTGACATCATTGACACTACAGGCAGGCACTAAAGGAAAGGCTTTTAAAAATTTTGACAAATGTTATATCTTAAAATAAAGTTGAAAGCAAAAAAATCTATGAATTGCATAATCTAATCAATAAATTTCATTGGTTCCTAAATTATTCCAGACTGACAAGTTGGCAAAAATTGATATCTCGATGTAAATGTCAGTTTTGTGAAATAAAGCAGATTGTTTTGGCAGGCAACAATAACTCATGATGTTTGCTCATTATCTGCCAAGAAATGTACCCAAAGAAATTGTTTGCTATGGAAAGGATAATAAATATTGTAATTAATCTGTGGATCTCCAGATGGCCATGATAGTTAATTGAATGTTCAATGACGCATTGATTCATAAATGTATAATTATCTCCTTTCTTCCCTTCCACGTTTCTGTCTAGCGTGTTGTAATTTGTGAGGGATCCTAGCTCTTTATTCATGTTTACTGTAAAATGCAGCTTTTATAGTGAGATCTTAGTCTTCCTTGATCCGAACTTTATCTGATTATAAATGATGTGAAGATGCAACAGGATCAGAAGAGTTAAATTTTTGCACCAGATGTTGCATGTCCTCTTATTTCTAAAAGCCAGATAATACTAGATTGTTGGACCATTTAATTCAGTCAAAAATGAATATTTCAGTTGATGTATTTGGTAACATTTAATTGTACAGAAACAAATAAATGAGGTAGAGAACTTGCAATGCACTTTGTCTAACATCTAACTTTTAATTACCTGTATGACTGGAAACAAAACAACAGGGGGTGTATGTTCACATAATTCCTGGTCTCATTAGAACCAACATAGAGGGCAGTGATATTTGGAAAGGGACCTACAACTGTGCGCCTTACTCCATAGTTCCCTTATAATTTGCTTCACAACTATTGTATGTCAGAATTAATTGGAACATTTGTACGCTGACACAAAGACCCCCAATCCAGATAAGTTTGCAATTATTTCTGAGGGGTCTGCAAAAGCAGAGTTGTTCCTCACAGTACCACGAAAATCATCTTCACTGATGCTGACGTGTGACTCCCACTATTTGCTCTCACACCTTTTCTGTCTCCATTTTGAACTAATGAGCTTGTTGATGTATGATGTTCAGTGCCAAATGACATTGACTAGTATTTTTATATTTTCTTATATAACCCGTCTTTTGTTACATTGGATGGTACCAAAGATACAACAGTAGTTTGCATTCATGTAGCACCTTTAATTTGATAAAGTTCCCCAGAGGGCTTCACAGGAAGGTTGACAAACATAATTTCACACCAATTGACATGAGGAGAGAATAGGGCACATGACCAGAAGCTTGCTGATAGAGGCATTTTAAGGAATGTCTTCAATGATAAAAGGGAAGTAGAATGGGAAAGAATTTTTGGGAGGGAATTCTAGAGCCCATAAGCTCCACAGTTGAAGGTTGCCACTCAAACAGCCATTAAAATGTAAGTGGCTGTTATTGGATTGAACACAGAGGGTGAAACGACCAGAGAAATTTACACAAGCTGGGAAGGATGAGGTCATGGAGAGAATTTAAATAAAGGATAAGAAATTTAAAATTGAAACATCACGCAATGTAAGTTTGTAGCAACAGGGTTGTCCAGGGAATGAGACTTAGACCACAATTTGGCCCTCCAAGGCTGCACCAAAACATTTTGTCCTTCTATACTGAAACAGCCTTCAAATACAGGATCCATATCCTTCTATTCCCTTTCTATCCATGGAATCGTCCACATGCTGCTTGAATGCTGACTTTGTGTCTGTTTCCACCACCTCCTCTGGCAGCACATTCCAGGCACTCACCACCGTTTGTGTGAAAAACTTGCCTTGCACATCTCATTTAAACTTTCCCTCCTGCACCTTGAACTTGTGCCCCCTAGTAATTGACCTCTCCCCGCTGGGAAAAAGCCTCATACTTTCTGCTCTATCTGTGCTATTCACAATCTTATAAACTTTTAACAGGTCGTCCTCAATCTCCTCTGTTCCAGTGAAAACAAGCCCAGTCTATCCAAACTTTCTTCACAGCTAAAATCCCTCACACCAGGTAACATCCCGGTAAACATTTTCAATAACATATCCAAAACATCCACATCCCTCTGGTAGTGTGGTGACCAGAACTTGTAATATCCCAAGTGTGGCTGAACTAAAGTTCAATAAAGCTGCAGCATAACTTGCCTATTCTTATACCCTCAATGACCCTGCCAATGAAGGCAAACATACCATAGATAACAAGGTGTAGAGCTGGATGAACACAGCAGGCCAAG
>NC_063345.1:22327039-22343455 GCF_021869965.1 Rhincodon typus | reverse complement strand
TCCTGATATCTCTGTAACAACTTTAACCCCACTGTGAAGCCTAACCATTTCTGAAGAAGGGTCTAGACCTGAAACATCAGCTTTCTTGCTCCTCTGATGCTGCTTGGCCTGCTGTGTTCATCCAGCTCTACACCTTGTCATCTCAGGTTCTCCAGCATCAGCAGTTCCTACTATCTCTGAAACATACCATAGGCCTTTTTTTACTACCTTATCTACCTGCATTGCCACTTTCAGTGATCTGTGGATCTGCACACCCAGATCCTGCTGCATATCAATACTCCTAAGGGTTCTGCCTTTCACTGTATAATTTCCACCTGTACTTGACCTTCTAAAACACATCACCTCACATTTGTCCGGATTAAACTCAATCTGCCATTTTTCTGCCCATGCCTCCAACAGATCTATATCCTGTTGTTTCCTCTGACAATCCTCCTCACTATCCGCCACTCCACCAATCTTTGTATCATCTGCAGTTCTGCATCCATCTTGCCAGCTCACCTGATTCCTTGTGATTTCACTTTTTGTACCAGTCTGCCATGAGGAACCTTGTCAAAAGCTTTACTGAAGTCCATGTAGACAACACCAACTGCTTTTGCCTCAACAATCATCTTCGTCATCTCCTCAAACAGCTCCATCAAATTAGTGAGGCATGACACCCCAACCACACAAAACCATGCTGTCAATTGCTAATAAGTCCATTTGATTCTCAATGCATTTGGATCTTGTCCCTGAGAATCTTTCCCAATAATTTCCCCACCACTGATATGAGGCTCACAGGCCTGTAATTTCCTGGATTATCCCTGCTACCCTTCTTAAATGATGGGACTACATTGGCGATTCCCCTGTCCTCTATGACCTCACTTGTAGCCAAAGAGGACACAAAGATATCTGTCAATACTCCAGCAATTTGTTCTCTTGCCTCCCTCTATATTCTGGGATAGATCCCATCAGGACCCGGAGACTTATCTACCTCAATACATTTTAAGATGCACAACACCTCTTCTTTTTTAATAGCAACTCAGCTTAGAAATTCAACACTGCCTTCCCTGAGATCATCCTCCATCCATTCCTTTTCTTTGGTGACTACTGACACAAATTATTCCCTCAGTACAGCTGTGAGGTACTCCTTCACCAGTAGTTCAACTCTCCCAACCCTTTTACATCCTCTTGTATCACACCTGAAACACCCTTCTTCCCAACAGAGAAAACAGGGCAGCCTACTTCTGTTTTGTGTGGGACCTCCATGCACCTTGACTTGGATTCAGGATTATTGTATGGAAGTGCCAACTCAGTACACTGTACAAACTGCTGTTCATGATCTAGGTTACTGCTACCATCCTGTTTAAGTGTGGAAAATTACAGGATTTGCTTAGTCTCGTGTGGGAGAGGCAAACCACTTCCTGGTATAACCAGAAGTGTCTCCTGTAGTTAACAAGATATAGTATATTTGATTTGATTTATTGTTATCACGTAACTAAGTCCACTGAAAAGTTTTATTTTGCATGCAGCACATGCAGATAATGACAAACAAGGGCATCTATAAATATCCCCATCCTCAATGATGGAAGAGCCCAGCATGTCAGTGCAAAAGATAAGACTGAAGCATTCGCAACAATCTTCAGCCAGAAGTGCCGAGTAGATGATTCATCTCGGCCTCCTCCAGTTGTCCCCAGCATTACAGATACCAGTCTTCAGCCAATTCGATTCACTCCACGTGATATCAAGAAACGATTGGAGACACTGGATACTACAAAGGCTATGGGCCCTGACAACATAGTACTGAAGACTTGTGCTCTTGAACTTTCCCCTAGCCAAGCTGTTCCACTACAGTTACAACACTGGTATCTACCCGACAATGTGGAAAATTGCCCAAGTATGTCCTGTACATAAAAAGCAGGACAAATCCAACCTGGCCAATGACCGTCCCATCGGTCTACTCTCGATCAACAGTAAAGTTATGGAAGGTGTCAGCAACAGTGCTATCAAGCAGCACCTGCTCAGCAATAACATGCTCAGTGACACCCAGTTTGGGTTCCGTCAGGGCCACTCAGCTCCTGACCTCATTACAGCCTTGGTTCAAACATGGGCAAAAGAGCTGAATTCCAGAGGTGAGGTGAGAGTGACAGCCTTTGATATCAAGGCTGCATTTGACCGAATGTGGCATCAAGGAGCCCTAGCAAAACTGAAATCAATGGATATCAGGGGGCAAACTCTCCGGTGGTTGGAGTCATACCTGACACATAGGAAGCCGGTTATGGATGCTGGAGGTCAATCATCTCAGCTCCAGGACATGTCTACAGGAGTTCCCCAGGATAGTGTCCTCGGCCCAACCATCTTCAGCTGCTTCATCAATGACCTTCCCTCCATCATAAGGTCAGAAGTGGGGATGTTCACCAATGATTGCACAATGTTCAGCACCATTCATGACTCCTCAGATACCGAAGCATTCCGTGTTCAAATGCAACAAAATTTGGACAATATCCAGGCTTGCGCTGACAAGTGGCAAGTGACATTTGTGCCCACAAATGCCAGGCTATGACCATCACCAATAAAAGACAATATAGCCACTACCCCTTGACATACAAAGGTGTTACCATCACTGAATCCTCCACTATCAGCATCATGGGGGTTATCATTGACCATAAACTCAACTGCACTCACCATATTAACAGAGTGGCCACAAGAGCAGGCCAGAAGCTGGGAATACTGCACTGAGTAACTCACCTGCTGACTCCTCAAAGCCTGTCCACCATCTACAAGGCACAAGTCAGGATTGTGATGGAATACTCCCCACTTGCCTGAGTGCAGCCCCAACAACACTAAAGAAACTTGACACCATCCAGGACAAAACAGCCTGCTTGATCGGCACTACATCCACGAGCATCCGCTCCCTCCACCACCAACGTTCAGTAGCAGCAGTGTGTACTATCTACAAGATGCACTGCCGAAATTCACCAAAGATCCTCAGGCAGCACCTTCCAAATCCATGACCACTTCCATCTAGAAGGACAAGAGCAGCAGATACATGGGAACACCACCACCTTCAAGGTCCCCTCCAAGCCAATAATCGTCCTGACTTGGAAATATATCACCGCTCCTTCACTGTCGCTGGGTTAAAATCCTGGAATTCCCTCCCTAATAGCATTGTGGGTCAACCCACAGCAGGAGGACTGCAGCAGTTCAAGAAGGCAGCTCACCACCACCTTCTCAAGGGCAAGTAGGGATGGACAGGAAATGCTGGCCAGCCAGTGACACCCACTCCTCACAAATGAATAAAAACACAGACTGTAGGGGGTTTAGACAGAGCGAGGCATACAAGGTTAAGGATGACATTGATATGATAAACATTGCCGTTGAGACTTTGATGTGATAGCATGGCTGAATGATCTAAAGCACTGGAATTAGGTTCCATCTCGATGGAGGTGTAGGTTTGCATCTCAGTGTTGCCACATGTGCTGGTAGACTGTCATGCGGTATTTTTGTGTGAGCGAGCTCTATTTAAAGAGGGCCTTCTTGTGATGCAGTGGTAGTGTTCCCTACCTCTAGACTGTGAGGCCCACGTATATATCCCATCTGCTCCAGAAGTGTGTAATAACATCTCGGAGCTGGTTGATCAGAAACATAGGTTAAATAAAGAAAAAAAAGAGACTCTGAAGTGGTTTCTTGCGGCATAGTGGTAATGTCCCTAGTTCTGAGCCAGGAGGCATGGGTTCAAGTCCTAATGACCCTAGAGCTTTATAATAACACCTCTGAACAGACTGATTAAAAAATATCTACGGAGACTTTGAGGAGGATCAGATGTTCAGTCTCAGTCCTTTGATGTCCCAAGTTGTTCTGCCCACAGGTCGATATGAAACGAGTGGGTGTTGTTTATGGTAGTCCTCAGTATTAGCCCTTTATATCCAAAGACAATAGGGATGAGGATGGTGGCTTGCTGCTAAAAGTCACCTCCCTGCCTATGCCTCCAACTCTCCCCACAGCTCTCTTCCTGTGACACTCACACCTCAATCCTCCTAAAAAAAGACTTGCCTGCTCTCCAGTGCAGCTCTTTGTAGCTGTGCAGTCTGGGCTTCCAGCAATACTCTCCAGATCCCTGAGGGGGCCATGGATCTCTGATTGCCTGGCCTGGTAAGCTTTCCCACTAGTGCAGACAGGGAGTTAGTTGACCCTGAAGCTGCCTGCCCCAAAACTTAGTGCATAGAGCATGAAAACTGGTGGGATGCAGGCAGCAGGCTCTTGAAGAGGATTATATATTGAAAAAAGAAGATAGGAATCTGACTGACAGTGTATTGGAGTAGGCAGTTCTATATTCTAGAAGCTCCCTACCTAATAACATTACGGGAGTACTTCGACTTTGCACTTTGTAAGAGTTCAAGGGAAGGCTCACCAGGTATATTCCCCAAGGTATTTAGGAGACAGGGTAACAAATTCTGGCCTTGCCAATAATGTTGACATCCCAGGAATTAATAAATAATTGTTCCTTAGATATGTCATTAATCTTCTAATATACTGGTATTTTTCTAAAAAGCCAAAGAAATGGAAAGAATCTTTTTGTTGCGTGCAACGGCTTCCATTTCATAAGTCCAAATTACTGATAATTAAATAATGTTGAGATATTGTTAATTGCCGCAGAATAAGGTTATCACTCATCAACCACTCTTGTGCTGATTTCATATTGTTCAGATAGCTAGAGTTGGAACGAAACACCTTGGTGGCTGGTCAAAGTAAACAAATTATTTTAGAGTCATAGAGTCATACCGCAAGGACATTTTTTATTCAAATTAAACACACAGAAAGTAACTGTAAAAGAATTATATAATTTGAAGAGCCCCCAATGGAAACATAACCTGGGTCATTTCCCTCTTTTATGCTGATTTTGGCAGGCCCAGCCTGAAATGGATTCCATTTGTCACTATTAGAACTTTAAGTCTCTATTTATGCAGCAGAACATAATAAACATCAGCCATGGTTCAAAAGGAGTGCAGCTGGTGCCTCCGTCTCATTTCAATACCTAGTTGGGGCAGTGTGGTTCATTGTTCCAGCTATCATCTGCTCCTTTTTATTGTCCTTATTTATACTTTGCAGTTTCTGTGGACAGTTTGTTGCCCATCCCTGTTAGCTCTGTCAAAATACTGTTGTCCCATCTTTTCAAATCTCTGACATCCATGTGGTGGTGTGTTGTGCCCCCACAATGGTGTTAATGGTCCTAATCCAGGAGTAGGACCCAGAAACAATGAATGAATGCTGTCCAAATTAGAATGAGATATGACTTGAAGGCAACAGTATTCCTGTGATCTCATTGGGCCAAAATGTGCTGTAGAAGCAAGTTTGGTAAATTGTGGCAGAATCCCAACAGTTTTGTCTGAATTCCAACATTTCCAGAGGTGAAAGGCAAAATTCTAAGCAATCGAGCCTACTAGTGGAAATTAATCCAGGTGACAGAGTCTTGCTAACCAGCTGGATCAGATAGTGCCCCATGCTGTCTCATCTGCAGATTACCAACCCTATCAAGTACAAATCAGGTTATTGAGGGCCTTCCACAGGATGAAAGAGCCTGAAGCATTGGCAGCTGCCAGCAATGCACATACCAGAGGTTCAAGGTCAGTGAGGGACACAGGCCACAAGTGAGTGAGGGTGAGACCTTAAGGAAATTGATGCTCATTAAAGAGCTTAAATGGACATTGAAAGGGGAAGGCCATTCACAAAGCCTCCTGCCCTGGACTTAATAAAGACAAAGAAGGAAAGGTTGTGAGGTCCTCACCATGTACAGTCCTGTCCAATTAATGTCCATCCTACCTCCAGTCTCCCATTGGTGGGAGGGGATGGGTGCACATCATAATCCTGCCTATGTTTACCACATTTACTAATGTGTAATGGCTCATTTACGGATCAAAATTTCATAATTGAGTATATTGTTGTCAGCTCATGAGTTAATCAGTCTAACCTGTATATTCCTAATTTTTGATTAGAATTAAACATTTTTTTTTTGGAATCCTATAGACAGCTTGTAAGTCACCAAATGCACCAAATTGTACAACAAAACTTGGAAAAATAACATATTGATGTCCTCCTCCAGTTATCTTGATTTACAATCTTTACAGCAAACAGTCGAGCCCATGGGTATTGGAAAATATTGGCCCACATTCCCTGTTTCAGAATTTCTCACTTTATCCTGCAGAGTCCTGAATTGTCCAGCATCTGGACTTACAAAATATTGAAGGTTACATCAATTGGAAAATGTTTCTGTGGATTCATACAGTCTTTTCATTGATACATTATTTATTGACTCTTCTGATCGATTCAAACATGATATATTTGTAACAGGTTAAAGAAAAAGTGATGCAATAGGTAAAACTGTGCACCACAGCACCATTTTGATTATATTGGTAATGCATCTCACATGACATTGGCCACAACAAGTCAGTTGTTGGTTGTTTTATACGGGTAGGTGAAATACAGAAGGTGCAGCTGTGTCATTTTACAACCACAGCTAATTGTTGCTAAGTAATCATATTTTTAGGTGATTGATTATTTAACTATTTGGTGAAGGAATGCTGAAAAGTGCAATCAAATTCCCTTCAAGTTTCTAAGAAGAAATATCTAGCTTTATTTATCACTTTTTAAGTGGCATTGCTGATAGATTTTTACAAGTTCCTAGCTCTATAAATGGTTGTGATAAGGTACTTTGCATTGGGATAATTTTTCCTTACATTATTATTGACTGGCTTTCTTCCAATGGGTACCCAGTAAAGCACATCTGAAGTGCCCTCCAGCTAACCAAACAACTATCCCTCAAACCTCACTGACAAAACTTGGAGTTGAGTTTATCAGTTTTGGTAGATGGGTCCTGTCCCCTTGTGATGGCCTTGCACTTGTAAACAGAGCTGCAAATCGAGCTGCTCTTCAACTGAAGTCAGCCTTTGGCTTCCTGGCCATTCAGCCATTGTGTAAAAACACTCTCTGGAACAAATCTAACCCAGGCAATTACTGCCCCATCTGTCTACTCTTGATGATCAGCAAAGTGATGGAAAAGACTGTCAACAGCGATATCAAGCAGCACTTGCTCAGTGATATTCTGCTCACTGCCACTCAATTTAGGTTCTAGTAAGGTCACTCAGCTCCTGGCTTCATTACAACCTTAGTCCAATAATAGGCAAAAAAGCTGAATTCCAGAGGTGAGGTGAGAGTGACTGCCCTTGACATCAAGGATGCATTTGACTGAGTCTAGCATCAAGGAGTTCTAAAGTCAATGGAAATTGGGAGAAAACTCTCTGCTGGTTAGAATTATAGCTTGCACAAAAAAAGATAGCTGTCGTTGTTGAAGATCAATTGTCTCAGTCCCAGGACATCACTACAGTACATTCTTAGGCAAACTCCTAGACTCATCATCTTCAACTGTTTCATCAATACATTTCTCAACATCTTATAGCCAGAGGTGAAGATGTTTGCTGATGATTTCATAATGCTCTGCACTGTTCACACTCCTCAGATACTGAAGCAGCACATGCCCATTTAGAGCAAATATTTGACAACATCCAAGCTTGGGTCAATAAGTAACATTTGTGCTAAGTTCCAGTTAATGACTGTTTCCAATAGGACAGAACATGGCCCCATGATTTTCAATGGCATTATCATTGCTGAATGCCCCAATATCAATATCCTTGGGGTTACCATTGAACAGAAACTGAACTGAACCATGCATATAAATATTGCGACAACAAGGGTTGGTCACACATTAGGAATTCGAGTGAGTTAATCACCTCCTGACTCCCCTGTGACTTACCACCAACCACAAGTCATGAGCGTGATGGAATATTCTCTACTTATCTGGATGGCTGCAGATCCAATAATATTCAAGAAGCTTGAACTATTCAGGACAAAGCAAGTCCATTGATTGGCAACCCACCACTTCCATCTTCAGTCCCTTCGCCACTGACTCAGAGCAGCATGTACCATCTACGTATGTACCATCTAAGTCAAAATCTTGGCACTCCCTCCTAATAACACTTTGGGTGTATACCTACAGACCATCAACTGCAGCAGTCCAAAAAGACAGCTCACCACCACCTTCTCAAAGACAATTTAGGAATGGGTAATAAATGCCGATCAAGTTAGTGATGCCCACAACTTTGGAAAAATTTTTTAAAAATTGAGTGAAATCAGAAGTCTAGTGATGGGGTCTGCCTTAAATTATAGACTTCTTCTGTCTTCATCCATATTTTTATGTTGTTTCAGCTGGAATGTGAGACCATGGTATTTCTTTTGGCAGTAACATGAGGATGTTACACCCGTGGCAAATGCTAAGATACAGCTGTAGAGTTGCATGAATGGATGGTGACATAAATAAATTAAGAAATGAAAGTTTTCATATCAGCCTACTGACTTTCTCAGCAATGGTTATTGTAGCATCTAAAATTTAAGGTCTATATTTTGTGATTTATTAATGTTGCATAGAATAAGATTGAGTGAACCTAAGAACATAACAGATCTGCAGAGATGGTTCAAGTTCACAATGACTTTCCAACTCTTGGGTTGATTTTAATTTTTTTGAGTGAAATGAGCAGTCAACACAATCTTTCATGTAGGAAAGAGGCCTGTGCTATTTTCAAGACCAGGTTTCACTCAAGTAGAACCAGAAATGTGCCCATCCCTAAACAGGAAACCCAACCCAATGTCAGCATCTCATTTTCTGTTGGGGAAGCTGCAGCCTTCTGAACTCAATATCGAGTTCAGTAACTTTAGGGCTTGAGCTATCCCATGTCTTTACCCCAACTCCCACACACCAGGACTTGTTACCACATAGTCTGCTATTACACGCAACCTATTGTTAACCACTAACAGTCCCCATTAATGAATATTCACACTACTAGCCAGATTGTTATCCACTCCTTTGTCTTTCCAACTATTCTTCTGTCTCTCAGAGCTCTATCTCCACTTATCATTTACTCCTTATCCCCTCCATCTACCCTATCTCCTGCATATAAATAGACATTTTCCTAGATACCATCATTCTGAAAAAGGGTCACTTGACCCAAAACGTAAACTCTGATTTCTGTCCATAGATGCTGCCAGACCTGCTGAGCTTTACCAGCAATTTCTATTTTTGTTTCTGATTTACAGCATTCACAGTTCTTTTGGTTTTTATTTAGGAAATCTAATTCATTGAATTGCAGTTCGATAAATTCAAGCCGGAGTACTAGCCTGAGAAAATTGACCAGAGCAACCATACTGACTAATTCTATCATAAAGTTGTAATTGCGATCTATGTGATGGAATGTTGACATTAACAAGGCAGCAAATCTATACACACCTTTTTGTAGCTATTGTTATGCCAATTTTTGAAAAGTTTGAATTGACCCTTCAGGCTAAAGTCAAACAATCAGACTAAATGCAATATAGAATGATTTAGAATGACACTTCTTCTACTCTATCCCAGTAATATCATACCTACTTCCTGTACTTTTATGAAAATCATTGACCATTTGTAGTCAGATGGGCAATTGACTTCATAGTGTGAACACAGTTAGCAGTTTGCTGTCTGAATTACTGGGTAGCATGGTGATACAGTGGCTAGCACCGCTGCCTCACAGTGCCAGGGACCTGGGTTTAATTTCAACCATGGGCGACAGTCCATGTGGAGTTTGCATTTCTCCCCGTATCAGTGTGGGTTTCCTTTGTGTACTCTGGTTTCCTCCAAAAGAACAACTGCACCTCCCAGGCGCGAACCATTTCAACTCCCCCTCCCATTCCTCAGACGACATGTCCATCCTGGGCCTCCTGCAGTGCCACAACGATGCCACCCGAAGGTTGCAGGAACAGCAACTCATATTCCGCTTGGGAACCCTGCAGCCCAATGGTATCAATGTGGATTTCACAAGTTTCAAAATCTCCCCTCCCCCTACCGCATTCCAAAACCAGTCCAGCTTGTCCCTGCCTCCCTAACCTGTTCTTCCTCCCACCTATCCCCTCCTCCCACCTCAAGCTGCACCTCCATCTCCTACCGACCAACCTCATCCCACCCCCTTGACCTGTCCGTCCTCCCTGGACTGACCTATCCCCTTCCTAACTCCCTACCTACACTGACCTTTACTGGCTCCATCCCCGCCTCTTCGACCTGTTTGTTTCCTCTCCACCTATCCTCTCCTCTATCCATCTTCTATCCGCCTCCAACTCTCTCCCTATTTACTTCAGAACCCCCTTCCCCTCCCCTTTTCTGATGAAGGGTCTAGGCCCGAAACGTCAGCCTCTCTGCTCCTATGATGCTGCTTGGCCTGCTGTGTTCATCCAGCCCTGCACCTTGTTGTCTCAAAGCTATGCAGGTTGGGTGGATTGATCTTGCTAAAAAAAAAATTGCACCATAGTGTCCAGGTGTGTGCAGATTTGGTGGGTTAGCCATTGTCACGGGTGGGTCTGGGTGGGATGCTCTTCGGAGGGTTGGTCTAGACTTGATGGGCTAAATGGCCTCTTTTTGTACTGTAGGGATTCTATGATTCTTCTGATGTTAATAACACTTATTTAATAGAGAAGTTCTGTTCTATTAAAGGAATACAATAGTGCCATGTTTGTATGAATTACAAATTCACAGATTTTCTAGATACAATAGCTTTGCTGTTTTGATATCCATTTTTATTTTCAATTTTTAAAATCAATGACCTACTTCATAACCAACAACTTTCACTGCAGATTTCGCTTAGCTAATAAAATGTTTGATTCTAGTTCTTGGACATGGAATGACAGACTTATTTTAAAGAGTTTAGCGTGCTATCATCCCCAAATCTGAAACTGGTGGAACAGTCAAAATACTTAAAATTTGTTCCAATCCTTATTGCTCAGAACGTCTTGGTAGATTTTTAGCCAGTTTATTCCACACACTCTAGACATTCATTCACTGTCTAATTGCACAATTGAAATACTCTTCCACCAACACTAGCTGAAATTTCTCTTTTTTATGGTCCTATATTTTGAAAAGGAAGGAACCAGACACCCATAGCATGTGTGATAAATAGTTGTTTGAACAAACAGTAATTGAACTGGCTGCATACAAACAGGAACTGAGAGGTTGTATACAGATGCAGCTGGGAAACAACAAGAAGTTGATTGGCCTATGGACCAGTGACCAGTTGTTTATGACATTGGCTATCAAGAAACTGAACAGCTTGGACCTTAGTTAATTGATATTAGTTAATTGGGAACCTGGATAGAACACTGGTAAAAATGGTCCTAGGTTTTGGGATACTTAATGTTTTCTTAATTTTAGTCATGCAATGAAGCTTAATTTAATTGCATGATGCAAACAGGAAGAAAAACAAAATATACAGTAATTATAATACAACAATAATGTAAAAAGATAATAATTGTCATAATCACTAAAAATTGAAATCAAAACACTCTGGGGATTAAAATTCAGTCTAAAGATTGGGAACCTTTAATACATTTAATTTAAATGGGATTATTCGCAAATCATTGGCTTTATTTGTAGTATCTATTGTAGTACTGAGCCTTTGCAGACTGTGGGGGAATACACAGCCCACATTGTGCTATGTCTACAAGTTGTGTCATCAGATGTCAGAATTGAGAATTATTTCTGCCTAATGCACTCTATGCTATAGCAATTTCACTGTGGGGGTGTACCAGCAAAGGAACTGGGGATATATTAAAATGAAGGTTGATTTCGCCTCTCTTTGAAGCCAGTTATAGAATGGCATTGTTGCATGCAGATAGAGGAATATATTGGTGCAAGGAAACCTAAAAAAAAATCTAATTTTAGAAAGGAGACATATGGGTCAAGACCAGAAAGTTGAATTAATGCAATAATCATATCCTGTGAACTACAGGAACTTACAGAAATTAAAACAATTCAAATCAATTGCTTTTGTGTCAGGTTTTTGTCAGAGCAATATAAATCTAATCTCAACGCTCCACTTTCTCCTTTATCCTTATAATTTCATTGCATTCAAATATTTATGCACTGTCTTAAAAGATATAACCATTCCCTGCAGTGAAGCATTCTATGGTTTGTAATCTTCTGTCTAAAAGGAATCTCCTAACCTACCTACATGCTGTTTTATTGTTAATCACAAATTGATGACCATTCATCAAAACATCTCTAACTAAAGGAAATACCTTAGCCATTTATTCTCTCAAACCCATCTTAATTTGAAAAACCTCAATTAAAACCACTCTTGGTCTTTACTGTTCCAGTGGAATTAGCCCACATCTCTTATGTTTCTCTTCATTATTATAGTTTTCCACTTGTCATTATCCTGTTGAATCTACACTGAATGTGCTAGACTATTTGAATGTCCTATATTTTGGAACGCCTCCATTTATACCTCTAATACATTGCGTAGTTGAGAACACGATGCATTGCAATTATACTGATCTTGATGATTTTTGCCTGTGTTTTCAGACCCCTTGTCATGTCTTGGTAGTGAACCAGGCTGACCTTCTGAGATTTCGTAACAAGCAGTTAAGGAGTAGTCTCAATTCCCCAAAGTCATGGTTTCCGTGCCAACCTGAAATCAGAATTTGGCAAACACTTGACATGCCAAAATTGTCTGGACCTCTCCAAATGTCAGCTTTATTCTGGCATAAATGTTATTATCCCAGTGTAAACAGATTCAGATGGGCTGCCCCACTCAATTAATCAAGCAATATCTATTGAGTGATTACCCAATTATAAACAAAGTTGTGTTTCAAATGTAATAGTGAAATATTAATACACATTCTCTGTTGCATTATTTGTCAGAAATGTGACAGTATAGCAGAATTTTCCATAATGTAAGTGGGACTGATTTCTTCCAATATTTGCCAGTGGGAGATGACAGATTGTCATTCAATACCATTTATTTTTCAAGAATACTAAAATTGCTCAAAGGCCCCTAAGGTGTATATTTGCTCGGAAACACATCAATTTCTACTATAAATAAATTCTGATAGATAATCAGGGCAACAGCCTTAGACTAATTTATATCTGAGTCCATTGAGCTATCAATTAACCATGAAATCTTTGGCAATGTTCATTTATAAGGCTAGAACATAAATTCAAGCTTGCAAAAGGCAAAATAAATCTCTTGGCCTTCTTACCACCGAAGGAATTGATATTTAGTATCAACGTTTTAGTTTCCACTTCTTTGACTAGAAGCCCATTCTATGATTTGATCACTTTTTACATGAATAACTTTTTGACTTAAAACAATCAAAAACTTCATTTTTGTCCTATATTTTATTTTGAATAATCTTCTAGACTTAATTTCTTCTTTGTGTTTGTCAGTTTATAGCCCTCTGTAAGGTCACATATCAGTTGGTTCTTTCCAAGACAGAATAGTTGAGTTTTCTCCAGTCTTATAACTCATTTATCTGTCAATAGGAACTAAGGAACTAATCTTATTACTGTTTTTTGCTACTACCTCTAATACTTCAATATTTTCTAGTGATTCACTGGCCAGAACTGACACACTGTGACCAGAATGCTACAACATTTGAATTCTGCTGCCTTGCAGTCTACTGTTTTGGCTTTAGGCCAACATTTTAGCAACTGTATTAATTGGTGTTTTGTATTTGTGTAATATGTCAATTTATTTTAACTTAATTATTTCAATATCATTCCCAAGTGGAAAAAGACAGATTAGACCTTTAAGAGGCATCATTACGATCAGTGATGGATTGATGAATGTGTATATTTGCATCAGCCAAACTAATGATAACAGTCTCATATTCACTTAAAAATGCAATTTGTTTTTCTCACATAGATACATGGGAACACCACAACTTGCATGTTCCCTTCCAAGCTACTGAGCATCCAGACTTCAGCATTTCTGGGTCAAAATCTTGGAATTCCCATTCATCAGCATTGTGCTCTACCTAACAAATAGATCACAGCAGTTCAGGAAGGCAGCTTACCACCACCTTCTCCAAGATAACTAAGGATGGCCAATAAATGCTGGCCCAGCGAGCGATGCTTACATTCCAAGTGAATAAAAAAAAATTGCACCCTTTCTTTCAGATCTTAAACTAAACCTTTTGGAGTCCCAGTTCTAGAAGACTGGACACAGAGATGGTTTGAGGTGTGTATACTTCAATGCTAGAAGTATCAGAAATAAGGCGGATGAACTTAGAGCATGGGTCAGTACTTGGAACTACGATGTTGTGGCCATTACAGAAACTTGGGTAACTCAGGGACAGGAATGGTTGTTGGTAGTTCCAGGATTTAGATGCTTTAAAAGAAATAGGGAGGGTGAAAAAAAGGCAGGGGAGTGGCATTGCTAGTCAGGCCGAGTATAGCAGCTACTGAGAGGCAGTTCGAGAATGATATGTCTACAGAGTCAGTTTGGGTTGAGGTCTGGAACAAGAAAGGAGCAGTCACTTTGTTGGGGTTTTTTTGCAGACCCCCTAATAGTTGCAGAGAAGAGGAAGAGCAGATTGGGAGGCAGATACTGGAAAGGTGCAGAAGTCACAGGGTTGTAGTCATGGGTGACTTCAACTTTCCAAATATTGATTGGAAACATTTTGGTTGTAATAGTTCAGATGGAGTGGATTTTGTCCAGTGCATTCAGGAAGGATTCCTGACACAGTATGTAGATAGACCAACACGAGGAGAGGCCACATTGGATTTGGTGCTTGGCAATGAACCGGGCCAAGTGTTAGACCTATTGGTAGGAGAGCATTTTGGCGGTAGCGATCATAACTCTGTTACTTTTACAATAGTCATGGAAAAGGATAGGTACATACAGCAGGGTAAGGTTTATAATTGGGAGAAGGGTAATTACAATTCTGTTAGGCAAGAATTGGGTAACATAAAATGGGAACAGATGCTGTCAGGGAAGAGCACTATTGAAATGTGGAGATTGTTTAAGGAATGCATACTGCGTGTGCTCGATATGTTTGTCCCTAGCAGGCAGGGAAGATGCAGTCGAGTGACAGAGCCTTGGTTCTCAAGAGAGGTTGAACGACTGGTTAAGAGGAAGAAGGATGCTTATGTAAGGTTTAGGAAACAAGGAATGGAAAAGGCTCTAGAGGGATACAAGTTATCCAGGAAGGAGCTGAAGAAAGGGCTTAGGAGAGCTATAAGGGGGCATGAGAAAACCTTGGCAGATAGGATCAAGGAAAACTCCAAGGCTTTTTACACGTACGTGAGGAATAAGAGAATGACCAGAGAAAGGGTAGGGCCGATCAAGGATTGTAAAGGGAATTTGTGCACGGAGCCTAAAGAGATAGGAGAGGTCCTTAATGAATACTTCTCCTCGGTATTCACAACTAAGAGGGACCTATTTATAGAGGAGGACAGTGTGAAACAGGCTGGTAGGCTGGAGGAGGTCGATGTTAGTAAGTAAGATGTACTAGGAATTTTGAGGAACTTGAAGATAAATAAGTCCCCCGGGCCTGAAGGGATTTATCCAAGGATTCTATGGGAAGCGAGGGATGAGATCACAGGGCCTTTGGTGATGATCTTTTCGTCCTCACTGTCCATGGGTATAGTGCAGGAAGATTGGAGAGAGGCAAACATCATTCCCTTGTTCAAAAAAGGGAATAGGGATAACCCCGGAAATTACAGGCCAGTTAGTCTTATGTCAGTGATGGGCAAATTATTGGAAAGGGCTCTGAAAGACAGGATTTATGATCACTTGGAAAGGCACAGTTTGATTCGTGATAGTCAGCATGGATTTGTGAGGGGTAGATCATGCCTCACAAACCTTATTGAATTCTTTGAAGAGGTGTCCAAACACGTGGATGAAGATAGAGCAGTGGATGTGGTATACATGGATTTAAGTAAGGCGTTTGATAAGGTTCCCCAGGGTAGGCTCATGCAGAAGGTAAGGAGGCAAGGGATCGGGGGAAATGTGGCAGATTGGATTCAGAATTGGCTGACCCTTAGAAGACAAAGGGTGGTAGTGGATGGAAAATATTCAACATGGTGCTCAGTTACGAGTGGTGTACCACGAGCATCTGTTCTGGGTCCTCTTCTATTTGTGATTTTTGTAAATGATTTGGATGTAGGAGTGGAAGGGTGGATTAGTAGGTTTGCGGACGATACAAAGGTGGGTCATGTTGTGGACAGTGCGGAGGGCTGTTCTGGGTTACAAAGGGACATTGATAGGATGCAGAGCTGGGCTGAGAAGTGGCAGATGGAGTTTAACCCTGAAAAGTGTGAGGTGATTCATTTTGGAAGGACAAACTTGAAAGCAGAATACAGGGTTAACGGAAAGATTCTTGGCAGTGTGGAGGAGCAGAGGGATGTTGGGGTTCATGTCCACAGTTCCCTGAAAGCTGCCACCCAGGTGGATAGAGTTGTTAAGAAGGCGTATGGTATGTTAGCTTTCATTAATAGAGGGATTGAGTTCAAGAGCCATGAAGTTGTGCTCCAGCTAAACAAAAGCCTGGTTCGGCCACATCTGGAGTATTGTGTCCAGTTCTGGT
>NC_063345.1:22293204-22322039 GCF_021869965.1 Rhincodon typus | reverse complement strand
ATGAAGGGTCTAGGCCCGAAACGTCAGCCTTTCTGCTCCTATGATGCTGCTTGGCCTGCTGTGTTCATCCAGCTCTGCACCTTGTTGTCTCGGATTCTCCAGCATCTGCAGTTCCTACTATCTCTGCCATGAGTTCATTGAGTCAGGGAAACTTCTCTAGTCATTCAAGCTTCTTATCTTTATATTTATTCTGCAAATCCCTCAAATGTTACCCGTATCAATGATCAAATTCTGTTCAAACCCCCCAACCCCTAAATCTAGTCATTCTCTGACTCCAGATTTTCAGGCTTCCCAACTTCTCCTTATATGCCATCATTAGCAGATATGCCTACAACTGTGTAACCCACACACTCACCATCCCAAACAGCCTTCATCTCCTTATTGCCCCTCTCTATCTTCTGCCAGTGTTTAAAACTCAACCTTATTGACCATGCTTTTAGATATCCTTCCCAATATTTTCTACTTGGCCCAGCTTCCATTTTGCCCTTATTCCTCTGCAAAGTGCTGTGTGATTGTTGTACTACTTTATATAAATGTTGGTATGATATTGTTGCTCTTCTGTAGTTGCGTCCTGCAGAAACTTTGTTTCTTGACTGTGCTTTGCATTACTTCAAAACTGGAGTTGTCACTCACAGGTTGGTCTTTGTCAACTACTCCAGTTTGCCTTTAACCCAAATACTTCCAAAATAGAACTGGTCATTTGCTGCTGTAACCCTTTAGAATATACACTATGATATATAGAAATTCTATTTTGGAAAGTGGCCTTGTTACAGCAACCTTCACTATTAAATTATAAGCTGCTTATCTTAAGTTATTTTTAGTTCAGTTATTTTCTCCCTCCATAGTTTGTTATTCCAAAAGCACAAGCAAATCTCAGACACAAACATGAGCACCACATCAAATACCTCGGTCATATTTCTCAACCTAATACAAAAAGAAACATACAAAAAAGGTTACTTTCTTGTCTTCCGTTGATCTTTTTTGTTGTTCTCCATTTTGTTGGTATCATTGTGACTGGTGGTCCACTGAAATTTCCACCCTTGTTCCTTCTTTCAGAAAACATTTGACAAAGTCCCACATAAGACATTAATGTGCAAGATCAAAGCAAATGGGATTGGGGGAAACTGGTTGGCAGAGAGGGAACAAAGAGTAGCAATTAATGGGTCCTTTGCAAATTGGCAGGCAGTAACTACAGGGGTGCCACAGTGCTGGGACCTCAGCTATTCACAATATATAGTAATGATTTGGATGAGGGAACAAAATGTAACATCTTCAAGTTTGCAGATGATACCGAGTTGGGTGGGAGGGTGAACTGTGACGAAGATGCAGAGATCCTTCAGCATAATCTCAACAGGTTGGATGAGTGTGCAAATCAATGGCAGATGCAGTATAATTTGGATAAACATGAGGTTATTCACTTCGGAAGCAAAAACAAGACGACAAATTACTACCTGAATGGCTGTAAATTGGAAGAGGGGAGTGTGCAGTGGGACCTGGGCATCCTTGTGCATCAGTTGCTGAAGGTAAGCACGCAGGTGCAGCAGGCGATAAAGAAGGCTTATGGTATGTTAACCTTCATTGCTAGAGGTTTTGAGTGCAGGAGCAGGGATGTGTTGTTACAGTTGTACAGGGCCTTGGTGAGACCACACCTGGAATATTGTGTGCAGTTTTGGTCTCCTTTTCTGAGGAAGGATGCTCTTGCTCTCAAGGGAGCGCAGCGAAGGTTTACCAGGCTGATTCCGGGGATGGCGGGACTGACGTATGAGGAGAGATTGACTAGGTTGGGATTGTATTTGCTCGAGTTCTGATGAATGAGGGGGCACCTCATGGAGACTTATAAAATTCTAACATGACTGGACAGGGCAGATGCGGGAGGATGTTCCCGGTGGTGGGTGTGTCC
Organism: Rhincodon typus; assembly: GCF_021869965.1. Classification (NCBI taxonomy): domain Eukaryota; kingdom Metazoa; phylum Chordata; class Chondrichthyes; order Orectolobiformes; family Rhincodontidae; genus Rhincodon; species Rhincodon typus. The sequence goes on along the minus strand of NC_063345.1, from coordinate 22,320,139 downwards.
AGAACCATGGGTCCCAGTATGAGGATTCGGGGGAGACGATTTAGGACGGAGATGAGGAGACATTTCTTCACTAAAGATTGGTGAGCCTGTGGAATTCATTACCACAGGAAGCAGTAGATGCCAAAACATTGAAGAGGCGAATAGATACAGTACTTGGGGTGAATGGGATCAAAGGTTATGAGGAGAAAGCAGGATTAGGCTATTGAGTTGGATGATCAGCCATGATCATGATGAATGGCAGAGCAGGCTCGAAGGACTGAATGGCCTCCTCCTGCTCCTGCGTTCTATGTTTCTAAGCTTCAATTGTGTTATCAGAATTGCTTTTGTTCCTTTATTCTAAAATATTCACAAGCAGGGAACAGAATACACAATCAAAACAATGAATTGATTTAAAAGCGACTTTACCATGATAAAATATCCCAAAGTGATTCCTAAGAACATTATGAGTCAAATATGACATCTGGCCACATAAGGAGATACTGGTGAAAAAGCAAAGTACTGTGCAGGTGCTGGAAATCTAAAATTAAAGGAAAAAAAATGCTTGGAATATTCAAATTGTTGGACTCCATCTGCTAAAGGTAAAAGGTAAAGTTTCCACTGTCCTTTTGGACCATAGCGCTGCTCTCTTTATAGAGAGAGATAACTAGTGGTGGTTTAAATGTTGGAACAACTGGTGAGGGAATTGCAATGAGAATGATGGCACAGCATGGGTTCAATTCCTATACCAGCTGTCAGGCCAACTGAACTAACCAACCCCTACACTACCTGATAGAGTTAACTGTCAGAATCTTCCCGATTTTGGACTATGTCTGTAAGAACAGTTTGCAGAAAAGTAATCTGTGACCAATGAATGTGAAACATATACTCATTCTTCCAACAATCAGGAAGATGATTGGTAGGCAGTGGAATTACGTCCCAGGTCAGCTTTGCTACACTGGTCACATAGGCTGACTCTTTCATATCCTGCATAGAGATGAAATAAATGCAGCCCAGGGCAATGGTCCATAAAAAAACAAATCAATCACTTCATTGGCAGTGGGTCTGGAAGGAGCAAGTTGGGCCTTCCTGATCAGAACTTAATTCATGCAAAGCTGAGAAGTGGCAAATTCTGCTCCATCACCGTCCCACAAAATTTAGGTTTACTTCCCGACTCTGTACCACCACATCCAAGTCTGGAAAATTCCGCCCGATGCTTCAGATCAAGAGGACATCGGATTATCTTGACCTAAAACCTTATATCTACTTCCCTCCCAAAATTCTGACCCACTGCATACTTCTAGCATTTTTTTTGTTTTTTATCAAGCAGATATTTGGTCAGAGGACCAAAAGCTTGGTCAAAGAGTTAGGTTTTAAGAATTGCCTTAAAAGCGGTAAGTGGGATATAGAGATGTTGAGTTGTAAGGAAGGTAGTCCAGGCATGGGGCTTGGGATATTGAGGGCATCACCACCAATAGTGGAAGGCTTCACATTAGGAATGTCCAAGAGGTTAAAATTAGAAGACTGCAGATATCTTGAAATGAACAAATGAACAAATGAAAAAGTACAGCTCAGGAACAGGCCCTTCAGCCCTCCAAGCCTGTGTTAACTATCATGCCCTAATTAATCTAAAAACAAACTGCCATTTTTCGATCCATATCCCTCTATTCCCTCTTTATTCATGTACCCATCTAGGTGCCTCTTAAATGTCTTCAGTGTGCCCGCTTCCACCACCTCTTCTAGTAGTGCATTCCAGGCTGCTACCACTCTCTGCATGAAAAACTTCCCTCACACATCCCCCTTAAAATTTCCCCTTCTGACCTTGAACCTGTGCCCCCTTGTAATTGAAACTTAAATCCTGGGAAAAAGCCTCCGACTATCCACCCTATCTATGTCTCTCATAATTTTCTAGATCTCTATCAGGTCTCCTCTCAGCTGCCGTCTTTGTGGGGAGGGAAGGACAAATATACAAACATTGAAATTGTGGAGGGATTTGAAAACAAGGATGGGAATTTTAAAGTCAAGATTATAATTGACCAAGAGCCAACATACCTCAGCAAGTGCGCTGTTGTTTGGTGAACAGAATTTATTGATAGTTAAAACAAAGGTTGCAGAGTTTTGGATGCCTTCAAGTCAAAGTAAGGTAAAAATTGGAAACCAATCAGGAGTGGTTTGGAATAGTCTCATGTGAAATTAACAAAGACATAAATGAAGGTTTCAGCAGCAGATGAGCTGAATGTCATGTCAGAAAATGTTATGGAGATGTAAAGTGGTCTGCTAATTTAGCAACAATATTTTGCTTTTATTTGAATCAACATTCTCCTGCTTCTACCTTTTTTAATCCTGGAGAAAATATGAACACTCTCTCCCTTTTCAGCTTGACTATCCTAGAAGTTCAACTCATTAGTAGTGAAGATGTTCAGTTATCATGGTTTTTAAACCCTTTTGTCAGTATACAGAATTTCAACCGATTTCGACTTGAAAGGGTTATTTTCAATTGTCGACTTGCTTGAAACTAAACTGTTTAAAAACTGAACACCATACATTAATTTAATCTAAAAACCAAAAGAACTGCGGATGCTGCAAACCAGGAACAAAAACAGAAGTTGCTGGAAAAGCTCAGCAGGTCTGGCAGCATCTGTGAAGAAAAATCAGAGTTCATGTTTTGGATCTGGTGACCCTTAGAGTTTTGAGGAGTTTTGAGATTCAAAACATGAACTCTGATTTTTCTTCATAGATGCTACCAGACCTGCTGAGCTTTTCCACTTAGTTTAATCTAGTTGTAACCAATTTCTGAATTATCCCTTTGCTTTTCTAATGTATATTGCCTGAGCAGGTTGGTCGCATGATCAGTTGCAGGAACTAGATCTTTTTTTCCAAGAAATTATCTTCTTGAGAAATCCATTTTTTAGAAGGACCATCTCTACCACATTATAAATAAGCCACAACAAAGACAAAAGATTATGGATGTTGAAAATCTGAAATATAAACAGAAAGTTTGAGAAATTCAATAACTTTGGTAGTATCTGTGGTGAGAGAAACAAAATTAACCTTTCAAGTTCAATATGACTCAAATATTGCATAAAGGAAGGATTTTCTCCAAAAATATATGAGCCAGCACGAGGGGTTTAATAGTTGCAGACAGAAAAGTAGCACATTCTTGGAATTGTGAGCATTATGCAGATAAAAGTAGGACATGATAGTATTTAATGTTGTCCAACCAGATATGGGGTGAATGGCAAAACCAGTTGCCTGCTGACTCCATCAAAGCCTACTTTGCTTAGATTTAGGAGTTTGAAAATGAGAGCTGTACCAGGGTTTTGGTGTGACAAAGCAACAGTTTTACTGGGGACTGGATAGCAAAGCAATAGTCAAGGGAGATTTTAACCTGCATTTGAAATTGAAAAGTCAGATGGGCAAAGTAGCCTAGATTAGTTAATTTAGGTCACATGGGATTCAGTGCAAGCTTGCCAATTGGATACATAATTGACTTAATGGCAGGAGGCAGAGAGTAAAGCTGGAGACAACAAGGTGCAGGGCTGGATGAACACAGCAGGCCAAGCAGCATCATAGGAGCAGGAAGGCTGACGTTTCGGGCCTAGACCCTTCATCAGTAAAGGTGGAGAGTTGTTTTTCGGACTGGAAGTCCGTGATCAGCGGTGTTCCATAGGGATCGGTTCTGGGTCCACTTTTGTTTGTCAGTTATATAAACAATTTGGATCAGAATACAGAAGGTGTGGTTAGTAAGTTTGTGGATGTCACCAAAATTGGTGGCATAAACAGTGAAGGTTTTCTAAGACTACAAAGGGATCTTGATCAAATGGGTCAGTGGGATGAAAAGTGGCGGATAGAGTTCAATCAGGATAAATGTGACGTATTGCATTTTGGTACAACAAACAAGGGTAGGGCTTATACAATTAAGGGTAGGGTCTTGGGTAGTGTTGTAGAACAGAGGGACCTGGGGTGCAGGTACATAATTATTTGAAGTTTGCATCACATATAGGCAAGGTGGTGAAAAAGGCATTTGGCATGCTTGCCTTCATTGTTTACTCCTTCGAGTATAGGAGTTGTGAAGTTATGTTGAGGTTGTACATGACATTCGTGAGGCCTCTTCTGGAATACTGCGTCCAGTTCTGGTCGCCCGGTTATGGAAAGGATATTATTAAGCTGGAGAGGGTTCAGAAGAGATTTACCAGGATGTTGCCAGGTGTGGAAGGTTTGAGTTGTAAAGGTAGGCTGGAGAGGTGAGACTTTTTTCACTGGAGTGTAGGAGGTTGAGAGTGGACCTTATAGAAATTTATAAAATAGTGAGAGGTATAGATAGAGTTATGGTAGTTGTCTTTTTCCTAGGATGGGGGATTTCAAGACTGGGGGCAGATTTTTAACTTGAGAGGAGAGAGGTTTAAAAAAAGACACGGGGGCAATTTTTTTTACACAGGGGGTGGTTTGCAAGAGGAAGTTAGTGGATGTGGGTACAATTACAACACTTAAAAGACATTTGGATGGATATATGAATAGGAAGGGTTTGAAGGTTTGGACTCTCCCATGTCCCAGCTCCCTACCCCACACACCAGACCTTGTTACCACATAGCCTGCCATTACACACCCACTGTTGTTGGTCACTAACAGTCTCCGTTAACAACTATTCACCCTCCCAGCCTCATTGTTAGCACCTCCTTTGTCTGTCCAACTGTCTTTCTCTCTCTTTGGGTTCTATCCTATTGTTTACTCCCTACCCCACCCACCTCCCTATTTTCTGCTAATAAACTGACGTTTTCCCAGCCACCATCAGTTCTGAGAAAGGGTCACCGGATCTGAAACGTTAACTCTGTTACCAGAGTTACCAATGTTAACATCTTCACAGATGCTGCCAGACCTGCTGAGCTTTTCCAGCAACTTTGTCTTTGTTCCTGATTTACAACATCTGCTGTTCTTTCAGTTTTAATAGGAGGGATATGGGCCAGGAGCAGGCAAGTGGGACTAGTTTAGTTGGGGATTATGTTCGGCATGGACTGGTTGGAGTGAAGGGTCTGTTTCCGTGCAGTATGACTCTATGAGGAGTTTATGGAATGTTTCTTTGGGATAGTTTCTTAGAACCAACTAGAGACCAGGCTACACCAGACCAGATATCTGCAAAGAATCTGGATTCGTAGTGAAGGCACACCTAGGTGGCAGGGACCATATTATGATTGAATTTTACATTAAGTTTGAGGGAGAGAGGAGTGGTTTTGTGACTACTTATTTTTCAAAAAGAAAAGTTAGTGGATTTTTGAGGACATGGAAACAGAGCTGGCTAAAGTGAATTGAAAAATTAGATTAAAGGATAGGCCAATAGAGATGCAGTGGCAGATATTTAAGAGGATATTTCAGAATAAGGAGAATAAATATAAATATATTCCAGAGTGTATGAAGAACTCCAGGATGCAGACCTACCATTGCGGCTAACTTCAAAAGTTAAAGACAGTTTCAAACTTAAAGAAGAAGCATCTAATTATGCAAAGATGGGTGGCAGGTCAGGAATTGGATAAAATATAACAAACAGCAAATAACGATAAAAAAAAATTAGAACAGAAAAATTAAAGAATGAAAGAAAGCTATGTACAAATATGAAAACAAATAATAAGAGTTCCTTTGGTATTTTAAAAAGAAAGTTCAAAATGTGAGATTGGACAATTACTAATTAAAAATAAGGAAACGGCAAATGAATTGAACAGTTATTTTTAATTAATCTTCACCATAGAGGATACAAAAACAACCCCACAATCAGTTATAAGTCATGAAATGGAAATGAAGGAGAAACTTTGGAGAATCACAATCCAGGGAAGTAGCACTCAGTAAATTACTGGAACTGTGAGTTGACAAGTCCCCAAATCCTGATGAATTTCATTCCAAGGTCTTAAAAGAAGTAAGATTTGAGATAGTTGATATGATGTTTTTTTTCAAAACTCATTAGATTCAGCGAAGGTTCCTTTAGATTCGAGAATAGCTAATGTAACTCTTATTTAAAAAGAGTAAGACGCAGAAAGCAGGAAATTACGTGCCAGTTAGCTTAGCATCTGCCAGAAGGAAAATTTTAGAAGCTATTAAAACTGTTATAACAGGGCAGAAATTATTGGGGAAACTCAATAGGACTGGCAGCATCTGTGGGGAGAAAACAGAATTACTGGACTTGAAACATTAACTCGATTTTCTCTCACAGGTATTGCCAGATTTCATAAATTTCTCCAGCAATTTCAGTTTTTGTTTCTGATCTCTAGCATCTCCAGTTTTTTTTTTAATAAAGCAGGGCACTTGGATAAGTTTAAGGTAGTCAGGTAGCACCAATATGGTTTTGTCAAAGGAAAATCATGCCGAATTTATTACACAACAAGGTGCAGAGCTGGATGAACACAGCAGGCCAAGCAGCATCATAGGAGCAGAAAAAGAGTTCTTTGAAGAAATAAATTGTGCTACAGATAAAGGGAAAGGAGTAGATGTATTATACTTAGATTTCCAGTAGGCATTTGAAAGAATGTTATATCAAAGGTTATTGAAGAAAATAGAAGATCATGGTGGAGAGGATAACATATTGGGATAGATAGAGCATTAGCTGGTTAACTGGAAGCAAATAGTAGGAATAAGTGGGTCTTTTTCAGGCTAGAATGATGTCATGAGTGGTGACACAAAGATAGGTAGGAAAGTGAGTTGTCAAGTGAGTAGGTTAAGATCTGGTATGTGGAGTATAATGTGGAGAAGTGTGAAGTTGTCTATTTTGGCAGAAAAAAAAGGACATTATGTAAATAATGAGAGGTTGCAGAGCTCTGAGATGCAGAGAAATTTGGGTGCCCTAGTGCATGAGTCAGAGTGTTAACAATCAGGAACATCAAGTAATCAGGAAAGCTAATAGAATGAGATAGTAAGAACTGCTGATGCAGGAGTCAGAGACAACACAGTGGTCCACAATTTTCTGAAGAAGGGTCCCGACCCAAAACGTCAGTTTTCCTGCTCCTCTGATACTGCCTGGCCTGCTGTATTCCTCCAGCTCCACACTGTTATCTCTTAAACTAATTGAATGTTCTGTTTTATTGTGATGAGAATTTAATGCAGGAATAGAGATGTTATTCTTCAGTTGTACAGGGTCTCTGGAGTACTGTGTACAGTACTGATCACTATACTTACAAAAGGATGTTAATTCAGTTCACAGGAGGTTTACTGGACAAATACCTGAAATGAAAGAATTGCCTTTTAAGGAAAGGCTAAATAGACTTAGCCTGTATCCTCTGGAGTTCAGAAAAGTCAGAGGTGACATAATTTAAATATATAATGTCCTGAGGGATTTGACTGAGTCTATATCAAAAGGATGTTTCCTCTCCTGGGAAAATCTAGAACTAGGGATCGTGGTTTAAAAATAGGGAGTCACCTTATGAGGAAACATTTATTTCTCTGAGGGTTGAGAGTCTTTGAAATTCCTTCCTCAAAAGACAATGGATGCAAAATCTCCAAATATTTTTAAGGCAGATGTAGGTAGATTCTTCATTGCTATGGGGATGTCCCTGAGTTCGGAAGTAAAGCTGACTGTTGTGGATGAAGGGTCGCCATGGAGCATGTAGGGACATTGTACTGCATACACACTTTGACAATCACCAGCCAGTCGGTGAGCTGCAACTGCCAGATATCTACTTTGTCGGGAATTTGTGCCATCAAGGTTTTTGGAGAAGAACAGGAGAATAAGAAGTGGCATAGAATTAAGGTGAGCGGGTTTATACCAAAATGCAACTTGGAAAGAAATTAGCTCAATAGCAAAATTCTGAAGTTGTTATTTAATGCTTAAGGGAAAACCGAAAAACCTTTTCCTCATGTTGAGATTCTGACTTTTTGCATTCTCGCTGTATTTACTTACCTTTCTCATCATTGGCTGTGCCACACCAGGGAGGAAAATATTCTTCCCAAAGCTACTATTAAATCTCAAAATCATTTGTGCTGTTACTGTTTGGAAAGGATAACTTTAGCACAAGGACAGTAACAAAGGCTAGAAGGCATGGTAAACATGAATTCACGTGAAGTTTCAAATAGCCATCTGCAGCACACAATTTTGTTTCGGATCATTGAATATAGCATGTTTGTTCTGTTTGAAGGAGCAACTGTGTTGGTTTAAGGCAGATCATTACTTTATGTTGTTATCAGCAAGTTTTGATAGTACAAATTACAAACAATTGGAAATTGCACAAACAATTTTGAGCATTTACATTTGAAATGCATCATTAGTTTTAGTATTTGAATTATCTACAGCTAGGGTAATTGCTTCCTGCAGTTGTACGCAATATATCACAGCTAGGCTTAACAGTGGTCCAATTGGTCTTTCACACAGCTTTTATTGGTTTGTGTAAACATTTTATCACAAATATTTGAAGGAAAAACAAAATTAGAAAGAAAGCAATTGGATTAACTGAAGCACACCACATCCAGTCTGCTGTTACTTTTAAGAAACATCGTTAACTTAAGTTTTGCCATTTAATATTCTTGGCAGGATATCAAAAACAAAAGAAATAAGGGATAAAGAATAAGAACTGCATGAAATCTGCCTTGAGGCAATTCTGCATTCAACAAAAATTGGGGACTTGCTTTTTCTTTTTCAGTTTTCTTTGGAAACAGTTGATGATTTGAACCACATTAGGACATTCTGTTTGCCAATTACCTTGGATGGTACAGTTTACATTTGTGCAAAGTATGGCTGCAATCAATCATACTTCTTAGAGGCAAAAAACAACAAAACAGCTCATTGCAGCTAATGGCCTACACTATAAACAACAGTACTTTTTGTTTTGTTTTCCGTTTATGCAAACAAATTATACTTTCCTGGTAAAAGTCTTGGCTGATCAGATTCAAACTCTGTTGCACAACGCCCATCAGTCGCGGCCTGTCGTGCACATGCTGTTCTCTTCAACACAGTCCAGACAGCAAACTTCCTGCAAGTGCCAATGTTGGTTTACACAGTTTCATGCAGTTGCATGTTTATATGGTTTCATAGCAGCAGGGCACATCTGAGGTCCATCAGCCCATTGAGTCCCGACCTATCTACGCTAATATCACTTTCCAGCAGTTGGCCCATAGCCCTGAATGTTATTATGACATTAAGGTGCTAGTGGAGAGACTCCCAGGGAGATCATCAACTTAAAATTACAAGTTCTGTCAGATGCCATCATCAGATACCATCTCCAGTTACCAGGAATGCCATTCTGAACATTGGTGCAAACACAGCATATTGGAGAAACTGAACAGGACAGGCAGCATCTGTGAAGTAAGAAACGGAGCTAACATTTCAAGTCTGGCGCAAAAGCAAAAGAACACAAAGAGTTTACATGGCTGTAAATTAAGTTGTGAAAGGGAAAGGAATTTTTCCAGCAATTTCTGTTTATATTTGTGAACAGGAGCGATTTGGTTCAACTTAGAAAGTAAACAAGACATATATATGACACAGAGATAGGAAGAACTGCCAATGGAGGAGTCAAAGATAACATAGTGTGGAGCTGGAGGAGCACAGCAGGCCAGGCAGCATCAGAGGAGCAGGAAAGTTGACGTTTCGGGTGAGGACCTCCACCCGAAACGTCAACTTTCCTGCTCCTCTGATGTTGCTTGGCCTGCTGTGCTGCTCCAGCTCTACACTATGTTATAAATACCACGCAGCTATGGGGAAGTGCATGGGACTGGAGGAGAGATTATAAGAAAGACGGAGAACAGACATAATGTGGTCAGTTTCTGAAATTATTGTATTGTAAATTGCTTAAGCAGAAAATGAGCTCTTCTTCCTCAAGCTTGTGTTGTGCTTCTTTGGAACATTACAGCAGACCCAGGACAAATCATTATGCCTGTCCTCCATTTTTCTTACATTCTCTTGTATGTCGTGTTGGTTTTTGTTCACTTTGTAGGCCAATTCTGATAAAGAGTCCTTATTGCCCTTTCATATATATTTATCTTCTCCCAAAGACTTGTTACTTAGCACTGATGTATTTGGCAATATGGCTCACATATAATTGATGAAACATTAACATTTACTGAAATGTTTACTTGCTAACAAACTTAGACACACTGATGAGGGCACAAATTTCTTTCACTTGGCTGTCAGTCTTCAAGCTTGTAGATATTGCTCCTGCCATCAGTTGTTATGGTCATGCTGGATGAAATTAATATTATAAATAAAGCATGGGATCTGCCATAAGGGATAATATTTATGAAATTTGTCAGCAGACAAGCTTGCTTATAATGCTTTCCAATAGTGAAACAGCCATCTGAAAGACTAGTTATAGATGAATGCCCACTTGGTTAGAATTCTGGATGGCTGAAAACTCTCGTGGTGCTGTATTCCAACAGGTTTAAGCATCTTCATCTTTCTTAGAGAATGATCTATAAACAGATTCTTCCATTTGTTTCTTGTTTGATAAGCCAGCTTTAGTGCAGTTAATAATACAGTCACCGGCTATACTGAGTAAAACCAAGTCCAGAGGGGTAAAGGAATTCTTATTTCCACTCCTGGTGTTAGTTATAACTGAACTTGATTTTTAAAAAATTCAATGTAAACTTGACCTTTGAGACCCCCAGCAGCTTGAAGATGATTTTGATGCAGAACCACACTGTGCCAATACTTTAGTTTATATATATCTTAAGTAGCTTAATAGCACTTTACAAGTCTCAGACTTGCTAAGAAATTTTTTTCATTTTCATAATTGGCACGACCAATCTGCACTTAGCTGTTGACACTTATAATTACCTGCTATTATTTTGCCACTGTCTCGCCACCTATATATTTTGTGCCTGTGGACTTCTCTCCACTTCACCTGAGGAAGGAGCAATGCTCCAAAAGCTTGTGATTTCAATAAACCTGTTGGACTATAACCTGGCGTCGTGTGATTTCTGAAAAAGTATGAATACAGAGGAAGGCACTCATTCTGAGGTACTTCAGTGATTGTGGATGATTTCTTAATGCAAACAGCTCTATCCTCCATGACTGTTTGATGAGCAAAGAATTCACTAAGATATGATTTAATCTTTCACAGTTGTTCTTGATCTTCAAAATAAAATAAAACCCTATAATCCAGGGATTTTCTTATGCTGTCTGTGCTGAGACTGTCGGATCTCTGAGAAACTAACTCATACAATTAGCGTCAGAGATGAATTTTAGAGAATGTATGTGGAAAACTGCAGGAATTTACAGACACTTTACTTTCACTTTGGCTATTAATTAATTGCTGTAATTGACAAATTTATTGCTTTGACATGATATATTTTCAGGCTTTAATTGACCAAACAACACAAATAATGGGATAAATCCTACTTTTTTGACTAAGACTGAGTTCTATTACCTTTTTGGAGGGTTTCATGTTACAAGGCCTAGTGATTTTTCTGACCCAATACTCTATGCTACCATTAACTAGAAACTTAACTGGATTAAGCCAAACAAATACTGTGGCCGCATGAGTTGGTCAGAGTCCAGGAATTCTGCAATGAAAAGCACACTTTCTGACTGTCCAGAGCCTGTCCACACCTACAAAGCACATGCCGGGAGTGTGTTGGAATACTCCACACTTACCTGGACAAATGCAGCTCCAGCAACACGCCACCATCCAGGGTAAAACAGCCTTCTTGATTGGCATCCAATCCACTATCTTGGCCATGTAAACAAGGACTTATACAGTTCATGGTAGGGCTCCAGGCAGTGTTGTAGAACAGAAAGACCTAGGAGTTCAGATACATAATTCTTTGAAATTTGCATCACCGGTAGATGGGGTGGTTAAGAAGGCATTTAGCACATTTGCTTTCAATGCTCAGACCTTTGAATATAGGAGTTGGGACATCATGTTGAGATTATACAGGGTCGGGGTGAGGCCTCTTCAGGAGTGCTGTGTGCAGTTCTGGTCGCCCTGTTATAGGAAAGATATTATTAACCTGGAGAGGGTTCAGAAAAGATTTACCAGGATGTTAGATAACAAGGTGTAGAGCTGGATGAACACAGCAGGCCAAGCAGCATCAGAGGATCAGGAAGGCCAATGTTTCAGGCCTAGACCCTTCTTCAGAAAAAAAATTACCAGGATGTTGCTGGGAATGGAGGGTTTGATGTAAAAATAAACTGGAAAGGCTTGGATGTTTTTCACTGGAGCGTAGGAGGTTGAGGGATGACCTTATTGAGGTTTATAAGCCCATGAGGGATATAGATAAGGTGAATGACAAGGGTCTTTTCCCTCAGAGAATGAACTGCCAGAGGAAGTGGTGGATGCAGGTACAGTTGCAATGTTTAAAAGACATTTGGTTAAGTTCATGAATAGGAAGGGTTTGAAGGGGTACGGGCCAAATGTTGGCAAGTGGGATTAGTTTAGTTTGGAAACATGGTCAGCATGGATTGATTGGACAGAAGGGTCTGTTTCCATGCTGTATGACTCTATAACTGTGGTGTTCACTTCCTTGCCATCTATGAATAGAGGGAACAATGCATATACAGATATAATACACAACAGCAACTCACTAATGAGAGATAACAAGGTGTAGAGCTGGATGAACACAGCAGGCCAAGCGGCAGCAGAGGAGCAGGAAGGCTGATGTTTCGGGCCTAGACCCTTCTTCAGAAAACCCTTCTTTCTGAAGAAGGGTCTAGGCCCAAAATGTCAGTCTTCCTGCTCCTCCGATGCTTCTTGGCCTGCTGTGTTCATCCAGCTCTACACCTTGTTATCTCAGATTCTCCAGCATCTGCAGTTCCTACTATCTCAGCAACTCACTAATGCTCCTTCAATTCCAAAGAGCAGTAATATCCACCACCTAAATTGACAAGAACAGCTTTGAGCTCATGTAAGGCTGTTTTGATGGAGAAAGAGGTTGAGAGTGCACATGGCGTAGTGTATGGCACTGAGTGTGGATCCCAGGATGCAGCGAGAACAGCTATCTGAGGAACGTTGCATGTCTGTAGTCTTGGGTAGCTTCAAAACATGAAGAATTGAACTTCAGTTGGAATCCATATGAGGTAAGACAGTCACTGAGGAACAAAATGTGGCTGTGAAAGCAAGGTTTGGCAAACGCTTCATCAAACTCGAGAAGTGACATCGAAGGTAATGAAAGAGAAAAACTGAAAGGTTATTGCAGAAATCTTGGAGACTAAATTAGAATTTCAAGGTGGGCATTCCTGAAAGAGAAGTAGCAGTGAATTAAACACTCAAATAAGAGCAAAATACTACAGATGAAAACTAGATAGAAAGTTCTGAAGAAACTCTGACAGGATCTGTAGGGAATGAAACAGAGTTAACATTTTAAGTCCAGTATGACTCTTTTTCGGAACTTAAGAGGCATGGGATTACAGTTGTTGACTTGCTCGCTGAACTGGTAAGTTTGTTTGCAGATGTTTTGTCACCATGCCAGGTAACGTCATCAGTGCGCCTCTGGTAAAGCGTCAGTGTTCTGTCCTGCTTGCTATTTATGTGTCTCGGTTTGCTGGGGTGGGTGGCATCTGGATTTGTTTCTTCGTGGTCAGTATATGGGGTCCAGTTCTGCATGTTTGTTAGCGGAGATCCGGTTTGAGTGCCAGACCTCCAGGATTTCTCTTGCGCGCCTTTGCTTGGCTTGGACTAGGGAGGCTACATTGTCCCCGACGAATTGGTGTCCCTCTTTGTCCATGTATATTGAAATAAGTAATAAGATCCATGAACACCAACTAGCTACCAAGAGACATGACCACCTCTCACTTATTTCAATACACATGGACACAGAGGGACACCAATTCGACTGGGACAACATATCCATCCTAGGACAGGGCTACCAAAGACACACACGAGAATTCCTGAAGGCCTGGCACTCAAACAGGAATTCCACTAACAAACAGGTAGAACTGGACCCCATATACCAACCACTAAGAAACAAATCCAGAAGTGGTGCCACCCACCCCAGCAAACTGGGACACACAAATAGCAAGCGGGACAGAAAACTGACGCTTCGCCAGAGGCACACTCATGATGTTCCCTGGCATGGTGACAAAACATCTGCAAACAAACTTACCAGATCAGCGAGCAAGTCAACAAACGTAATAACAACCCGAGCTACAAATCTTCTCAAAAACCTTGAGCATGGGAATACCTCAATCTGACAGTTCCCCTCGAAACCACACGGCATCAAGTCTTGGAATTATGTTGCTGTTCCTACTGGGTCAAATTCCTTTAACTCCATCTCAATAACAATAGTTACAAACCTAAACCCAGGGACTGCAGAAGATCAAAGCAGCTGCTCACCACCACATTCTCAAGGGCAAATGGGAAAGAATAAGATAGACACGTTCTGAAGTGTGGGGACAGGGTTCTTTCAGAGGTTTGACACAGCTCCGCTGTCCTGATGAAGGGTATAAACCCGAAATGTCGACTTTCCTGCTCCTCTGATGCTGCCTGACCTGCTGTCTTCCTCCACACTGCATTGACTCTGACTCCAGCATCTGCAGTTCTTGCTATCTCCCAGCCCCACTGTTGTCCTGAATCCTCCAGGGATTAATATTAGTTTTGCCAGTGACACTCATATTCTATGATAACAATTAACTGAAAAATAAGCAACAGTAAAATCTGGGGCACAGATGCTGCCAAACCTGCTAAGTTTCTCCAACACATTCAGTTTTTGTTGCGGTAAAAGCTGGGATCTACCTGGTTAATTCTAGTCTAATTCTAATTTGGTCAATACATTTGCCTGGAAAGTCACTTAGGCAGGTCTACATGGTCTATATATAATTACTATTCCAGGGGTGTATCTTTCTGCCAGTGCTTCCTGAAATCTGGCCTATCAGCCACTTATTACCCTGTTATGTTACAGAGGAATTTTCAAGACTGGTCCACAAACATCCTTCAAACTTTTACTGTTCCACCTTCTTTAGGTTTCAGTTGCTATGTTTTCTAATGAGTTGATATTCTCTACTGATTGATGTGCCTCCTTTGTAAATTTATCCAATTTAACATGCAATTTTTTTGGTGATCAGTCAAGTGCTGACCATCTCAAATCCTTTTAAATCCTATCAATTTGTGCTACATATTTTAACATCCTCACACAGCTTTGTGTCATCAATAAAATTAAAATTACTTTCTTTAATCTGCAACATGAAGGAAGCTGCTAAAGATGCTTAGCAGCAAAAATGGAAACTAGTATTACTTACTTTTTGTGTATTTTTTCCCAAGTGTTTGAAGTGAGAAATTTACCTAATGTCAAAATGTGGCCCCATGTGCTGTAATTACTGTGTGCGCTATAATTTGCAAGATAGCAAATCTAATTGATTGGCAGCGGAGAGAACCATTATTCATTCTTACATTACAACACTTGCTTTACAGATCATTTGCACTAGAGGTAATACATTTAGAATGAGTTCTGATGTGCCAGCTGCATAGTAAAGATAACTATATCAATTATCTTACTTCTAAGCACAAAAATAATTCACACATTAAAGTGCACAATGGCATGCTAAGCACTGTTGTGCACTCTCCGATATTACATTGAACCACAGGGGGATATCTCAGATGTTTACAGCATAGAAGGAGAGCATTTGGCCCATCGTTTGCATGCTGGTCAACAAAGATCTGACTACTTAAGTCCATTTTCCAGCTTTAGGCCGATAGCCCTGGAGGCTATGGCAATGTCTAAGTACCGCTTAAATGTTATGAGAGTTTCTGAGTCAATCACCATTTCAGGTAGTGAATTCCAGACTCCAACAACACTGACTGAAACAATTTCTCTTCTTAGCGTTTTACCTCTCTCCTGAAATCTATGTTTCCTGGGTGTTGACCCCTCTTTATATATATATAATCAGGTCCTCTTTCAGCTTTCACTGCTCCAAGGAAACCAAACACAGCCTATCAATCAAAAAACATTACAAAGGAGGAGTACTCATAGCGTCATACAGTCATAGAGTCAGACAGCACAGAAGCAGATCCTTCAGTACAACTCATCCATGCCGACCAGATATTCTAAATTAATCTAGTCCCATTTGGCCTATATCCCTCTAAACCTTTCCTATTCTATACCCATCCAGATGCCTCTTGAATGGTGTAATTGTATCAGTCTCCACCACTTCCTCTGGCAGCTCATTCCATACATGCACCACCCTCTGCATGAAAATGTTGCCCCTTAGGGCCTTTTAAATCTTTCCCTTCTCACCTTAAACCTATGCTGTCTAGGTTTGCAGTCCCCATTCTGGGGAAAAGACCTTGTCTATTTACTCTATCCATGCCCCTCATGATTTTATAAAGCTTCGACAAAGTCACCCCTCAGCCTCCAACGCTCCAGGGGAAATAGCCCTAACTATTCAGGTTCTCCCCATAGCTAAAACCCTCCAACCCTGGCAACATCCTTGTAAATCTTTTCTGAACCCTTTCAAGTTTTACAACATCCTTCCTATAACAGGGAGATCAGAATTACACACAGTATTCCAATAGTGGCCTAACCAATGTCCTGTACAGCAGCAACATAACCTCCCAACTCCTTAACTCAATGCACTGACCAATAAAGGCAAGAATACCAAATGCCTTCTTCACTATCCTGTCTACTTGGGACTCCACTCTCAAGGAACTATGAACCTGTTGTCCAAGGTCTGTTTGTTCAGCAACACTCCCTAGGACCTTACCATTAAGTGTATAGTATTCCAAACAGGCTTTCAAGCCTATCTTGTCATTCAACAAGATCATGGCTGAACTGCCCTCAGACTATCACTCCTCTTTTTTGCCAGCTCAGCATAGCTGTCAACTTGCTTCTAATTTCAAAAAACCTATCCATCTCCAACATAAATAATTTCAGTGATCTAACCTCCACAGTTCTCTGGGGTAGTGAATTCCAGACATTCACTACCTTCAGTTTTAAATGAGTGTCTCCTTATTTTGTAACTATGTCCCCCTCGTCTGAGATTCTCCCACTAGTGGAAACATGTCCATAACTTCTGGCAGTCACCCTGAAAATCGTGCATGTTTCAACACGATTCTAATTAATAAAGACTTAAATTATTTAGCCATTCCTGAGAAGTTAACCCATTCATCACAAGAATTAATATTGAACTAAATCCAATGCCAATGTATCCTTTCCTAAAAATTGGGATCAAAACTGTACACAGTGTATAACGCAACTCATGCCAGTCCAGTTTGCATTAGTTATAAATGGCTACCCAGTCATGCCCCTGGTTTCTCTAACGCTTGTCAATGGGTGTGCTGTTTATCTGGCATACCAGGATAACTTACTTTATGTGCCCTATGTTAATGTAAGAGTCGAGTACCAAATTTTATGGGGCCAGAATTCTCAGTTGGTACTACTCGTCACCTGAGTTGAAAGGCCTTGTGTTCATATCGTACATCAGAATTTGTTTGTCACAGAAGGAATTCTCACAAACCAGTCCAACTTCTTGTTATTAATTCTGTAATACCTTCAACACGTCATGCCATGCTTCAAGGGAGAAGAGAGTATGAAGGTCTGTAAAACAGAGTGCCAAATTCAGATACAAACGGTTTGAACTGTTCAGCCTAAATGTGTAAGTTCTTGAGGGGCCTAAATAGAAATTCCTAAGAGAGACCACCGAAGGCTTCACAAGCAGGCTCATTCAAAGTTATACTTTCATACAACTAGAAGAAGCAAGAGTGCTCCTTCTGTTTTCACAAGGTGACCACAGACTGTTGCCAGTCTCAATTTCTCAACCTTTCAAAAGTACCCATTTTAGGTGTTAGTCAAACTTGCCCCACACAAACTAAAAGGTACAGGCTTAATATCAACTCTATATTGAGCTAGCTTATCTCAGCAGCATTTATCAAGACACCCACCTCTAACACTACACTCCTACTGTCTACCATTATAAGCCAGCCTTCATATAGTGTACTTCTATGCATCTGCATGTAATTAAAACCAATTGAAGCCAGATTTGGATGAAGAGAGTGAATGTGGAAGTGTCTGTTTAATTCGAATCTTTTAATGGAACCCTCACAGCAAAAAAAGGAACAAGCTTGTTTGCTTTCCTTTCTTATAGTGGGGAGATGTCACAATAGTGATAAAGTATAGATTATAGGTTTTAAAATTTCATCATCTAATTTTAACATCTGGGTTTAGAATTATACTATATTACGATGTGGTCTGAGTAATGTTGGGGTTAATTAAAGTTCTAACAAGCTTTATTGACCCTTACTTATTAATTTAAATGTGATGGGCAGGCTGCCCGTACAACCCCTGTATTGTTGGCATCAGCTAAAGGATATGTGGCGATGTGGCAGCCTGGGCTGCTATCTCATCAAAACATAATCAGCAAATGCATGTGAAATCCAGCTCAACTTCAACAGTAGTTTACATAAGCTGTGAAATAGTTTAATGTCATATTTTTTCCTTAGGCCATAGTTGAGCCCTTTTTCTAAAAGTAAATGATCCTCTCCCAAACTCAAAATCCTTGACATAGAATCCTTATAACAATTCATTTTTCCCATCCCTACTCCCCACCCAGATTCACATTTCTAGCCTTTTCTATGGGAAGTTGAGGGACCTCATTATGAATCACTCATAATTAATTCAATTATTTTAACAAGGAACCATGAACACAGCTGTAAAATCTAATGAAATTTGTGCATTTTAAAGATTAATTTCCTGTTTTAAAACATTTTCCCTAGGAGCTGTGTGAATCTCCTCGCCTATTTGTCAATGGAATCAGTTCACACGATCTGAATCAAGGACAGCTGGGCAACTGCTGGTTTGTGGCTGCTTGTTCCTGTTTAGCTCTGAGGGACGGCCTGTGGCAAAAGGTGAGGGTGCGTCAATTTCATCAGTTCTGGTGTCTTGACCTGTTTTAAACTGTTGACACCAGCAGGTGTGCCTTTACAACATGCTTGTTTTTCTTACTTCATTGTAGCTGATTCTGATAGTTCTGCTAAATGCACTGAACCAATTCTGACCAACATTAGATGTGATCCTGCAATTGGACAACATTTGTCAATCAATCCTGAATATGCAGGAATATTATGAATATTGTGTGCAGTTTTGGGCCCCATATTTCAGGAAGGATGTACTGGCCCTGGAGCGGGTTCAGAGGAGGTTCACAAGAATGGTCCCAGGAATGGAAAACTTAACATATGAGGAACGTTTGAGGACTCTGGGACTATACTCATTGGAGTTTGGAAGGACGAGGGGGGGGGATCTAATTGAAACTTACAGAATATTGAATGGACTGAACAGTATGGATTTTGGGAAAATGCTTCCATTGGTAGGAGTGACTAGGACCCAAGGGCACAGCCTTAGAGTAAAGAGAAGACCTTTTAGAATGGAGATAAGGAGAAACTTCTTCAGCCAGAGAGTGGTGAATCTATGGAATTCACTGCCACAGTGGAGGCCAGGCCATTGAGTACATTTAAGACTGAGATAGATAGGTTCTTGATTATCAAGGGGATCAAGGGTTACAGGGTGAAAGCTGGAGAATGGGGTTGAGGAATTTATCAGCCATGACTGAATGGTGGAGCAGACTCGATGGGCCAAATGGCTTAATTTCTGCTCCTAGATCTTATGGTCTTATGGCACAAAGAATCACACTGACAACCAACTTAGAATCGTCAGTCAGGCTTCTTGTGAGTCACAGTTGTGCACTGGAAGCTACATATATGAATACATGGGGACCAGTTATTTTCAGACAGAAAGAACATGTATATGCACGGCACTTATTTTAAACAAAATTTTCAACAAAACAGGTAACAGCCATTTTCTGGTTCATTTCTCAGTACAATGCCCCAGTCAAAGTCAACCTGCCTGTGTTAAAAGTTCAAACAAAACCTGGCTATTAATGGCGAATCAGTATTAATAAATACATTCTATATGCCAGCACCTCTGTCAATCAGAAACAACTCACCAAAGGCCAGGAGTCTCCTCTCACGCAGTATAATTGTTAATTTTCCTCTTGAATTGGGATATGGGCCAAAGACAAAGACATGGAGTTTGACCACAGATTAGCCATGATCTCATTGAATATTGGAACAGGTTTAGGGACTGAATGGCTTACTTCTGTTCCTAATTTCCTATGTGTCTTTTTTCAGCAATTCTCATGTTCTGTATGACCAAATATCTATTTGTTCTAACTAATTAGAGGCATCACAATTCTATACATTTTTCAGTAGGGAGACCATTAAATCTATTACCCAGTAGTAAAACTGTCAGTGCAAATTTCAACATAATTAAATACTTTGGCAGTGTAATTAAGCAGAATTCTTACAATTAACCACAATCCTTCATGTAAAAGCCGTTTCTAATGTTTTTATTAAAAAAGATAAATTTCCAATGTTCTAATTTTAACAGATTTTGCATCAAAAGCTGCATTCAGTTAACAGTTTATCATGTTTTTGGTAGTGTTCGCATACGACGATGAGCTTTCTATCAGATGACACAATCACTTGTTTTGAACTATTAATTCCCCATGTCTGTCAACCTCTTTCATTTTACTTAGTACACCCTCTCCTCTGATCTCTCATTTTCAGTACTGACTGCGTATTGTTGCAATTCTGGTCATATTCCAAATGTATTCAAATGAGTTATTAAATGCTGTCCTTCTCTCAAACTCTACCTCAGTGCTTATTCGTTTCCTGTGCTTAGAGTCACTTTTATACAAAGCTGGTGCCTGCTTGCCAGGAATCCTGTTGCCAACAAAGAGCTGATCAGTCCTTGGTTGTTAAACCCTCAGCGCTGAAGAGACCACCATCATAGCTACCTTTGTCATTGAAGCCTGAGGAAGTGATTAGAGCAGAGAAAGATGCCAGGAAGCTCTTGTAGGGATCTACATCCTCCCACACTCCCACTTGCACTTACATGTGGAAAGAGATTGATGTTGGGTTGACAAGATGGCAGTGGGTCAAACTCACATTTCCCACTGTCCTGTTTCAAACATTTTCCAATCAACCTGCTTGGATGTGTTACTATACACCTTGGAGCAGATATGACTTGAACGCAGGCTTCCTGGCTCAAAGACAGGGACACTACCTCTGCACCACAAGTACCGTAAAGGGACTTGATTGCAAAGGAGAATCTAGCCTACTCTATCATTCTTCCCTCAAATACTCAGTCTTATAGATGAATTAGCTTATTGAAGTGCTGTTGCACAGCCTAATCCTCTTCCTGAGGCCTTTATTGCCTCATTACCTGTTGTTGTTTGCAGGTAATTCCAGACTGGAAAAAGCAGGACTGGAACCCAAAAAAGCCAAATGATTACGCTGGTATTTTCCACTTCCGATTTTGGCGCTTTGGTGAGTGGATCGACGTTGTGGTCGACGATCGTCTTCCAACAATGAATAAGAAGCTCCTATTTTGTCACTCTAGTTCTAAAGAGGAGTTCTGGAGTGCACTCCTGGAGAAGGCATATGCAAAGTAAGATTATAGAAATGTGTGACATACAGAAATGTATAGAAATCTTTATACTGAAATCTGGAACAATTTGCAGCGTACTTGCTCCAAGTACCAACTATGTACTTTGGGTCACTTATTTATACGGAACCCTGGGCTTTTGCCAGGTATCTTAAATCTTGCCTATTGACGATAAATTGGTCATATTTATAACTTTATAACAAGGGCCCAGATCATGAAGACAGGTTTGGAGTGGCTTGGGCTTCATATAGGCATGGTTTGGCAATTTGATAGTTGGCCATTCAAATGAGAGAGACGATGTCGCCTTTTGGAAATTGCCCCTGGACACATGAAGAATGGATCGGGTGACCTTAGAGAGGTGCAAATTCCCTTATGGGGGGAGTAGAGTCGGGTCACTTTGGGATTGTTAAAAGTAGATAAAAATGTACCTGAAAAAGCATGAAATCATTGGAAGTGTCAAAGAACGAAGTTAGCAAAAGGTTAAAAAGAGCCAGAGGAATGGGTACAGGCACAGTTTAGCATAGGCTATAGTGTCATAGGTTGGCATAGAGAGAGTATAAGGACCATTTGATGGGAGTGAGCAAAGGGAGTATGAGAGGGCATTGGCGGGTGGATAGAGGGCATAGAGAAATGATGGTGAGATAATGAGTATGAGCTAGCATACGGTTAGCAATGATAGTGCGTGGGAAGTGAATAGGAGGCAGCGGGTGTGAGGGCTGAGAATGGAAGAACATTATTAACATCATTCCATTTTCATTAAACAGCAGTACAGCACCAATGCACGGAGTCAGGCCTAAGGCTCAATCTGTGTCCACAGCCTGCAGCTTCACTCTTGTTCTGGTTTCATCTAGCCAGCCTTCCAAAAATAAAAAAAAAATCCCACCAGCCCCAGAATGAACTTTCAACTTTCCAGGGCACTTTGTTCAGGAGAGATTTGTGGTGCTGGAACATGCCACTTCTCTGCACTCCTGACCCAGGAGTGAAAATCTGTGTCAAATTTCCCAATCAAAGAAGTTGATCACTCGCTCCATCTCTGAGACTGATTAACCTTAATTTAATCTGATTGTCATGATACTTGGAGTGTTCTGCAATAATTGTTAACAGGATTGACTTCAAGCTGTTCAATTTGTATCAGAGGCTGTTTCTTATTGAAAGGAAAGCCAGTTGGAGGAGGAGGTTTTGTGGCACAGTGTCAGCATATCTACCTCTGGAACAGAAGCTCTGTATTCAAGACCATCTCTTACCACCACCAGATTGTTTGACCTTGAAAGTCTGCTGTAATGGGGCCAAACCGTTTGATCAGCAGCATGGAGATCATTTCAGTATACCTGAAAACAGGCAGTAAGAGTGGGAGGGTTTCCTGATCATCTATTCCACAGAAGGTGCTGGCAAACAATACTAGTACTTTACCCGTAATGCAGAACATTCCATTGGACTTTCATGACCTCGGAAACAAAGTTGGGAGAACGGACAGACAAATCATTTGAGCTCGTGTATACCAATCACAAGTAATGTTTTACAATGCACTATCTTATTTATATCACCGATACTGAATGATTTTACAAGTTTACAGTGAAATCTTCATTACGACCCATAAACATACACATCTCTTTCATTGGATAATGAAAATCATTGGATGATCTGAAGTTTCCAGATTTTGATCAATGCTACATTTATGAGACAGCAAAAAAGATGACAAGTGTAACAAAAATATCAAAAAATATTTTAAATAGCTTAATGTCTTACACAAAATACTATGAAAAACCTGAGGTTAGTTTGAGCATAGATAATACTAGTTATACTGCAGCTCTAAATTTCCTCTCCATTCGACATAAAAGCAAAGTGATGTAGACAGCACAATGAGTTTGTCAATTGGCATTCTCTGGTAAGATGCAGGAAATTGGTTCAGTAGAGGAGTAAACTGGTTGGCAACTCACCACTGTGCGCAGAAAGCTTTGAGAGTCGTTTTGTGAAGTGCAAAATCTTCAAGAAATGATATTGAATGATCATATTTGTTCAAAAATGGTGGTTTGAAGGCATCTAGTTTAAAAGCCACCCATATCAATTTTGTCTGATGCAAGTTGAAATGTGATATGCTAGAGTCAAAAGCAATACAGTTTAAAGCAAACTCATATTTTCAAATGATATAAAAGTTGGTAATGGAATTTCATGATCCCATAAGAAAGAATTTTAATTTCTATTATGTCTTTTATTGTCCAAGAATGTCCCAAACTGCTTTACTGCTAATTAGATGCTTCTGAAGTATAGTCACTGTTGCAATGGAGGAAGTAATAGTATATTGCTGAAAGTATCTGATAGTGCTAAGAGTTGGAGTGAGGGGGTGGTCAGAAAGAGATACAGGCATTATCATTGGCATCATCCAGCACTACAGTTTGACCATCTCACTAACTGGGATGGAAACAGCACCAAAAATATTCATTTAAGGTCAGGGAGGAGGCTGGAATTGATAACAGGTAGGAAGGTATATTTGATATATATCACTTCAACACACCACCATGTTCACTGGCTAACATCTCTGCCTCAGGCTTGCTGCAGTGCTCAGGTGAAGCTCAGTGCAAGCTGGAGGAACAGCACCTCATTTTTCACTTGGGGACCCTGCAGTCTTCTGGACTCAATATCGAGTTCAACACTTTAGGGCTTGAGCTCTCCCATATCCTTACCCCAAACCCCACATAACAGGCCTTGTTATCACATAGTCTGCTATTACATACAGCCCATTGTTAGCCATGAACAGTTCCCCAATAAAAGCTATTCACCATCCTAACCAGATCGTTATCCACTCCTTTGTCTGTCCACTGGGCTCTATTCCCACCTATCGTTTCCTCCTTATCCCCCTCCCCCACCCTATCTTCTGCATGTAAACCAACATTTTCCTAACTACCATCAGTTCTGAGAAAGGGTCACTCGACCTAAACATGAAATCTGATTTGTCTCCACAGATTCTGCCAGAGCTTTCCCAGCAATTTCTGTTTTAGTTTCTGATTTACAGCATCTGTAGTTCTCTCGGTTTTTGTATGGTATAGTTGATGCCGAGTTTAATTATTTAAGTCTTGATCCCTGGTCTCTACAAAAGCAGCATGTAGTAGGTTGATGTGAAACGCATTGTGTTTTGTTTTACTTACAGGCTGGCAGGATGTTATGAAGCCCTGGATGGAGGCAACACGGGTGATGCAATCGTTGATTTCACTGGCTCGGTTGCAGAAAACATAGATCTGCATGAGGTCAAAAACACAAAAGACAGTGTCCAAAGGCACAAGCTGTTTGAGAAGCTGTTGAAAGTTCACAACCGAGGAGGGCTAATCAGCTGTTCTATCCATGTATGTCTCCCCATTCTGCCTCTTCCTATGAATAAATGGACACATTATCCCACTGCAGAGTAGCTTTAACCGATGTGTGTTAAATGCTGAGCTACACTGTAAGATATAATGCAGACTGCTTCTCAATACAGAGTACTATCTTTTTCACAAAACTAAAAAATGGGGACTCTGTGACTAAAATGAGCATTCCAAAATATTCCACGATATAACAATGGACTCAACTGAATATTGTTGAAGAGAGGTTTGGAGTCACAATATGGGTTGAAACATCATCCTTTCAGCTCCAAAACAAGAACTCTAATTGGTTTTCACTTATTGTGATAAAGTTTTCCTTCATTTACTGAATATATGGATGTTTGCTTCCTGTGGACACGTGTCAATAGCATTGACACTAAAATGATCAATGCCACTCAAAAAGATCACAGGGAGATTGTGGAACTGACAGAAACCTGTCAAAACCACTGGTGAAGTAATTCTTAATTTGAATCAAGATGCATTATTGAGGAAAAGTACAGGAAACTTTAACTGTAAAGTGTTCCAAAAAGGACAGAGGAGAAAGAAATTTGCTTATGTAGTTTTGCATGACATTCTTCAATAATATCAATGACTGGAAGTAGCACTAGATAAACTAATGTCTTCCCCGTGGAGTACCATCTGCAGCTAGGACAATGCTAATGATGGTTCTGTATGCCAAAATTCAGAAACAGTGCATTTAAATGGTAAGCAAGAATGTGAAATTTATATTCCCTACTATAACAGAAACCTCAACAAATGCTGTAAGGAATATTCTTCTGAGCTTGAATCATAAATGAGGTCTCTGAACCATAGGAACATACAAAACAGGAGCAGAAGTAGGCCATTCAGCCTTTCAAGCCTGGTCTGTCATTCAATATGATCATGGCTGAACATCCAGCTGAGGACCATGTTCCCACTTTCTCCCAATACCTTTTGATCTTTTTAGCCCCAAGAACTGTATCTAACTCCTTGAAAACATTCAATGTTTTGGCCTCACCCAGTTGCTGTGCCAGAGAATTCCACAGGCTCAGCATGGTCCTTGTCTCAGGCCTGAATGGCTGATCCAATACGCTTAGATGATGACCCCCTGGTTCTGGACTGCCTGGTCATAAGGAACATGCTGCCTGCATTTAGTCTAGTCCTGTCAGTCCTTTATAGGTTTCTATGAGAATCCCCACTTATTCTTCTAAACTCCAGGGAGCACAGTCCTCTAGTCTCTCTGCATATGTCAGTCCTACCAAACCAGGAATTAGTCTGTTAAACCTTTGTTGCACTTCCTCCATAGCCAGAATATCCTTCCTTAGATAAGGAGACCAAAACTGCCCATAATACTCCAGTTGTGGTCTCAACAATGCCTTGTACAATTGCAGCAAGACATCCCTGCTGCTATGCTTGAGTCCTATTGCTATGTAGGCCAAAATACCATTTGCCTTTTTCACTGCCCTGTTGCACCTGCATGCTTACTTTCAGTGACAGGCATAGAAGGACACCCAGATCTCATTGTACTACCCGCTTTCCCAATCAATTTTCATTCAGATAACTTCACATTTATCCTCATTAAACTTGCCACTGCCTCAACTTGTCCAAATCATACTGAAGTATTTCTGCATCTTTTTCACAGTTCACCCTCGCACTCAGCTGTGTCATCTGCAAATATGGATATATTACATTTAGTTCCCTCATCTAAATCATTAAAATATATTGTGAATAACTGGGGTTCAACATTGATCTCTGCAGTATCCCACTGGTCACTGTGTGCAACTCAGAAAAAGATCTGTTTATTCCTAATCTGTGTTTCCTGTCTGCCAACCAGTTCCTTATGCGTCTTAGCACACTACCCTCAGTCCCATGCACTTCAATTTTAAATGCTAATTTTTTATGTGGGATCTTACTAAATGCCTTCTGAAAGGCTAAGTAAATCACATCCACTGTCTCCCTCTTATCAACTCTACTGGTTACATCCTCAGAACATTCCAATAGATTTGTCAAGCGTGATTTTCCCTTTGTGCATCTACACTGACTCTATCCACTCCTGTCACTGTTTTCCAAGCATTCTGCTATTAAATCTTTTATAACGGACTTTAGCATTTTCCCTAATATCTATGTTATACCAACTAACCGCTCGATAATTAAAAACCGAAAGAACTGCAGATGCTGCAAATTAGAAACAAAAACAAAATTGCTGGAAAAGCACAGCAGGTCTGGCAGCATCTGTGAAGGAAAAAACAGAGTTAACCTTTCGGGTCCGGTGACCCTTCCTCAGAACT
>NC_063345.1:22156046-22278204 GCF_021869965.1 Rhincodon typus | reverse complement strand
GATGCTGCTTGGCCTGCTGTGTTCATCCAGCCCTGCACCTTGTTGTCCAGGGATGTGTTGGCTAGATGGATTTGCCACGGGAAATGCAGGGTCAAGGGAATAGGGTGCGGGTCTGGGGCTGGCTGGGATGCTGTTGGAAGGGTTGGTTCAGACTTGGTGGAACGAATGGCCTCTATCTGCACCATAGGGATTGTATGATTCTACAAGTCATTTTCTGAGCTTTGCTGGTGACTTGCCCAGCGACAGGGCAGAACAGTGTCCCCCTTGTCCATGTCTCTGGATGGGCTCCGATGGAGACTCCCTCTCTGTAGGCAGTCCTCGCTCTCTTCATTTTCCCCTATCCCTTAAAGGATGGGAGTGGCAGTGGGAAGGCCCAGACCCGGGGTGTCATGCTTCAGTTGGCCCAGTAAGCCTGGTCCTCTGAGCAATTTTTGTTTTCAAAAGTACATTTTGCCGATTTTTATGAAGGAATTATGTTAATTATTTGTGTGCCTCCCAGGAGCCTTCAAGTTGAGAAACCTTTGTGATTACCTACCTGCCTCAGCACCACTCACCTCTCAGCTGGTCTGCCAGTCTTGGTGCTGTATATATAATTGAACAGAGATAGCCAGGAACACAGCTTCCCTGCGCTGTCTGCCTAAAACTGAGGGCTCAGAACCAGGATTACTATTTAGCCGCGATATAGGGGTTCCCAAAAACTGCTGGAAAATCCTGCCCCCAAACATCTGACTTGATGCCAGAATCCCAAATTTGGACAACACTGGGCAAACAGCAATTAAACCCTGAGCCTTTGCACATTCTCGGGCCGCTGTTGTTCAATGACTTTCACTTCAGACATATTGGTTTAGGTATTTGGGGTCCTTGGGATTTTTAATTGGCAGCTTATGAATATGGCTAAGAAGAAAAGACCAGCTGATTTGGTTATGGGAGCATTTGGTGCAGTTCTTCCTAGTCTACCACATGACCATAAAATGGAAGATGAGCTCAGAGGGATAGCTCTGTGAGGAGAAAAGGAGGAAGTGGATGCAAGATATCCAACACCTTATATAAGTAGATGGATGGTGTGTGAGCAAATGGTAATGGTTTACTTGCACTTCAATCTTCCTATCCCAGCATGGACCCACCTTCCTCCCCTGTCACATTGCAATGTTTCCTTGGTCAAAATTCTAGAACAAAATCATCAAAAACTTTCACAAAATATCTTTATACAGCAACACATGCAATTCTTGAAACAACAATTCCCTATTGTGCATTCTCTTAATGCCTCGCTTGTAGATGCTTTTGTCTGTCCTAGTGCTCTACACACTCGGCAGCACCATGGCTGATGGAACGAAGCTGACTTTTAGTGAGGAAGATATTTGGATATTACAGGCACAAGGTTAGACTGCACTACTTTGGCATGAATGGTAGAACTCTATACTAGCTAGTTGAAAAGAATGGCATGTTCACTGGTAAAGTAATAGCATTGGAGCATGAATACTGTCACCCTGAGAGAGCAGGCCACGTTTTGCAGTGCTCTGTACAATTCTGGTCACTCTGCTATAGGAATGATGTTAAACTGGAAAGGGTCCAAAACAAAAAAAATTTTCAAGGATGTTACCAAGACTGGAAAGGAGAGATGGATAGCTAGGACTTCTTTCCCCCAGAATGTAGGAGGCTGAAGGGTGATCTGATGCTGCTTGGCCTGCTGTGTTCATCCAGCTCTACACCTTGTTATCTCAGATTCTCCAGCATCGGCAGTTCCTACTATCTCTATAATATGATTCTAATCCCAAAGCCCTCATCTGAGCTGCCACTGCAGCACTGTGATGTTAGGAGGATGGGCATCATCTGTGCTTCAGAGAAAATGGAGACAGTATTTATGAGAGTCAGCACTGTGGCTGGATCTGCCAGTGTTTTCAGAATGTTCACCACCACCTTCACATTGGATTGCATGGGCTCCAAACTGCATTGCCTTCTGTCATGAAGCCAGTGCTGCTAGACATCAACAGGAGAGTGTAGTTCCAGCCCGCCAATGTCCTCAAATCTCAGTATGCGTGTTGATCAGCATCCTCCTACATGCTGCCCCATCAAAGTTTCACCCAAATCCCCTACAGCGGGATTTATCTGTGACCTGTGCCTCCAGGACAATAGCTCACAAGTGACAGTGTGTCAGGTACATTATCTGGAGCATTGCCACCCTGGAAATTCTGGGGTTGGAGTTGTGTAGGGCCTGTCCAGTTCTCCAACTTTCTTGTGCTGTGTATAGCCCTCCTCTGCAAGAGAGAGGAAAAACTGTCATTGAATTGTGTGGCACTATGATTGGATGATGCACCTGCCATTGTAAATCCCTGCTGAGGTGATTAGATGAGCATGTGATGCTAAAAGCACTGCTAGGTGTGTGAGGGTGAGGAATGTGTGAATATTACACGTGAGTCCTGAGTGTTGCTGAGTAAGTGATGGAGTTGTGGTGGATTGAACAGTGTGAGAAGTTGGTGGTGTTATGAGCATGAAAGGTGATGTGGTGACCCTTAGGATAAAATCATCACAACCATTTGGCTTTCCTTAGGAGAGAGAGAATAGTGGTGACTCTTACTCACTTTTTCTAATGGGTGCGGGAAGGTTGTAAATTGTAACCTCTGCCTCCACAAACAGGGCCTTCTGATTTCTAGCCCAAAAAATATAACAAAAAATGTTTGCATTTTAAATGTATCAATGTTGTAATTGCTATTTTTGCATTAAAGTGGTCTACTCTGGTTCCATTTTAATTTTCTCAGCTTACAAATTGGTGCATTCTAAGTGATATGAGTTTTAATTTTGTGGCGTTTAGCAGAAAATGTGTCCATGAAAAGGTCTAAACCAGATTGGGAAACCTCTTATTATCAATCAGTTTAACCGAATGTGATGGCTGACTGTATGGCTGACCTCTCCTCTAAGGCATCCTGCGGCTAAGTTCCCAGACTGAATACCTTCAAGTTTTCATTGAAGGGAGTCCTGCAGGAGCACAACATCTTCAAACATTTGTACCTTGTCAAAATGATGCAAATAATAATGTCCACAAGTGATTTGTCAGACAGCTTAGGGCGTTTAAAATGTCATATCAATAAAAACATTCATGTAGTTAGCTTGAAGCTGTCTTCCATTTCTTTTGTCAATTCTTCTCACTCAATGCCTTTACAGAACACGCTATAATTCATTGAAATGGATGGGTCATTATTGCTGTTCCAAATGGTTAACTAAAGTCCATATATTTCAATATAAAAAATAAAATTATTCTCCTTTTCTGTGAATTGTGATACGTTAATTTTCACTTGACCCTAAACGTTTATTATGTTAAGGGTGTAAGAATTAACTAAATATTTGAAATCACTACAATGTGATTTTGTGGACTAAGTTGTGATGCTTCCTTATATTTTCTGTTTGATTGATTCATTAATTGATTAATGTTTCATTAATTCATCAGTTTGAATGCTTTTCTTCTAAAACAAATAAGGTGCCTAAGATCTATTACAAAGCTAAAAGTAAATGCTTACATGTTAATATATTCTAGTAAATAGATCCAATAGATAACCTTTACAGCCTTGTTCATCTCCAAAGCTTTAAACAAGATTTCTTCGTGTGTCACAACAGATAAAATGCAAACCATCTATCTATAAGTAACTAGTTATAATCTTCAATACTTGCATTTGAAAATAAAGTACTTTCAAACATACTTTGATATCAATGTATTATAAAGGATATAGAAAGAAAATAACAATTAATATTGTGCCTTACAAGTGCCAGGCAATGATCATCTCCAACAAGGGAGAAACTGACTGCCTGTCCTAGACATTCAGCGGCATTACTTCCACTGAAACCCATCAGCAGCATCCTACATGTCCCCAGAAACTCAATTGACCAAAAAATTAATTTAGCAGGGGAAAATAAGAGTATGAAAGAAAGCTATCCATAAATATAAAAATACTAAGTTTCTATAGATATTTTTAAAAAGAGAGTTAAAACAAATGTTCATCCAATAGAATCTAAATCTGAAGAATTAGTAATAGAAAATAAGGAGATGGCAGGTGATTTAAAAAGTTATTTTATTTCTATGTTCATTAAGTAAGCAATATATAAGAAGATATAAGTAATATTCCAGAAGCAGTGATAAATCTATAAATGGAAGAGACAGAGGGAGTCAGAAAAATTCACAATTCAGCATATCAATGGAGCAGTGGGCTGACAAGTGCTTCCATCTCAATGGACCTCATCCATGCGTCTTAAAAGATGTGGCTAGTGAGATAGTTGATGCATGGTTTTTTTTTTCAAAAACTTTCTTAATGCAGAGACAGTCCCATTGGAAGGTAGCAAATATAATACTTCTATTCAAAAAAAGGAGGGAGATGGAAAGCAGGAAATTACAGGCCCATAAGACTAATATCTGTCATATGGAAGATGTTAGAAGTTATGATTAAAGACTTTGTAGCAGGACATTTGGTTTTCAGTGTAATTGGGCAGAGTCAAGATGGTTTTGTGAAAGGCAAGACATATTTGACAAATCTGTTGGAGTGCTTTGATGAGGTAACACTTTGTCATAGATATGGGGGAACTGATGCATGTACTGTATACCCAGAAGGCATTTGAAAAAGTGCCAGATTAAAAGTTATTGGGGAAAATAAAAACTCATGATAGTTGGGATCACAGGCTTACTGGCTAACAAGAACCAGAGTTGGCATAAATGGGTCTTTTTCAAGTTGGCAAGATATAATGAATGGTGTGCCACGGAGATCAATGCTGGGATGAAAGTGACTGCCACTTATGGACCATGACAGTCTATTTAGATGGAAACAAAATTAATGAGAATGCTGACCCCTAGTTCTATGTTTCCATAAGAGGAAACATCCTCTCCACATCTACCCTGCCAAGTCTCCTCCACCAAATCTTTTATGTTTGAGTCAAGTTACGTCTTACTTTTCAAAACTGCAATTTGTACAAGCCTATCCTATCTAACCGTACCATACAAGTTAACCCACTCATTCCAGGCATTAGCCTGGTAATCTTCTCTGAACTAATTCTAACATATTCTCATCCTTCCTTAAATTAGGTGAGCAATACTGTGTACAGTACTCCAGCAACCCCCTGTATAACTGAAGCATAACCTCCCTACTTTGTATTCAGTTCCCCTTGTGATAAATTCTATTAGCTTTCCTAATTGCTTGTCCTACCTGTATACCAACCTTTTGGAATTTACTGGGACACCCAGATTTACCTCAAGTCAAGGTTCTGCAATCTGTCAACATTTAAATAATATCTTCTCTTTATTCTTTGCGTCAAGATGGTCAATTTCACATTTTCCTACATTATACTCCATTTACCATGTCTTTCTGCACTCACTTAACCTATCCATTGTGTCATCAGCAAATTTGAAAATCTTACCTTTTATTCTTCATCAAAGTATTTTCTATGCTCCTTATTTTGTATTATTATCCAAGCATACAAATTAGGAGCAGGAATAGATTATTTGGCCTTCAGATCTGCCCCACTTTTTGATAAGATTGTGACTGATCTGATTGTGGTCTGTACTTTCCTGCCACCATTTGTGCACTATATGAAGATTTTGATTAATATAAGTCCAATCATAAATTCTGTTCATTGTTCCTTATGGTGAATTGTGACTTTCCCATTAGACGCTTGTTTATTCTGTGTTTGAAAAGCATCCAAATCAAAGACACGGTATCCAACTTGGATGAAATGCTAATGCACTTGATGGTTATAAATAGAGCAGTGTGAATCAACTCCTATTAACATTAAGATTCTCCATCAAATTAGATGAGAGGTGTCACTAGAAACAAAATCCAAAATGTTAGAAGGTACAGTTGACTCAAATGTTTAACACATTTATAACACATAATAAGTCAGTTTGGGAATAAGATTGTTAATCTCTTTTGGGAGATAAGATGTAATTTACAAAAAAAATCAGAAATAATGATTTTTTAAAGGAAATGTTGATATGTGTCTTTCACAATCATTCCTATTTGTACAGGCACATTCTATCAAATTCTCAGCTGTTTGAACTAATTAAAATTACAAACTGATTGTAATATAAAGAGTAAAATGTTGGTCACTGCTATCACAAAATAATTAATATTGATACTTATTCTCTTAAACTGGACTAAATTTGGAATTCTTTTGTTTTTGGGATAGGCATTGGGGAGAGAATGGGAAAAGTATGCCAACAGATTCCTTCATGTTGCAGGCCTCTCCAAATCTTCAAACTCTGTTACAAACAAACAAAAGGAAGTGGATGAAACTCTCCTTTGCAGCGATGTTATTTTGACATTCTTCATTTTCAAAATGCTGCAAGGTTGTTGCTACTGGTGACAGTGATGGTGATGTAGCTTGGCATTTCACTTTCCTGTCTGTCCTTTGTCTGAAGTTGAAGGATCTGCTGTCTGCTAGAGTTATCTTGGGATTCTTCAAGGGTCACCTCACCAATTAATGTATCACACACTTTGTTGCTGTTCCAGATCTGTGAACAGAAGAGTAATTTTTTTTCACTTAGTGATCAAATTAAGATTTTTATTCCATCTTTTGCATCTGTTTCACCGTGAAGGATGTGGAAAGTGAATCAATACTGTGCTATTGCATAGTGATTCTTGAAAAAGATACTGAAGGAGTTGTCATGCTTGATTTGTGCATGGAATAGAGAGGCTGCTGAGAATATTATCATCTGCACAGTTTGATGAACGTGGAATAAACAGGAATAAATCTACAGTTGGTCCTAACAAGGGGTGCAGGAAGAGAAATCACACATACTTGGAAATCTAACTCAAGTTTTGTTTGCTTCATCAGTAACTGTTAGAATCTCAGGAAACTGATAACCTGTTCATGAATTGTATGCTATAACTCCTATCAATCCTAACAACACTGTATCAAAAGACTGACTTATTAGGGTTTAACAGTTTTCCTCATGGCTTTCAGAATTTATATTTCCAACCTGTTCCAAAGAGTAGTCATGTAATATTAACTTTGTTTCTCTCTCCACAGATGTTGCTACAGCTCCTGAGTTTCTCCAGCATTTTCTATTTATATTTACGTTTCATTGCCACGTCTAAACAATTAAAGAGTACAAAGGATTACATCTGATATACGGCCTGGAAATAGTTAATTCAGCCCAATCAATTCATACGTTTTTTTTATACTCTACTTTAGCCTACATCTATCTTTTCTGACCTAAATCTACCATTGTACCCCTTCTCGTTTGTATTTTTGTCAGTTTGCCTCTCGTGTTCATCCATCGGGTTCACTAGTGTTTAGTTAGCAGAATATATTTTTCTTACACCCTGTTAAACATCATTTTGGATGTTTTTCTCATCAATTGATATACTTTTTCATTTTATTTTTCCAAGTTATATTCTCAGATCCTCAAAATCAACTTTTCTCCAATATACTAATTTAGTTTTCACCATATTTATGTTCTTTTCTATTATCTTAGAGAAATTTTACTATGATCAGTATTACCTAGCTATTCTGTTACTAAACTGTTCTGGTCCATTCCCTACTTCTGGATACAATTGAGAATCTTCCTGCATTGGGTTTTTCATATAATGGGTTGAATAGGAATCTTGTGCACGTTTTTAGGAACTTTATTCGTATTCCCTTTAGCAATCTTCTTTTGTTCAACTACTATTGAGGTATTGAAATCCCACATGACTATTATTCTATGTCTTTTGTCAATTCCCTAATTTGTCAG
This sequence comes from Rhincodon typus, assembly GCF_021869965.1. Classification (NCBI taxonomy): domain Eukaryota; kingdom Metazoa; phylum Chordata; class Chondrichthyes; order Orectolobiformes; family Rhincodontidae; genus Rhincodon; species Rhincodon typus. Next base: position 22,270,493 of record NC_063345.1, on the reverse strand, counting down.
AATAAGGATTGCCTGATGTGGCAGGGAATTTATCCAATGAGTATCTGAGCTATGCACATCAAACTGATTCCAGATTTAATTCTTAGTTCATGCTGAGCTATCTGATGTTCGCTACATGACTCTGAGGTAGGGAAGTACAATGGATGACAGTGCCATGGGTTTAGTCAGAGTTGCTATTTGTTATTACAATAAAAGTACATTAAATATATTTCATTGAACCAAGCAATGGTTTAGCCTAAAAACTTTGGATTATCTAATCATACCCTGAGAAGCAGTCTTAGAACTCAGTCAACCTCAGAATTATTTGTTCACCATGTATCTAACTATTGATCTTCAACAGTGACTGGCAGCTTACCTGAATGATTATTGGAAGCTTGGGGTTTCTCCTGTAAAAAATAGCTTTGGTGTCAAATTGAGGATTCAGCGTGTCTTCAAAAATAGCTGTAGAGATTTTGTGATATTCGCATTTGAAAACTGCATATGGATCTGCTCCTGTAATATGCCAAGAAATTGATCTAATTATGTTTTACACCCTCTTACAAGAAATATGTTAAATAAACTTGCACAGTAAAATAAAGACATATTGTTGAATTATTATGAAAAGAGAAGAGTGAATACCAAAAGAACAAAATTACTAATTGTTTTTCAACTTGCATTCCAAGATTCAACAGGTTTAATCAAGATGTATAATTGTCATGCCTTGGGATCTCTGACTGCTTGCTTAGGTTAAAATTATTAGGTGTCAAAACTAGCTAATAGGATATTACATTTAAGACACCCAGTTTCTGGGAAAAGTTGATTCAGACAACCTATCTGACTAGATTACTTGGAACAATAAAACGTGTTAGACTTAATGGAGATGGTGGGGTAGTGGTAGTGTCACTTGGGTAGTAATCAAGATGCTTAGACTAATGTTCTGGAAATATAATAGTTGACATAGCCCACAGGCACTGATGGAATTTAAATTTAATAAGTGGGGAAAAAAAATGAATCGACAACTTGTCTTAATAAAATGGTGACTTTGAAACTATCATCAGTTGTCTTAAAAGCCCATCTGGTTCACTAATGTCCTTTTGGGAAGCAAATCTGTCATCCTTATTTAGTCTGACCTACATGAGACTCCAGGTCCACAGCAATTTGGTTGACTTTTAACCGCTCTTTGAAATGATCTGGCAAGCCACTCTATTCAAAAGCAATTAGGTATTAGCAACAAATACAAGCTCATAACCCATTAGAATTACAAACAAAATTCCAGAAAATGCTGTATGTTAGAATGCTTTTTCCAGAAGGATGAGTTTGATGAGCTCTCACTTAAGAGACACAGCTAGTTGGATTGACAGTTTATTGGGTATATATCTCAATAGTGAGAATTGGAGAAGGTCTAATGTAAATCCAGAATTTTTTTAACACCATATAGAGAGTGAGCAGAGTCTCCTAAACTTCCAGGCAGACCAATTTCAAACTGTCTTCCGATGAAGGAAATGCAGTGAGCCCACAAATAAGTTATTCCAGTGAAATTTGTTATTTACTGTTACAGAGGGTGGTGTAGAAATAAAGTGATGTGAGATTTATTCAATTATGTTCTAGTTGTTAGACAAGATAGTAGCTTTATAATCAGCATGGTCTCATTAATAAATATCCATCAGATCTCTTTTCAAAGATTGAATATTAACATGTTGTGGGATATATATGAGTGTAGGACCCAGTTCATAGAAAAAGAGCTTCATTCTTTCAGGCTCCAGACGTGGCCTGGTGGAATGAAATATTAAGCGTGCAGGATTTGCTTCAGTGGGAAACTGGGGACATCAAACCTGAGGAAATATCTAGCACTGAATGAAAAGTGTAACAACGATACTGCCCTGTTTAAATAAAGGTTTTGGGGCATTTTGATTCTCCTAAAGATAAATGATGTTAGTGCTGGGGTCGTTCCTGATGTGTTTTGTGGTTTTCTATATGTTAGTCCACATAACACTACCAAAGAGAGTGGATTCACATTGAGAGAGATGTGTTGACGTTTATTAGAAACACTAACTATGTACATGGCTATAATAATGCAGACCTACACATGTAGACTGGGTCTGTGTTTCCTGATGTTACTGTACCTTATATACACATAGATGACGGACTATACTGATGCCATTTTGCAAAGTGACTGAAGGTGTGGCAGGTGCATTTATACCAGAATGCACGCAAGTTATGTGTCATGTAGCTGTCTTAAAGGTACAGGCCTGCTCAGTCTGGAATCTACACTATAAAATACCAATTCCTGTTTCAGGCATTCAAGATCAGTTTCGACTTGGTTATAACCAGATGAAATAATCCCTACCTTGCTTCTATAAAACAGTTTAATCCCAACTTCAGAAGAACACCACAATGATATTTTTCATTTCCTACAGTAATTGTCCTATACCCTTTTTTGAATGAGGCTAATAATTTTACTGCCAACTTGTACCAAATTTATAAGTGTTTTTGTGCTGCCCGCCATCCATGTTCATCAAGTGCTGGGCTGATGTTGTTAAGTATTGCCAGAAGTGCAGAGTCAATCCATGGATGCAAGGTCTTCAAGATCATGTCAAGTTATGTCTACACAAGCATGAAATTCACTGGACATACCTCCAGAGGAATTCTGCTTTGGCAGGTCTGTTGCACTGTGAAGCTGGACCAGGGTAACAATCCGTGGGTAACGAATAATAATATTCCAACATGTCACCTGTGGCTTGTCAAGGGTCAGCTCCCTAGGGTTAAAGGTCAGGACAGAATGGAAAGTGTTATCAAGAACATGGCTACGTTGCGTTCACAGTAGAGCACATTGCTGTTTTTCTCTGCAGAGTCACCTGTGCAGGGTCATCTTCAAGTTCTTCAGTAACAGATGATAGACTGACTACATAGTGTAATCTATTCTGTTAATTCAATTAGTGAAGATTTAAATCCCATCAGGGTTGGCCTAATTCACTGAAATTTTAGCATATGAGCGGTTCTAACATGGAACAACCGAAATAAATAAACGACTCAGACTTTGTGTTACAGCACAGCTGACTGCTAGAGAGGGTCAAAAACCAAGTAATTCCTGCTGCTGGGGGACAGGGTTTTCATACAGTCAGGGTTTTAATGATCCTACAGTCTGATTGGTGAAAAGGGGATGGGACAACAGTGAAACAGGCTACGTTCAGTCTCACATCAGCACCTATTGCATGGTCTTAAAAAGCAAGAGGATTCTGATCATCAAAATGACAAGCAATTGGAGAATTGGGACCCTGGATAGGATAAGAAACAGTTGGTTATTAAAATTTCTTTGCTGCTGGAGCTGGTCAGCTTCATGGAACTGCTAACAGCTGTCTAGTCCCTAGGAAATCTCAGGAAGTCAGAAAGCAATCTGTTTGTGAGCTCTCTATTGATCTCGACACACCCAATTAACATGGTAGCGGCATTCACTTTGTCATCCACTTGCCATCCTGAGCATAATTAGGAATGGAGGTGGGATTCCCACAGTCTAACCTGGCAACATTATATTTCTTTGGTCACAGAATCTCAATTGTTACAGTGAAGAAGGAGGCCACTCGGCCCATTGTGCCTTCACAGGTTCGAGTTTCCAGTGCCAATCTCCTGCCTTTTCCACATATTTTTGCACATCAACTCTATCCAAACAATCATCCAATACCCTCTCAACTGAACCTGCCTCCACTGCATTTCCAAGCAGTGCGTTCCAAATCCTCATATCCTGAAAAAGTTTTTTCTCACATCATCTTTGCTTATTTTGCAGATCATCTTAAATCTATGTCCTCTCATTTTTTTTTTTGCTTTTACAAAGCAGGAACTACTTCTCCCTATCTATTTCAGCTAGCTCGTATCCTGCCTCTGTTCCTTTCCATTTCAAGATGGGAAAATGCAGTTGCTGGTTTGCTATCCTATCTAGTTAAAGACAGGGCTAGATTTTCGGTAGGATAGAGAGCCACCATATAGTGAAAACGGCAGAAGTTGCTTGAAATTACAAGTACCAGCCTCAAAAATGGCATGTTCCATTTTTGTGGAGATGGGAGTGGAATTGGTTCTGGATTAAAATGCGTGATTTAGTATGTAAGTGATTTATTATGTACATCATAAATTCCTGTGTGATCCTGGTGAGGGAAGTGTCTAAAATCCAAAATGTGCAGATTAGACTAGAGCAGTAAAAAGTACATAAACTCATTGGAGCTGTCAAACAACGGTTAGGACTGTCTAAGGGTCTTGCCAAGACTGTCAGGAGGACCTGGCAACATTGTCAAATGATCATTTAAAACCTTCGGCCTTTACATCTTTGAAAATCGGTCTGAAATGTTAAAAAAAGATAGCTTTCTACTTCACTCTGCCCGTTGATATAGACCTGATAATTTCCATTACATGTATAATGCAGCATTACTGATTTCACAAGGTTCCAATAGTGAGGTGCTTTGCATTTTACAGTTTGATTGACAGCTTTAGGTTCTTTGATGTGGGATTATGAATTCCAGTGTTGCATTTATGTGAATTTTTTAATAAGCTTTATTGAAGTGATGGAATTTAAATATTGTAAATGTGCTGTTTTTTAGGAAGGTGGTTTTTTTTCTCAATATAACAAAGTCTGAAAAGTACTTTATCTAAAAGAATTTTATTTTTACCCGTCTGTGTATAGGTCCTGAGATCTGCTAAAGTGGATATTAAGTGAGATGGCATGGTAGGTGAAAGGGCAAAGGGTGATGAGTGGGAGACATGGATCGACTGGAGATGGTATTAAGTTGACATGGGGCAATAACGGGCCAGAGGAATGTTCAGGGATATAGGCTGTCATGACGGTTATGGTGAGCCCTGGAGAGGTGGGCATAGGATATGGGTTGGCATTTATGGGACATGGGAGTGTGTAGGGATGAAGACTATGTGTTAATCTTTATTTTAAACATAGGACACAGCGCTGGTCTCCTGATGCTGACTTTCCACCCATCCTGCCTCTGCAATGGGCATCTGCCTTGGGTCTTCACTGGTCACCCAGCCTGACCTCAAATCCAACCTGAAAATAGGTTGTGTTAAAAAGTTGGGTTTACAGAGCTCACACACCCAACCTAGGAACAGAAATCAGGGCCACAATCTCAACTGTAGATTAACGGAGCAACTCCTCTGATAGTTCAGATGTCGAAGACTGGATGAGGATATGTGTTTATTAGCATTTATTCCCACAGCCCAATTGAAAGATTGCACAAGAGTAAATAAATAAAATTGTAAAGTTTGGCAATGAGCCTTCCTAACTTCTTGTAGCTGTCATTTGGCACCATGACAGCATCACACAACACCACTTTGAGGATCAAGCATTCTGCAATCTTACATTCAGGTGTAGCAACAATGGAATGACACAGCACTAGGATATTAATAGGTCAGTAGATAACTGTTAGAATGTCAATGAAAACAACCCCTCATTTTAACTTGATTGATCTCCCGGGGACAATAATATTATTAAAGTCACTTTTATTTCAGTGTTCTGTTTAGGCTAAGGTTCGCCAAGGGGAAATTAGTTTACAACTAATGCAAATCTATCACTGTCTTATGATGAGCACTAGATAGCTGAGGCAACTTAGACTATTTATATTTACAGTGCAGATCATTACTACAATTGAACTGCCTCAGAATATTCCACCTATGTCAAACTCTTATTATGGAGCATGTTCATTGTAAACTTTCCAAATACCCATCTCCCAAATAGTGCATTGCTAATGAATGATTTCTAAAGGATGAGAGAAAGAGAATTGGATATTAAATGATTACTCAAACAGATCGAAAGAAAATGAGAAACAAAAACGGAAATTGCTGGAAAAAGTCAGCAGGTCTGGCAGCATCTGTGGAGAGAAATCAGAGTTAATATTTTGGGTTCAGTGACCCTTCTTCAGAAATGAGATATAGGGAGAGGGCACAGACAGTAAATGAATGATGGCTGTTGAGATGAACAACACAGAAAGGAGCAATTATATTGTGCATATTTAAAACCAACGAAATCAATAAAATATAAACAAAACAAACTTTGGAGAAACAGTATTTACACAACTGGAATTCCCTGCATCCTGTCAGTATTAGTAAAGCTTTATTGACAAGCCTTGCTGAGTGTTTACTATGATTTAGAAAATTAATTGGAGATTAGACAGAACAAATCACAAGAACAAGAAATTTGAGGCTAAATTTTGCAATGTTTTTGATTCTTGTATTAAGGATCGGATGCTTTTTGACAGGATTGCTACAGCCTTAGCTTTCTTATTGCACCCAATCCATTGCAATAGAAGCAGACAAGTGTTCTCATCAGGTTTTATAAGAATCACAACAGGAAAGCAGAACATATAGAAATGTAGAGAAATTGAACCAAACACAGTTGACATCTGAGTAACATTGATGAGGTGGTAACGTAATCACCATATTACCATAATAAGGTAATGTCACTGGATCCAGGTTAATATTCTGGGGACATGGGTTCGAATCTCACCATGACAGATGGTGAACATCAAATTTAATAAAATCTGGAATTAAACACTACAATTGTTGTTAAGAAAAGGTTCATTAATGCCCATTAGAAAAGGAAATGTTGTGGTTGGTTGGTTCGCCGAGCTGGTTCGTTGTTCAGCAGACGTTTCATTACTCTGCTGGGTAACATCATCAGTGCAGCCTCCGATGAAGCGCCGTTGTGTTTTCCCACCTAGTATTTAAACTCTGGTGTCCGTTGAGCTGGATTACCTCACTTCTGGACTTCCTTCGCAATGGAGTGTATTGGGTTCAAGCTTGTGGGTTGTTGATGAGGGGTTTGTATTTCACACTGCATGGTAATACCTGGTTCCTGAGGCATCCATGCAGGTTGATCAACAACCCACAAGCTCGACCCCATTTACACCCCACTGCGAAGGAAAACTAGAAGTGAGGTACACCAGAGTTTAAATACCAGGCAGGAAAACACAACAGCCTTTCATCGGAGTTTGCACTGATGATGTTACCCAGCGGGGTAATGAAACGTCTGCGGAACAACGAACCAGCTCGGCGAGCCAACCAACCACAGCATCCACAACCCGAGCGACAAATCTACTCCAAAACCTTAGAAAAGGAAATGTGCTGTTCTTATCTGGTCTGAACCCACAAGTGACTCCAAACCCACAGCAGTGTGGCTGACTCTTAACTGCCCCCTGTATTAGCTGAGAAAGTCACTGAGTTCAAGGGCAACAAGGAGAGGCAGCAGATATGAGTGATGCCAGTGACACCCACATTTTAAAAAGTCAAAGTAGAATATTTGCCAAAGGTGAACTAGATAAATACTGGAAGGAATCAAAGAAATGTTGGGATATGGGTAAAGTACTGTGAGGTGGGACTAACCAGATTGTTCTTTGGAATAGCTGGCACAGACCCAATGGATCAAATGGCCTTATGCGTTTCACTATTCTATGATTCTAAATGCACAGTTTCATAAATTGTAACATTACATTAAAATGCAACTATCATTTTTCATATTATTCAGATGTCAAAAGTATGTCACTTTAAAAGAAATTGACTGCTGTGAAATGCTTTAACTTCGTACTACAGTATTAAATTCCCAGCACACATGTCTGCAGTACTGCTCGGCGACTGCTGGTGGAGCCATTGTACCCAAGTCAAAATTATTACCACCGCCACCAGGAGGAATGTGCGTGTACTGCAGCCTCCAACAGACTAGTCATTGGTTTAGCCTATCCATTGGTTTAGACAAATCGTGGAGAATATTCAGCTACTTCATATGTCAGGGATGAGATTTAATTAAGCGTGTAAGCAAGAATTTAAAATTATTTCGCAAACGCCTAAAATTTTACTGCAGCAAGTCCTGCAGTATATGTCAAGAGTGTTGCAGATAAATGCAAACAACAGCTGTAGGTAAAGGTAGATGTAAAGACAACGTCAGGAATTTCTCCATTCTTAGAAACATTAATGAAATTATGAAAGAAACCTAAATACAAATAAAACAGTGCAATTCATTAAATATCTCTTTCAGAAGTAATGACTTCAGTAGATTGATCTATTATTTTCTGCTTCAATAACTAATTAACAATCTGGTGCCAGAGTGCTGTAGTATCAATTCAGAATTAAAACAGTAAAATCAGGCAATAGCAAATGCAGTGTCATCTATTGACTCAACTGAGAGTATTTCCACAATTTATACATGTGCTTGACAACTATACCAATCTGAAATTTGATCCTTCATTCGACAGTCACATGTAATGTTAAAGATATTTTTAATAAACTTATTCAGACATGTATGACACATTAATCTCCTCATTAGTATACATTAATTGAGCATGGCTTCTCAATGTTAAAGCTAGGTTTTAAGCTTACAATGAAGTTACACAATAAGGTATTGGTGGTACACAATAAGGTCCTCTTCCAAGATTCTTGGAAGTTCCTACAAATGGGTGGTGGGGGTGGGGGTAGCTTATGTAACCCAATAATTAAAAGGGAGGTTGAGAGAAAACAGGGAATTATAGACCAGTGAGTCTGACGTTGGTAGTGGAGAAGATACCAGAATCCATTATCAAGAATTTTAAAGCGGAGCATTTAGCAAAAATGACTATTATGAGGGGGCATAATTTTAAGGTGATTGGAGGAAGCTATATGGAAATGCCAGAGGTAGGTTCTTCTCACAGAGATTGGTGGGCGTGTGGAATGCGCTGCCGGCAGTGGTAATGGAGTCAGACACTTTAGAGACATTTAAGCGACTCTTGGACAGGCACATGGAGGATAGTAAAATGTAGGGTATGCAGGGTAGATTGATCTTAGTAGGATAATAGGTCAGCACAACATTGTGGGCTGAAGGGCCTGTACTTTGCTGTACTTTCTATGTTCTACGTTCTATGTTCAAACAGTGGTGGAATCGGACACAGTCAGTATGGATTTACAAAAGCAAACTTATGAGTGATAAATCTACTGGAATTCTTCAAGTATGTAACTAGGAGGGCTGATCAGGGGAACCAGTGGATGTGGTTTATTTGGACTTTCAGAAGGCTTTTGACAAAGTTTCACATGGGGTGGCGCGACGGCTCGAGCACTACAGCATCACAATGCCAGGGACATGGGTTTGAATTCTAGCCTTGGGTGACTGTGTGGAGTTTTGCATATTTCCCCCAGGTGTGTGTGGGTGCTCTGGTTTCCTCCCACAGTCCAAAGATGTGCAGGTTAGGTGGATTGGCCATGCTGAATTGCCATTAGTGTCCAGGGATGTGCAGGCTAGGAGGATTAGCCATTGGAAATGCAGGATTACAGGGATAGATTGGGTCAGGGTGGGATGTTCTTCGGAGGGTTAGTGTGGATTTGACACTTGGGGATTCTATGATAAGAAATTAATGTGTAAACTTAAAGTGCTTGGGAGTTGGACATAGTGTATTGAGATGGATAGAAAACTGGTTAGTAGACAGGAAAGAAAGAGTAGGAATTAATGGGTCTTTTTCTGAATGGCAGGTAGTAATTAGTGGGTCACTGGGGTTGGTACTAGTACCATAGCTATTCACAATGTATTAGAGATTTAGATGAGGGAGATAAATGTAATATCTCAAAACTTGCAGATAACACAAAGCTGTGAGGAGGATGCAGAGATGTTGTTGTGTGATTTGAACAGGCTGAGTGAATGGGCAAATGCATGGCATATGCAGTGTAATGTGGATAAATGTGAGGTTATCCACTTTGGTAGCAAAATAAGAAGGCAGATTATTATTTGAATGGCTGTAAATTGAGAGGGAACTGTCCAACGAGACCTGGGTGTCCTTGTACACCAGTTGAAAGCAGGCATGCATGCAGTAAAGAAGGCAAACTGTATGTTGGCCTTCATTGTGAGAGGACTGAGCACAGGAACAAGGCTATCTAGTTGCAGTTATACAGGGCATTGATGAGGCCTCACTTGGAACATTGTGTGCAGTTTTTCTCTCCTTAACTGAGGAAGATGTATTTTGTTATAGAGAGAATGCAGTGAAGGTTTACCAAATTTGATTCCTGGAATGGTAGGACTGACGTATGAGTAGAGATTTGAGTTGGTTAGAATTGTATTCACTGGAATTGAGAAGAATGAGGGGGGATCTCATTGAAACCTCTGAGATTCTAACAGGACTAGACAGGTTAGATGCAGGAAGGACGTTCCCAGTGGTGGGGGAGTCCAGACAAAGGGGTCATAGTTTAAAGGCAAGGGTTAAACTTTTCAGGACTGAGATGAGGAGAAATTTCTTCACCCAGAGCTCTAGCTCATTGAGAGTGTGACACAATTTTAAACTAAACTCCTAGGTAGGGAACCCAAAGGATCAGACAGAATATTAATTTATAACCTCGACTACAGAACTTTGGTGAGGCCTCTTCTAGGGTACTGTGTGCAGTTCTGGTCGCCCTGCTATAGGCAGGATGTTATTAAATGGAGAGGGTTTGGAAAAGATTTTACCAGAATGTTGCTGGGAATGGAGGTTTTGAGTTATAAAAAATAGACTGGGACTTTTTTCACTGGAGTGTAGGAGGTTGAGGGGTGACCTTATGGAGGTTTATAAAATCATGAGGGGCATTGATAAGGTGAATAGCAAAGGTTTTTTTATTCCCTAGGATGGGGGAGTTCAAAACTGGGGGGCATATATTTAAGGTGAGAGGCAAAAGTTTTAAAAAGGACATGAGAGGCAACTTATTTACACAGAGTGGTTTGTGTGTGGAATGAACTGCCGGAGAAAGTGGTGTATGTGGGTACAGTTACAACATTTAAAAGACATTTTGGATAAGTACATGAATTGGAAAGATTTGAAGGGATATGGGCCAAATGCAGGCAGATGGGACTAGTTCAGTTTGGGAACATGATCAGTGTGGACTAGTTGGACCAAAGGGTCTTTTTCCATGCTGTATGACTCTATTACTATAGCACTATAATTAATACTACCCTTTGACTTCAATGAAGAGTAAAATCTGCTGGATGTAAAAACAATTTGTTCCTAATCCTGTCAGTGTCCTGACTAGTGGGACAAGTGAAAATGGACCCCATTGTATATAGCATTGATTGTGTTCCATCTGTTCTCATGCAATTTCCAAACTCTAAACCAGGTTGCAAATACTGCTATGGCATCTCCAACAGTCTCAAATAGAATCTCCAAATCTCAGTGCTAAGGTGGGGATGGGGATAGTTAAATGGTTGAAGATGGTGACTGTGTGGAGGCATGAAGGATGGTAAGTTATCAGAAATGATTGAGAACATATAAATATATGATTTGAGGAGCAGAAGTAGGCCATTTTGCCCCTTGAGGCTGCTCTACTATTCAAGACGATCATGGCTAATCTGTTTGCATTTTGAATTCTACATTCCCGCCTACGTCTGATTTCTTTGCCCACCAAAAATTGATCATTTCTGTCTTAAAAATATTCAATGTCACCTGCTTCACTGCATTCCCTAGGATGGGGGAGTTCAAAACTGGGGGGCATATCTTTAAGGTGAGAGGAGAAAGTTTTAAAAAGAACATGAGAGGCAACTTATTTACACAGAGTGGTTCTGGTCGCCACATTACCAAAAGGATGTGGATGCTTTGGAGAGGGTGCAGAGGATATTGCCTGGTATGGAGGGCGCTAGCTATGAAGAGAGGTTGAGTAGATTAGGATTATTTACTTGGAAAGACGGAGGTTGAGGGGGGACCTGATTGAGGTCTACAAAATCATGAGAGGTATAGACAGGGTGGATAGAAAGAAGTTTTTCCCCCAGAGTAGGGGACTCAATTACTAGCGGTCACGATTTCAAGGTAGAAGGGGAAAAGTTTAAGGGAGATATGCGTGGAAAGTTCTTTATGCGGAGGGTGGTGGGTGCCTGGAATGCGTTGCCAGCGGAGGTGGTAGAGGCGGGCACGATAGCATCATTTAAGATGTATCTAGACAGATACATGAACGGGCAGGGAGCAGAGGGATACAGATCCTTGGAAAATAGGTGACAGGTTTAGATAAAGGATCTGGATCGGCGCAGGCTTGGAGGGCCAAAGGACCTGTTCCTGTGCTGTAATTTTCTTTGTTCTTTGTTCTATTCCAATTGGAGAAGAGATAATTAGTTGCCTAAATTCCTGCTTTGGGACATGTGACAGAAATCGCCTCTAACAACAATTCCATATCAGTCCACAACACAAATACATACAACGTGAAAATCAAGAAATTGTTAATGGTTGCAATTGGAAATTTACATGACTTGTACATGATTATTCAAGACTATGTCAGTGTCATGGGTTCTCAAAGACGACTGATGATAAACAGAATATGGATTGTCCTCAAGGAAGCTAAGCTTGGTCGGACAGAGGGGTTTAAAAAATCCAGTGAATTATGCTAAAGAGTCCAAGGCTGAGAGCAGGCAAACAGAGTGGGTGAAGGAGGCAAAAAGTAAATGTGGTGCTGTAGAAAAGAAGACTGGAAGAGATCCGAGTGTCGAGCTAGCGCCAGGTGGGCCAAATGGCTTCCTCCTGAGCTGGATAGGAATTCATGTATGATTAAATTTGAGTTCTGTTTTGATTGGTGGCACCCATTGGTGTGCAGTGTGTAAAATTTCTAATTTACCTTATTCCTGCTTATTTTGTGTGGGCTAAATGTCTGCCTTAGTTCAAACATTAAAGTAGAAAAAAAATTCTGAATGTGCAATTTGGAAACAAAGGATTCTCATAAGTTATTATGGCAAGTATGTGTTATCTCCAGGTTCCTGGTGATTACCTGCACCTAGAGGCTACGTCCGTATAGATCCTCAGAAGGAAATCACCCTCGATGTATGGTTCAAAGGTGGTCGGGGTGATGATGTAACGACCTTTTCTCAGGCATGTCCGCAGAGAAACACTTCGCGTATTGATGTAGGTTGACCCAGACACTTTCTGATGTGAACTGTGCAACCTATACTCTCGGTTGAGTTCCACCTAAAAATGAGCACAGAGTTTGACAGCTAAAGAAAGGATAAATAGACTGCTTTCTTTTATGAATCTTACAGCACCCCAGAGTTAAAGATTTCCTGTTGTTTATCTGTTATATTTCTCTTTTGTGCTCTGTCAGTTTGCTTTCACTTCACCATGGAGGAGTACTTGAGCTCCTAGGCTGGAGTTTCCAAGGAGTGGCCATCCCATGCAGATTGCCACTCCTCTCCTTCATTAAAAAATAAGGGCTCAGAATTTCCAACAGGGAGGTTCTGATCAGGGCTCCCTCAGAAAGGGAAGCTGTACTTCCTCTGACAGGTCCCTGGTAATGCACAACAGCTGAGCGCAGGTAAACATGTCTCAGTTTTAAGAGCAGTCAATAGCTATATTCTAGTAACTTATAATTCTAGAATTACAGACAGCCACTTTGACAGCTCCTGCAATAAGGTTAGTAACTAGTTAAGTGTGAGTTCCGGTTCTGGAATGGTACTGTACCAGGTGGGTGGGGGGCAGGGTGCTGGCACGGAGCATGCCAGGGTGGGTTGGTGGGGGGAGGGTGCCAGAGTAAAAGGGGCTTAAGTGGCCCAGTTAGCTGATGAAGTGTATAGGCTTGGTCAGGGTGGGTGGGAGATGGGGGGCATGGTTTTAAAGTGAGTGGAGGTAGATATAGGGGAGACGTCAGAGGTAGGTTCTTTACTCAGAGAGTGGTCGGGGCGTGGAATGCATTACTGGAGAGGGTAGTGGAGTTGGCCTCATTAGGGGCATTTAAGCGGCTATTAAATAGGCATATGGATGATAGTATAAGGTAGGGGTGGAGGTTGGATAGACCTTAGGATAAGGGTAAAAGTTTGGCACAACATCGTGGGCCGAAGGGCCTGTACTGTGCTGTACTGTTCTATGTTCTATGTTCTATGTTCTAACCATAATTGTCATGATTGGGCAGGTTTGAAGGGTTAAATGACCTACTTCTTTTATTATTTTCCTAAAGAGAGAGGCAATTTTAGGTCCAACTGGCTTTCTGTGTTCCTAAAATTTCTTGTTGCACCCTTTCAATTAGTTTAGCGATGTGATTCTGTTATCCAAATCAAGATTGATCCTTACTCCCGTTTATTTTAACAGCATTCATTTGACTAATTAAGGGGTTTACAATTACCATCCAGAAGAGGAAAGAATCCTTTTAGATTTCTAACTCCTGCTTGTTATCTAGTGATCATCTGAGGGAAAGTTATCCTGTATGAACTCCTGGTGAGGGCAAAAGCAAGCAGTCTATTGACAAATGCTACTTAAGTTTATACATGAGTACTGGTTGACATCTATGAAACATTATCCTGCCATTTAGAAGATGGGAAATATAACTGACATTCAAAAAAACATGCACAAACAAATCTCAAAGAAGAAGTGAGAAACTTTCATAGTATGACCACCCACTGAGTGTCTCTTTATTAAATTCCAAGTGTTTACTGCAGGCAGTTTCCACAAAGTATAAGAGAGTTAAAGACATTTCTCTTGCCTTGAAGATACTGAAACCAATGGTCAGATTACTTCCTTTGCCTTCTTTCCTGTGAATACGTTTGTCTCTCTGCTGCAGAGAAATAAGCACTTCATCCTCCTTCTTTGTGACATCAAATACGTACTACATCAAAGAGAAATGAAAAGCCTTTTTCAGTTGTCACTTATATTCTATTCAATGGTGCCAATATTTCTGCTACCCCCCAAATCAGTTGGCATGATGTGTTCTTTTGCCCAGACAAGAGGCTGCAAAAATATGGACCTTTGCCTCTAACTGGTTCATGAATTTCAATGCACCTGTAGGTACTGTGGGCTGCTTCATGCCTGAATCAATCTGAAATGCTTGCAACAGGGATATTGGAATGGCACTGGAAACTACATTCACGCAGTTGATATGAAATTAGTTTGGAATCAGAAGCATGATGGTCAAATGGCCTCCTTTAAAAATCTATGAGCAGTGACTGGCAAGACCCGATAAACAACTACCCATGTCACATTTCCTATCTCCCACTCAACTATGTCCTTATCTGACTAAGATTGTCAATTTAGTGACAATTCATTCAGGTAAAGGTCAGTTTGTATTCTGAGATTTTATCCATTAGAACATTTTAGATTTTTTTCAAATTATTTCATTTTGCATGTTTACAATTAGAGATTACTTTATTTTATCAGTCTGAGCTCGTGGGGAGTGAAAGCTGTGTTTAAAGGGGATACTCATGTCTAGTAACCTGTCTGTATACCCAAGAAACAAAACCAGATAAACAACCACGTAAACATTTTACATCTTATCCTTGTTGCTAACAAGAACTAACTAACCTTGGCCAAAAGTGATTTCTTTTTCTCCCAAAAGTGAACCTCTGTAGAGAGAAATTTATTTTCTCCCCATTATCTGCTATGTAGGTCCATGAGTGTAAGTGCTTGTGTGTTTTGGGTTATTTAGGGGAGTGAACATTTACATTTTCACATTACTAACCCTGTATTAACCAGTTTTGCATCTTTATTGAGTAAATTTTGTTTATAACAACTTCATTGTGGTTTATTAAAGAAACTTGGTTGATGGGTTTTTTTATTCTAAGTCTAATGTAAAGAAAACATGTGATTGCCCATACTGGGAACTGAGTTAAACAATTAAATATGTGATGACCCATAAAATAATGGGATGAGAGAAAAATAGTGCATTCCTCCCAGCCACAACAGAAGAGCAGCCATTATCTTACCCATGTCACATTTCCTATCGCCCACTCAAATCAGTATGTCCTTATCTGAGATAACACCCATCTTCCTGCAAAAAGGCCATCCCCTATTCCCAATTCCTTTGCCTCCGCTGCATCTGCTCCCAAGATGAGGCATTCCACTCCCGGACATCCCAGATATCCTTGTTTTTCAAGGACTGCAACTTCCCCTCCACAGTAGTCGAAAATACCCTCGACCGTGTCTCTCACGTTTCCCGCAACTCATCCCTCACACCCCCTACCCGCAATAACAACCAAACCAGAATCCCCCCGTCCTCATGTACCACCCTACCAACCTCCGAATCCAACGCATCATCCTCCGACACTTCCGCCATCTGCAATCCGACCCCACCACCAAAGACATTTTTCCCTCCCCACCCTTATCTGCTTTCCGGAGGGACCACTCTCTCCGTGACTCCCTTGTCCACTCCACACTTCCCTCCAGCCACCACACCCGGCACTTTTCCCTGCAAACGCAGGAAGTGCCTACACCTGCCCCTACACCTCCTCCCTCACCCCCATACCAGGCCCTAAGAAGACTTTCCACATCAAACAGATGTTCACCTGCACATCTGCTAATGTGGTATACTGTATCCGCTGTTCCCGTTGTGGCCTCCTCTACATCGGGGAAACCAAGCGGAGGCTTGGGGACCGCTTTGCACAACACCTATGCTCGGTTTGCAACAAACAACTACACCTCCCAGTCACGAACCATTTCAACTCCCCCTTCCACTCCTTGGACGACATGTCCATCCTGGACCTCCTGCATTGCCACAATGATGCCACCCGAAAGCTGCAGGAACAGCATCTCATATTTCGTTTGGGAACCCTGTAGCCCAAAGGTATCAATGTGGACTTCACAAGCTTCAAAATCTCCCCTCCCCCTACCCCATCCCAAAACCAGCCCAGCTCGTCCCTGCCTCCCTAACCATTCCTCCCACCTCAAGCCCCACCCCCATCTCCTACCCACTAACCTCATCCCACCCCCTTGACCTGTCCGTCCTCCCTGGACCGACCTATCCCCTCCCTAACTCCCCACCTACATTCAACTTTACTGGCTCCAACCCCACCTCTTTGACCTGTCTCCTCTCCAACTATCTTCTCCTTTATCCATCTTCTATCCGCCTCCTCCTGTCTCCCTATTTATTTCAGAACCCCTTCCCCTCCCCCGTTTCTGAAGAAGGGTCTTGACTGAAATGTCAGCTTTCCTGCTCCTCTGATGCTGCTTGGCCTGCTGTGTTCATCCAGCTCTACACCTTGTTATCTCTGATTCTCCAGCATCGGCAGTTCCTACTATCTCATGCCCTTATCTGACTGAGATTGTCAATTTTGTGACAATTAATTCAGATAAGGGTCTGTTTGTTTTCTGAGATTTTAAAACATTTAGACTTTTCAAATTATTTCATTTTGCATATTACAATTAGAGATTACTTTATTTTATCAGCCTGAGCTCATGGGAGAAAAGTTGGTGTTTAAAGGGGATTGATAAGGTGGGATGTTGAACAGATGCTCCTCTTTGTGGGGCAGTCTTGAACATGAGGGTGTAGAGTGAGAGGAGGTAGGTTCAAAATTAAGATGAGGAGAAACTACTTTTCTCAGAGGGTTGTGAATCTGTGGAGGCACAATCAATCAACAGATTTGAGAAAGAAAAAGATATGTTCCTGATGAAAAGTGGGATAAAGGGCTATGGGGAGCAGGCAGGAGAGTGAAGTTGAGACCAGGACACGATTGGCTATGATCATGTTAAATGGTGCAGTGGGCTCGAAGGGCTGTATTGCCTACTCCCCCTCCTATTTCCCGATATTCCTGCAACATTATCCACAAGCTTTTATTACACTGTTCCCCAGAAAGCCTACACAGAAGAGTCACTCAGTTCTACAGATACAAAATATTCCGATATTGTACCTTTCAAAAACAGGGCTCTTCAAGTATTCCCACCTGTGGATTTTGCAGGAATGTGTGCTGGAAATTCGTACAGCCCCCTGCACGGTTTAGTAGTGGGTCTTCGTATCTACTCCAAGCCCCACGGAGTATCACCTCATCCCATGTCTTGCGAATAGTCAGGTAAGAGGTGTTTATCATTCGACAAACTATTACATTGGTGATGTATTTATACCAGTCTTCAAATGCCATCCTTGGATAAAACCCAGAAATACAGGACATATTAACAAGAAAACAAACATAAAGAGCACCTTTCCTCCAGCTTTTGTGATTCGGTGATTGACTTGTCCTATACTCTGGCATTTTTGAAGAAGATCTATCACAACAGGAGTAGAGTTTTCTTAAGTGGAATAAGTTAGCCTTTCCTTAAAAGATGGTCAATGGCATTTATGATATCAATTAGGAACAGAACATCAGAACACTTGCGAAAGATGCAAGATGTGAAATAAACATCCTAATATATACTCTGGAAAATTAGGATTTTATACACCTGGGGATGTTGAGGTAAGGATAATACTACTGGGCTAATGCTAGAAGCTACTGTAGTGATTGTAATGAGGTCAGTCAGGTGGACCTCATAGAATATGAGTTCCCTGATTGGAGCTGTTAATCTGGTCCAATCAGGGAGCCCTGGCTGACAGACATAAACAGGAGTGTCAGACATGCAGCACAGAAACAGACCCTTCAGTCCAACTATTCCATGCTGACCAAGTTTCCCAAACTAAGCTAGTCCCACTTGCCTGCATTTGGCCCAAATCCCTCCAAGCCTTTCCTATTCATGTACCTATCCTAATGTCTTGTAAATGTTGTGACTGTACCTGCATATATCACTTCCTCTGGCAGTTCATTCCACATACATTTTGATACTGTAA
The DNA here is from genome assembly GCF_021869965.1 of Rhincodon typus. Classification (NCBI taxonomy): domain Eukaryota; kingdom Metazoa; phylum Chordata; class Chondrichthyes; order Orectolobiformes; family Rhincodontidae; genus Rhincodon; species Rhincodon typus. Next base: position 22,252,052 of record NC_063345.1, on the reverse strand, counting down.
AAGCTGTGCTGAGGGCATTGGATCAGTGTCAAGGACTTTCAACGTGTGAATAAAGGGTCACTTGGTGACTGGATACCGGCCTCTGTGGAGTTATTTCAGCTGCTATTCTTGGGCAGGAGGTGAAATTCAAAGAAAATGAACAAAATCTTAAATTCAAAGCTAGTTTCACTCACAGTGACCACAACCATTGTCGGTCGCCGTAAGAAGTTTTCTGGTTCACTAATGTCCTTCAGGGAAGGTAATCAGCTATCTTTGCCTGACCAGGCCTATCTGTGATTCCAGACCCACAGAGATATAGTTGACTCTTAACTGCCCTCTGTAATTGCCCCTGGAAGGGCAACAAATGCCATCCTTGTCGGCAATGTCCACATCCCATGAAAGAGTCACGGAAAACAAAAGCCGGCAAGGGCCAAACGTAGATTACAAAACATCACAGTTGAAAAAAGATAGAGATACTAAATCAGCTGAAGACTGCTGACACTTGCTGACATGCAATTCCATGGGCTTCACTATCTTTTCAGCATTTCCTTTAAGTTTCGAAGGTGAAAGTTGATTTTGGGATTACAAATGATGGGGAATCAATGTCTTTGAATTTAGGTTTCATTGCATAAAACCTCGGGGTGGCCCAATTCAGCAATTAGACATTAGTTTCTCTCTCAGTAGGCCATGAGTCTTTGGAGCTCTTTTCCCAAAAAGGTGTGGAAGCATAGTTGTTGAGTAGTTTTAAGGCTGAGGTAGTTTTTTTTGTTAAACAAGAGAATGAAAGTTTATCATAGAAGAGCAGGAATGCAGGTTTGAGGCTTCAATCAGATCAGTCATGATCTTATTGAATGGTGGAGCAGACTCGAGAGACTGAATGGCCTAAAGCTGCTTCTGATTTGTTTGAGTTGATTTTTTATTTTCATGGAGTTAAAAAATATAGCTGCTGACTATAAAGTCAAACTCCATTGACACTTGTCGAACAATTTCTTAGCCACAGTCAAAGATAACCCTCAAATATACCAACATGAAGTTCCTATTTGTCACATGTGGCACCCTCTTGTGTGTCCTTGCGCTCCTTAATTTAGGTGATTTGTGTGGAGTCCAGAACAAAGTGAATAGCATTTGTGAAGGCAACATAGAATGATGTTTTCTTCTTTCATGCTGGTTCCCATTTCTATCTCTTCTTTGGGGACCATCTTCAAATAAAAACCAAGATTTTCAAGTTGACAGCTCTACCTTTAAGAAGGCTGATAAAGGTTATGAATACTATAGGTATAGCCAGTCCCAAACCCAGTGAACAGGAGTCCATTAGCACAAACCTGTTTTGCATTGGATAGTACTGGAAACAGTTTAAAAAAAAGACGTTGTTTAAAGAGACAATTTTACAGTTTTGGATTTGTATGGTTATTTGATCCCAAGGCCAATATCTAAACCGTGATTTGTCTCACCAGAATTCTCCATCATTCTTAATGCCGGTACCAATTTTTTTACGCTCCTTTTTGCTAATCTTCCGCCACTCCTTTGAACTAGAAAAAAGAAAGTGTTTATGAATTTTGATGGCATTAAATTTTCTATCAGGGCTACTGCTCACATCATCTTACAGTTTCATCAAAATTTGATGACTGAACAACTTCTCTGGCCCTGCTAATCTGTAGAAAGATTCTAACATTTCACAGAATATAGACAAATGTTAATCCAGAAAAGAAAAAGGATCATGGAATGCTCCTAAAACTTGTATATATACCTTCTGAAAGCAGTGGGGAGATGACAAGGCAAAGTTGCTACATGTAGGAGTTCTAGAGAGAAGAAGCATAGTAACTGAAAACAGTGGTCATGTTTGGTGAAGCAATTAATTAGGGAACAAAAATTAGGCCAATGCTACAAAAGTGGAAGGTGTGTGCAGAGATGCAGAAGGGGAGATTGCTGAATTAGATTAGATTATGGGGATGGAGGGAAATGAAGGCAAGACAAATATATTTAAGTCCATATTCTCTGGTATAGGTTATGATGATGCGGGGGGGGGGGGGGGGGGCGGGGGGGGGGGGGGGGGGGTGGTGTGGTAGCAGGACTTGAAATGGAAAGATTGAATAAATTATACTTTACCTTGTAGAGATTGATACAGAGTGTTCTGAGGAAACCACACTTGACGTAATAAAAACAATTTATGTGACTTTCTTAATACAGAAAAGAAAATCCAAGAGTGGGGAATAATTGGTTAGAGGAAATGAGGTCTGAAGCACCTTACACATTTCCGCCAGATTTGACAATGGACAGTTAAACCAGTCGTGTGCCTGATATGTTCAGGTCTTTGCTGGGAGTTGAGGGAGTAAAGGTGAGTGTTATGTCAAGGAAAATAGCCCGGATAGTGAAAAAGCAAATATTTTACTAGATTGAGGGCATTAGAGGAAGTAGATGTGGAGTGATTGACTAGACCCACAATGAAATACTATGGTGAAAGTTTGATTAGCTTATAGGTATTTTTCAACAGAAGGGTGATGTAAGGAAGAAATTGAATGATGGCATGAAGGTGAAATAAAACATTCTGTTGATGGAATGGATGTAGAAGAGGAAACAAGGGTCAGGTCTGAACACATTCAGCATGATTCTGCACAACTTTCCTTTCCTGAGTTAGGGATGTTGATGGATTTCGGGCTAATTTTCTGAAGCAGAAGTGTGATAGCATCAGTTTTGCTGGTGAAAGTTTCCAGGTTTCAAGCAGGTACTTGGAGAGGGTGGTATTATCATGAGGATCACAGAGAAGCAAGCAAGATAATGTGATCTTTTATCAGAGTGGCGATGGGAGTTGACTAGTTTTCTGGGTGCTGTCACAAAGAGTGGCATTTAAATGAAGATATTGATGAGACCAAATGTGCAGCACTGGGATATATATTCCAGCAGTGACCAAACAGACCTGATAGGAAAAGCCAAACAATGGCTGGCTATTTCAAATGAAACTATGAAGAGAGGGGTGGTGATTTATGTGAGGTAGACTATGGGGGTAACAATGTAGTTGATGGTACCGTCTTGTCCAAAAGGATAGTGATTCATGTATTTATAGTCAGATGATTTTCATTAGATTTGGTTGTTAATTTCATAAAGACAAGCAATGGATTTTTTTCTCTGGGTCTGATCTCTCAACACTTTGTTATATCGTTGTTTCCTATTTGTATTGTGGTGAAGTGATTTTGGTTTAAACACCAGAAGAGTTGTCTTTATACATGGTTTGTTAAATTTCTGCACATTGATTTGAAGGAGAGAAAATTAATCCAAGAGAAGGTGTGAGGTGAAATGATCTTTTGCAACTTGCACAAAGAAAGCTCAATGCACAAATGCTTCCGCTGTTATATTTCATTCATGGATCTGCACTAGATTATTACTTACTTATCACTCCATGGGCCCAACCACTCGCCTTTACCCCAAGGGTTCCTCAATTTGATCATGGACAGTTTATCTGCTGTGTTGCCCAGTCGAACTTTCTGCACTTTTGTCACTGAATATGAATGATCAATCTTCAATCCTTGCAACTTGCTCATTTCCAGATTGCTGCCAGATTTCAACTGCAGAAATACAATAGAACTATGTTCTTTACAATTTGGCTGGAAGACCATATCTTAGTCATTCAAATAGTAATTGTGTAATAGCTCTTGCAGCTTCAAAATTTAAAATCAGTGTTGGGAGCCAAATGTAATACATTTTAAATATGAAATAAACAAATATCATTACAGTGAAGTATTACATTTTTGGGTCTTGTCTATGTTTCTTATTTGCAATGGTTTTGTTGCTGAATTTTATTTATCTCAAGTTTCTTGATCTAGGAAAGCATGCTCAGGAAGTCAAACAAAGTCAAACTTTCAGAAAGTTGCTTTAGTTACTGAGTCTATCCTGACCCTACAAATCTCATCAAAGAAAGCTGACAGAGCATCACCACAGAGACTCTTATTAACAAATTTACTGGACAGAAACATACTATACTAGTGATATTTACATATTCACAGTAGACATAATTTCTCATATTTAAATGTAAGTCCATAATTTAAAACAAAAGTTGTGTGTGCAGAATTCTTTTCTTTCTGTGGTCTTTCGAAACTTGTGAGCTGATTGGCTTGATGTCCTATGAGATGTTCCCATATACTTCCTGCACATGGGCTAAATTAAAATTCCAGTCAACCCAAAGGATTGAACTATTTCCCCTTATACACAGGGTATCGCTGATTTGCAAGTGTTCAACTTAACAAACACTTGTACTTACGAACACAATCCCATGCAGGGGTGTATTTTTAAAGTTCCAACAGACAGACATTCCTGTACTTACAAACAATTATTTGATATTGTCCTGCATTGTGTTATAACTTGCGTACAAATCAATTTGCAAACAGACTCCAGTACAGAACCTGTTTACAACCCAGAGACTACCTGTGTATACTCTGCAGAGTCATGGACTTAAATAAGTTAGCTAACAGTAAAAATAAGTATTAATCCTTACTCAAGAAAATCACAGCATATTTTTGTCATGTCTTAGCTCCTCCCTCAAAACAATATCTAAATTTTCAGGAATCTAAATAATCACGCTATATATATATTAGACTGAGGATATGATAATGACTGAAGCTGACAATTAAAATCCTTGTGATTGAATTAAGGGGATGCCACTAATATAACTTCTACAACTGGTGATTTGCCAATCATACTTCCATAAATTTGATATCAACACACCGCAGACCAACTTTTTTTACTCAGTCACAAATCCTTTTTCTGCAGAACCATTATACCACAGTTCCATGACAGCAAATCTCCGCTAAACCAGATCACTAGCAGAAATACAAATGACTTATACAACTGCTCTTCACAGTAACATGACTGAATCTGGCATCTGCATAGTATAGGTGGTGGAGGAGAAGGCAGACCTATGTGTGACTGTTGTCAAGACAAAGCGTGGTGGTATTCAAACTTGCTCAATTCAACTTCAGAATCCTATTGGAAAATGGATGATTTTAGTTAACTACTTGTAGAATTCTTTTAAAAATGTGATTGTTTTTTGTATTTTTTTTAATATGTTCAAAGATTGTTGGTGCATTTCCTTCCAATGTCTATTGCATGGTGCATGCACAAAAAGGTATTATGTCTTCATATTAACTTACAGCAGGATGAGTGTGTGGTCCTTTTTCAGTGAGTGTAATGTCTACTTTATTACTAGACTAAGAAACCCAAGAGTCCAATTTAATTTAGACTAGGAGGAAATACTTTTGTGTTGAGATTTTTTTTGGTCTCATTTCTCTGTGGCAACGTACTGGGTTCCTTAATGGTGTTACAAGGCCAACTATGTTTATATTAGGCCGGATATTTTGTGAATACAATGCAAATATTTGTTTCCAAAACCAAAACAGAAATTGCTGGAAAAGCTGAGCAGATCTGGCAGCATCTGCGGAGAGAAATTGAAGTTAATGTTTTGGGTCCAATAACCCTTAGATACCCTTCGATTCCAAATATTTGTTTGTTGAATATGACAGAGACTGTGCCTTTTTTCTAAATTACAGCAATATATACAAGACACGTAGTTGAGAAATACAGCAGTAAATCATTTTCATTAATGTTTCATCTGAAAATCAGGGCTTCCTGATCAGACAATAAACAGTAGAACTAAGAAATCTATTGGGACAGTTCCTGGTGGTGTTATGCAGATTAATATTGAATTCTAAGGAGAAGCACTATTAGAATTTTGAAAGCAAATTTTCCCTACCTTTGACAAACTTGAACACTTTTAATGCAATACAAAATCATTTATGTTTTTGTGTGTGCAACTTCCACCTAAGATCTCAAAACATTCCAAAGTTATGCAATCTAAATCTCCAGAAAACCTACATCCCAGAGTATTTAAGAAAGTGACCCTACAAAAATTGCATTTGTGGTAAACTTTCAAAATTCTATAAAGTCTAGAACAGTTCCTGGATTTGAGGGTAGCCATAAAACGCCAGTATTTTAAAAAGGAGGTTGGGAGAAAGCAGGTAATTATAGAGTAAGGGGGGAGGGGAAGGGGGTTTTGAAATAAATAGGGAGAGAGTGGGAGGCGGATAGAAGAGGGATAGAGGAGAGGATAGGTGGAGAGGAAACAAACAGGTCAAAGAGGCAGGGATGGAGCCAGTAAAGGTGAGTGTAGGTAGGGAGTTAGGAAGGGGATAGGTCAGTCCAGGGAGGACGGACAGGTCAAGGGGGCGGGTTGAGGTTGGTCGGTAGGAGATGGAGGTGCAGCTTGAGGTGGGAGGAGGGGATAGGTGGGAGGAAGAACAGGTTAGGGAGGCAGGGACGAGCTGGACTGGTTTTGGGATGCGGTAGGGGGAGGGGAGATTTTGAAACTTGTGAAATCCACATTGATACCATTGGGCTGCAGGGTTCCCAAGCGGAATATGAGTTGCTGTTCCTGCAACCTTCGGGTGGCATCGTTGTGGCACTGCAGGAGGCCCAGGATGGACATGTCGTCTGAGGAATGGGAGGGGGAGTTGAAATGGTTCGCGACTGGGAGGTGCAGTTGTTTATTGCGAACCGAGCGTAGGTGTTCTGCAAAGCGGTCCCCGAGTCTCCGCTTGGTTTCCCCGATGTAGAGGAAGCCACACCGGGTACAGCGGATGCAGTATACCACATTGGCAGATGTGCAGGTGAACATCTGCTTGATGTGGAAAGTCTTCTTGGGGCCTGGGATGGGGGTGAGGGAGGAGGTATGGGGGCAGGTGTAGCACTTCCTGCGGTTGCAGGGAAAAGTGCCGGGTGTGGTGGAGCTGGAGGGGAGTGTGGAGCGGACAAGGGAGTCACGGAGAGAGTTGTCCCTCCGGAAAGCAGATAAAGGTGGGGAGGGAAAGATGTCTTTGGTGGTGGGGTCGGATTGCAGATGGCGGAAGTGTCGGAGGATGATGCGTTGGATCCGGAGGTTGGTGGGGTGGTACGTGAGGACGAGGGGGATTCTTTTTTGGTTTTTATTGCGTGGACGGGGTGTGAGGGATGAGGTGCGGGAGATGTGGGAGACACGGTTGAGGGCGTTCTCGACCACCGAGGAGGGGAAGTTACGGTCCTTGAAAAACGAGGACAACTGAGATGTACGGGAGTGGAATGCCTCATCCTGGGAGCAGATGCGGCGGAGGCGAAGGAATTGGGAATAGGGGATAGCATTTTTGCAGGAAGGTGGGTGGGAGGAGGAGTATTCTAGGTAGCTGTGGGAGTCGGTGGGCTTGAAATGAATATCGGTTTCGAGGTGGTTGCCCGATATGGAGACAGAGAGGTCCAGGAAGGGGAGAGAGGTGTTAGAGATGGTCCAGGTAAACTTAAGGTTGGGGTGGAAGGTGTTAGTGAAGTGGATGAACTGTTCGAGCTCCTCGTGGGAGCACGAGGCGGCGCCGATACAGTCATCAATGTAACGGAGGAAGAGGTGGGGTTTAGGGCCGGTGTAGGTACAGAAGAGGGATTGTTCCACGTAACCTACAAAGAGGCAGGCGTAGCTTGGGCCCATGCGGGTACCCATGGCTACCCCCTTTGTCTGTAGGAAGTGGGAGGAATTGAAAGAGAAGTTGTTGAGTGTGAGGACGAGTTCGGCTAAGCGGATGAGGGTGTCAGTGGAGGGGGACTGGTCGGGCCTGCGGGACAGGAAGAAGCGGAGGGCCTTAAGGCCATCTGCATGGGGAATGCAGGTGTAGAGGGACTGGACGTCCATGGTAAAGATGAGGTGTTGGGGACCGGGGAATTGGAAGTTCTGGAGGAGGTGGAGGGCGTGGGTGGTGTCACGGACATAGGTAGGGAGTTCCTGGACCAAGGGGGAGAAAATGGAGTCGAGATAGTTGGAGATCAGTTCGGTGGGGCAGGAGCAGGCGGAGACAATGGGTCGACCAGGGCATTCAGGTTTGTGGGTTTTGGGAAGGAGATAGAAGCGGGCAGTGCGAGGTTGGGGAACGATGAGGTTGGAGGCCGTGGGTGGGAGGTCACCTGAGGTGATGAGGTTGTGGATGGTTTGCGAGATGATGGTTTGGTGCTCAGGGGTGGGGTCATGATCAAGGGGGCGGTAGGAGGAGGTGTCGGAGAGTTGGCGTCCGGCCTCGGCGATGTAGAGGTCAGTGCGCCATACTACAACTGCACCTCCCTTGTCTGCGGGTTTTATGGTGAGGTTGGGATTGCAGCGGAGGGAGCGGAGGGCTGCACGTTCTGAGGGATTTCACAAGTTTCAAAATCTCCCCTCCCCCCACCGCATCCCAAAACCAGTCCAACTCGTCCCTGCCTCCCTAACCTGTTCTTCCTCCCACCTATCCCCTCCTCCCACCTCAAGCCGCACCTCCATCTCCTACCGACCAACCTCATCCCGCCCCCTTGACCTGTCCGTCCTCCCTGGACTGACCTATCCCCTTCCTAACTCCCTACCTACACTCACCTTTCCTGGCCCCATCCCCGCCTCTTCGACCTGTTTGTTTCCTCTCCACCTATCCTCTCCTCTATCCCTCTTCTATCCGCCTCCCACTCTCTCCCTATTTATTTCAAAACCCCCTTCCCCTCCCCCTTTTCTGATGAAGGGTCTAGGCCCGAAACGTCAGCCTCTCTGCTCCTATGATGCTGCTTGGCCTGCTGTGTTCATCCAGCCCTGCACCTTGTTGTCTCGGATTCTCCAGCATCTGCAGTTCCTACTATCTCTAACATCCCTGGACAATACGGGATAATGCAGCATGGCCAAGCCACCTAACCTATGGAAACCCACGCAAACTCCACACAGACAGACAGACAATCGAACCTGGGTCCCTGGCGCTGTGAAGGCAGCAGTGCTAAGTACTAGATTGGACGGAGGTCCTAGTCAGAGCAGTCAGTCTGCAGATTGGTTGCTTGGCAGGGAAAGTGAGTGGAGGGTCCAGATTCCTTCCGGGAATTCCTGAGGGAACCGGCAGCGCCTCCACGGGATCTGCATGATGCACACAAGAGAGCTCCAGTTCTCGTCGCGGCATGAACACATTTCTAACTAGCTATTAAATTATATTGACAGCTGGACAGGATTCATCTATTTAAATATTCGCTGCACAAGGTCCGTACTTAAATACAAATAAGTAATGCAAAGGAATTTATTAAAATTATGACTGTTTCAATGATAATGCTTTAACAAAAAATAGTGACATACATGTGTTAGAATGATGAGTGCTAGAGGGAATTCATTAGATACTGAGCAGATCAGATTGACTCAAATTGGGAAAGACACTCAAAGCTAAAGTTTACAATAGTATTTTCTAAGTCTTAGTGGAATGGAGCTATTTAATTTTGGAGAGGATGGGTGAAACTTGAAGGCTACCACCAAAGTTTTAAAATGGTTAAATATACACCGTAGTTATTACTTAGGACGTCAGAGCTTTGCTAGTGGAATTGTCAAATTTAGAATCAGCTTGAGCTGCTTTACGATATAGCTGACTCAGAGATAGTAAGAACTGCCGATGCTGGAGTCAGAGATAACACAGCGTGGAGCTGGGAGGAACAAAGCGTCCCGACCCGAAACATCAGCTTTCCTGCTCCTGTGACGCTGCCTGACCTGCTGCGTTCCTTCAGCTCCACACTGTGTTATATCTTATAATATAGCTGGTTAGAGTAGGCTGACAGGATTGCAATGTAATGTTACAACCTACAATATTTTCTTTGGAGGAGATAGAGAAATTTAAGAATTTTCTCTTAAAACGTTTTACTTGCATAATTATATGACATTGAACAAACTAGCAAAGTTGAGGTTTGTGTGAATTGTAAATGATCGCTTCAAAAGACCAGAATTAATGGATTATGTAAGCATTCTGGTGATTTTGTTGTTTTCAATGAATAAAAGCCTTAACAAAATGGCATCTGTGTAAATTGCAATAACGGTTCTAACTCGTTTTATTGTCTGAGCAGAACCATCTGTGCTCTGAATCTAAATATTAGGTTTAAGAAAGCTTTAAAAAGATAACAGCACAAATTGATAAGATTATAAGAAAAACCTATGTAATCACACACTTTGTACATAGAACAATAGGAGAAAAACAAAAAAAAGTTAAAATCTTTAAATTGCTGATTAAGCCTTGGCTGGACTATTACTAATGATTTCAGCATGATCTGGACATGTATACTCTAAAGTACATGCAGTCTCCTAAGGAGCCATCTCATAAAGGTGCGATGCAAATTTAAAGTTCTTTTGCTCTGAAAGGCTTATCACACAAGTTTCACTCCAACCTTGAGTGTATAAGATATTATACTCATTACTGGCAGGAAAGAGGTGATTGTCTCTTGCTAATTTTACTGAAATTTTGGGTGGCCAAAAGTATGATTGATACAATCCTAATAACAACATATTTAACTTTTCACTGTTAAAGAAAAACTGTTGTTCTGTATAGGGATGTCTACACAAAAACCCACCTTAAGCAATGTTAGTTTTAAACGCTCACACTTTTCTCACAAAGCCCAATGGAATCAGAGTTATTACGGTGCAGAAGGATTTGTGCCTGCACCAGTTCGTCATATGAGCATCATTACTCGGGGCCAATCTCTAGCTTTCCCACGTACTCTTGTACGTAACTTTTATACAAATAATCGTACAATGCCCTCTTGAATGCCTCAACTGAACCCCTGCCTCCAAACACACTAAGGCAGTGCTTCCCATATCCTAATTGCTTGACTATTAACTCAGAAGATGCAGGTAATTTTCCAGGGACCTGGTTTTGAATCCCACCATGGTAGTCGGTGAAAAGGTTTTTCCTCTCTTCACCCTTGCTCCTTTTCCATATCACTTTAAAGCTATGCCCTCCCATTCTTCTTCTTCCCTTTATGAATGGAAACAGTTTCTCCCTATTAGTCTATTCAGCCCAGTCACAATTTTGAAAACTTTGATCAGATCTTCTCTTAGCTTTCTACTCTAAGTAGAACAATCCCAACTTATTCCATCTATCCTCATACATGAAGTTCTTCATCCCTGAAACCATTTCTGTAAACCAGTTCTGCACTGTCTCCAATGTGTTGACACCCTTCCTATAATAGAGGGCTACAAAACAGTCAAAACACACTAGAGTCAATTTTAACATTATCTGAACCCCAAAAAGGTGCAAGTGGTAGCGAGCATTTAGGGAAAGTGATAGCCTAGTGATACTATTGCTTGACTACTAATTCAGAGACACAGGTAAATTTCCTGGGGGCCTGGTTTCAAATCCCACCATGGCAGCTGGTGGGATTGGAGTTCTATTAAAGAGTCTTGGAATTAAGAATCAAATGCTGACCATGAGACAATTGTCCATTGTTGGAAAAACCGGTCTGATTCAACTAAATGTCCTTTAGGGGAAGAAGCTTCTTAGCTGGTCTGGCCTGTATGTGACTCCAGACCCATAGCAATGTCACTGATTCTCAGCTGCGCTCTGGGCAAATAGGGATGGGCAATAAATACAGGCCAAGCTAGTGACACCCACATTCGGTGAATGAATGGATCATACTGTGTTTCTGCCCTTTGTCACTGTAATGCACCTCATAACTATCTGCACACAACAAGTAGTCCAAGAAGCAGATGTCCTTCCAGAGCATAAACTAGAGGCAAGGACATAAACTCACATATGCCGATGACAGAGTGTTTCTTGTTGAATCCTAACAGCTTTACAGAATATTGTAGATCAAGTTAAATCTGGAAGTTTAGAATATGGATTAAGTACAAACACAAAAAAAGTGGTCATTATAAGGAATATAAAAAGAGTGAAGATTTAAGTGGCCAATGTCACATTGCAACTAGTCGAGAGCAGTTCTGAGGAAGGGTCACTCAACCCAAAATGTTGACTGATTTCCCTCCCCAGATGCTGCCAGACCTGCCGTGCTTTTCCAGCAATATCTGTTTTAGTTTCTGATTTTCAGCATCAGCAGTTATTTTGGATTTTATTTAGTCACGAAGTTTGTCTATTTAGGCAAATGACAAGAGATAGTGGCAGCTGTGATGCAGAATTCGAAGACAGAGCCTGAAGAAATTTTGTGAAAGGATCTGTTAACAAAGAAAACTCAGAAGATGCTTTATTCTCTCCATTTTCCTCTGTGCTTCAGAACCCTGGATAGTAAGAGAAGATTTGTAGAGGGAAATAGAGGCCTCGGGGATGTGAATGCTAAGGCATAAATTAAAAAAATTCCACATGCTGATCATAAGATAAAATGAAAAAAAGTATTTAAATTGCAGGAGCTAAGGAACTTAAAATAAATAGCAGCATCTAAAATAAGTATCATGTCAGCATTTGATCCATCTGCTCAGACCTAAAGATCTGGAGACCTCTTCTAAATGGCAAAGTGGAGGGCAGCAGAAACAGTGGTTGATCTTACTGTAATTGGCTGATGGATGTAACAGAGTAGCTACAGACAAGTTACAACGGATGAGAGAGGATGGAGCAAGACGGACAAGTGTGAAAGCAGATCTTCAGGTAGGAGTAGCTACAAACAGCAGCAGCACAACAGGCCTAGGAAGGCTTTGCTACCTCAGACAGACAGGAGCCTACTTTAAAATCAGCCTTTTAACTCTTCAATAGAGGAGGCCCACATAGTTCTGGTGGGAGTCTGCAGTGGGTGTAAAAGGAGGCCACAATAATTTAACAAGTTATGCTTTTTTCACAGAATCATGCATCAACATGAGTAATAATCTGTTGAGCAGTACAAGTTGTCTTTCAGGTTGTTCATCCACCCTGGCACTGAAATTCACATTCAAACACCATCCCTTCCCCTCCAACACAGTTATTTTCATCCAGGGGACCATTATCTTACCTCCTAAAGCTCTAGCCAATTTTTGCTCTCTTCCATTGGCCCTGATGTCAATCCAACTGGCTCTTGGCAGTCATACAGGAGTTTCTCAGTTAAGCCTCGAGAGTTTCAATAGTCTGGATCTTTGACTGATCAGAGCATAGGGCAGGGTTTCTTCCTGCCCTTGGATCAAATCAATCTCCAAGTTTCTGAATTAGTAAAAGAAGCAATGTTTCACCTAATCCACTGATCTTTCTTAAATTTTAGCATTTTTTAAAAAAGGTTTTCAATCTGTACAAATGCATTATGTCACACTGCAGGAGCAGGCGGGAACTGAACCTTCTGTTTCAGGATGTAGGGACACTAGCACCATACCACAAGAGCTCTCATTTTAGCATTAATCAGTTCAAAACAGATATTTAACATCTGGTTATGGCCCAGTTCCAAGGTTGATACATCAGAGTCAGGTGAGTTTTTTTCACAAAGTTCGTTAGAGATTTTCCACAATTTACAACATGCAGGCATTTATTTTACAACAACTAAAAAAAAGTTAAAAATTACAGATGAGCAATGCACGGTATTGTTTAAATGATTTTTATTTGCAATACTTTAGGTCAAAGCTTCAAACTCCAATTTTTTTGTGGTTTTTGTTTTTTTACACTAAAGACACTATTCATGCACAATCCACAGTTTAAATCAATTACTTCTATTGCTTCAACTCGTCTGAAACATTGAGACCAGACGGAATGAAAAAATGAAAACAAAACAAAACAAATCAACAATTTAGCCGAACGCTGAGGTCTGGGATTGTGTGCGCAACAAAGTCATTTCCAGCATTTCCCCAAATTAAATTAAAAAACAGTGACAAAAGGAAAACAAATTCCAGAGTACCTTTTTAAAAATTCGTTTTCACAGTAGAAGAAATTTCACATCAAACGCACAGACAACACTTCTTCCAAAAAGAGGACATACGATCAAAGAAATATAAACAAAAGGTGTCTTGATACATTGAACAGCAATATTCCATCCTATTCCAGCTCTTATTTTCCTGTGGTTTGAATGTATAACATTCAGCGTCTCTTGCAATTATTCTTAAAATACTCTGGTTAACTACAATTAAATTTTCTTATACACTTGAATGAAAACATTAATGATTTTTTTTTAAAAAGATTGTTTTAAGGGGAAGGTGATGGCAACTCCCATTGCCAAACAATTACAAAAAGGAAAGTAAAAATTGTGGAATGGTTCTCATTTAAGGGAGGCGCATCTAAAATAAAATTTACTTCAGTTTTGGCTTAAGCCTCTGAAATCAAGGTATTGTTGGAATGTTTACCGTTAGCATTTTCTTTATCTTTTAAAAATATAAGCATTTGCTACAATGGGACTGATGAGGCAGGCTAGATGACCAAAAAAATTAATTCCTAAATGATCAACTAACATGAGGAATTGGTCAGTTGTGTTTTCTCTTAAAAGAAAGTATTTCTGCAGATTAAAACAAAAGGTACTCTGTTATGCAGCTCCTGTCCTCACTCGGTGGCACACAATGTCACGTAAGAATACTGCTAAAAGGCATCAGTTAGTCTGCCAGCCTTTGCCACCTTATTCAAGTACACATCTCACTGCAAGTCTGGATCGCATCAGCAGATAACAAGACAGTCAGTAGATCACAGCACTTGCCTGATTCTGTCTTCACCAGATGAGTGAGACACATCCTTTCCAGCAGGCAACAATCAGCAGCAGCAGGAAACTTGGCTGCTTTTTATCCCTCACCCACTCCATAGCCCCAAAGACGAGTGCTGTTGTTAATTATAGCATCTATACTATGATCAGCTAATTTAGCACAGACTGGTGACTGAGCCATATGCTGCATGGATACATACTACAATGGTGCTGAACTTAATATTTTTTTTAAAAAAAAGGGAAATTGTTTTTCAGAAGAAGAAAAAATGTTCGAAATTTTAATCATGGTGCAGCATTCTGTTGCTTTTGGTTAAAAACTGTAGAAATCAAAATAAATCTTTCCCTAAGGGAAGGAAAATATCAAAATTAAAAAGCAAACCATTGCTGCGACCTCCCATTGAAATTTTATATGCTAAAAAATGAAAAGAAAAATCTTCATTTTTGGCTAGGATTGTTTCATGTTGTTTATTTGAAGTGACTGAGTTTTAATGCATTCATACTAGAATCTCTGACAAGATCCCAGATTCTCAATAGCTTAGCAACAGATAATATGGAACATCTTAGACTTTTACTGATTGACAGCTTTCTCAAAAATGATTAAATGATTTTCTGAAGCTTGTGCGAAGGATTCCACAGAATGTTTTGAAAAACAGTTCATGAGAGTTTATTAAAAAAAGTTTAATTTCCTCAATTTCTAACTACGACAGAAAAGTAATATGAGGCAACTTCTCCCTCCTTTCTTGTCTCAATTATGTCTCATAGGGTCTCTAACTCAGAAATTAACTAGAAATATTGATGGATAAGCTCAATATGTTAGGGTTTGCATATTCTATGTCATAAATGTATGTATATGTTACAAGGATCCCTTCAGCACATGTTCACACTATCACCAATACCTTGGATCACGTTGGGTATATTCAATTTTCTGCCTCATTTCAGATTTCAAGGCAGCAACCCTTATTATCACTAGTCATCAAGATACCACAGAAAAACAAAACCAATTCACTCCTCTGACTTATTTAAAAAGTTAATTAAACTAACTCTTCCACCGATGAAGGCATTTGCGACAATGTTTGGTAATCATTAACTTGTGATATACTTAAGCTATGGCTGTTGGCTAGTGGTGTGTCTTGGAATGGATTGAGGGTAATGCTTGGAAAATGTCACCAGTGACAGCACCAATTATTTCACCAAAATAAAAGAGTGATTACATCAGGGGAAGTGAGGAAGGCCTGCAGTGTCCTCCTCACTGCTTTAAATAAGAAAAGCACAGTTCCTAACTTTTATGAGCCGTACTAGAAAAAGAGATATTGTGCTGCTTATTCCACCTAGATCAATTCTGCTTAATATTACGCCTGTTTAAATTTCGTTTGTAAGGTAATCAGCTGTAAAACACTGGATGTTTCAAGAGACAGGGCTCTTCACTGGAGCCCTCTATTCATCCATTAACAATGAAAATGGGGTTTTATGTGACAAAAAGATCTCCACAGTGCATGGTTACATCCCAATGTTAGCATCAATGTCTTTGGTCTGTTTTTCAAACCAATGGAGACACCTTTTACTCCGATTCAGGTATGAATGACAACATTTTTCTTTTAAAGTCCTGTAAAAGGAGTCTCCCATCAGTCTAGTGATTTAGAGGATCATGAGGATTCACAATACTGAGAGACCTCACTGTGGGATAGACATCCTCCAAATGGACCACGTGGGATCAGAAACTGCACGTTACATGGAGGGTTAGGCAGGTATACTTTCAGTTTCATTGCCCCACAGTACTAACCTTTTCCTTGAACATGTCAGCTCATTAGAAAACAGGAGGAGATTAAAACGACAAAGCCATTCAGTGCAAAATGTAAACTGAAGTGTCTGTAAATAATTCACAAAGGCTTGGGAAATCATTTTATTATTGAAAAGAACATGAAAGTGGTGTTTTCTGATAGAAATGAGCCAGATTTTAAAGTTAATATGATGAAAGTGGGGATGGGCAATAAATACCGGCCTGTCCAGTGACACTCACATCCCGGGAGTGAATTTAAGAAAAAAAATCAGATCCTAGCTTTTCACCACAATTTGGATACAGCAAGTCATGGAGCTTTGTTTGTCAAGTCTGAATCAAGCAGTCAATCAATTGAAAGTTCTACTTTCCTTTTGACATGTGGTGGGATGGAAGCAGAAAAAAAAAAAAGTGTGTTTGACTACCTTACTGCTGATTTCAATTCGTTGTTTCATTATTAGATATCTGGTTTCCTGGAAAAAATAACTTAGAAAATTGAGGATAAAACAAATACTGTATATGAACACACTCATACAGACATACACGCACACACAAAGACATAAAATACTTCTACTCCAACCTTTCTAAGATTCTTTGCAAAATGAAGTCCATCACTGAAACAAAAATCAAAAATAAAGAGGATTTGGCCTTTCTCCATTTGGATAACACAACCAACATTTGGGATCCTAGCCTTGTTACGGTGATTGTGTCAGGACACATGGATTGCCCCTTTGCTAGGAATGGTTTCCATAAATTCAACAATCCATCTTTGAGCCTGTGCTTCGTGAACAGCTTTCTATCAATAATAAAAAAAAAATGGAACCTTTCCAGAATACTGCAGTTGATCGGGAAACAAAAATATCACGATATCCAACATAAAACCCAATAGTACCAGCTCCCTTACCAATAAATATTAAGAGAATATACTAAAGGAATATTAAGAGAAAGACTTGAAACCTGTAAAAAATATGTACACAAAAGAATGAAAACTTCATTTGTCACGGAACCGTGAATGTGTTATAAAGCAATACCAAAGAACTTAAGGCCTCTTTTTTTGTTTAGTCTGACAGAGCATCTCTTTTGGAAGCATGGCATGGTTTAGTACCCACTGGAACATTAAAATACCCAGACATTTACTTCACAATCACGGGCAATGCCTGAAGAATTGTTTTTGTTCGTCAAAACAGATTTTTCCAAAAGGCTTCACTCGATTGCTAGTTTACAGCCTGGTTATTAAGCCTTGATATTTTACAAATGTGTCAAGTCTCTACTTAGACCCTCAAAATGGCCAAACACTTGTAAAACAAAATTGAAAATTTATGTCGGGAGGAGAAAAAGTGAAAAATAAAGAAAACCACCACAATGCCATTTCAATATGGGCAACTTTGTTTTAAAATCAAGACTTCAGATGGGACAAGGTGTTAAGATGAGAAGAGACAGCATTGTAGTACCCCATCGCTGTGCTAGCTTTCTCTGTCCTGAAGCGGAAAGAGCTCGAGGTTTCTCCAGGTGACACACTGTCCAGCTCTGGTTAGCCCCTCTTTGAAGGCAGGAGGGAGAGAGGGGTGTTGATGGAATCCATCCCTTGCTCTAACGGTTGTTTTTAACTGCCTCCTTAGCTGCAATTATCAGAGGTGTGAGGCTTGAGAGTGGCTTTGCAAATTTCAAAAATGGATGCTGAAAGAAAACCATAACTAGGTTGATATAAAATTAAGAACAAGCAACATGAGCAACTTATCCAGAACAGCATTTTGCAAAATAAAAAAGAAGGAACAGTTCAGAGTTTGCAATAATTAGGTTGCCAGGATATACCACTATATAAAGCTGAACAGTGTGACAAAAATGAACCAACAAAACAAGAGAATACTTCAGCAGAAAACGCAAGCTGATTATGAAAAAAAAACAACTTAGTTTTGATATTGTTTCTTCTTCAAAACAGTTTTTTCCAAATAATTTCTTATTTGATGTTAGAAGCACGTTAGGTGGATTGGCCATGGTTAAATGCAGGGATAAGGATAGGGAAGAGGGGTGGGTTTGGGTGGGTTGCTCTTCGGATGGTCAGTGTGGACCCAATAGGCTGAATGGCCATTTCCACACTGTATGGTTTCTATGATCCAAAAAGGTGACATTAGCTTTGAATCATTGTGGAGTTGTTCCCACTTTGCTAATGGAGCTCTGCTGGAAGTACAGAGGGAAACTTGCGTGTGCATATGGATGACTTTCTACTAACCTTCCAGTAAAGCTATGTGAAGGGGCAACTTGGGAAATTCTGGGCCAGTGACACCACATCAGCATCCATTACACTGAAATGCATCATAGATTCTTGAATGCACAACATAACCATCATTAGCCAACATTAAGACTAGTCTTTGTGGGTTTCACATGCATTATAATTTTCTCCCTGTAACCACCACAAACACATGTGCCATGCTTCCTTGTGACTGAATACTGCACACAATGGAAAGGTTATGCATCAACAGTGTCCAGGTGGATAAGGAATTAATCCCTCAGAAGATAGGACAAGGTTTAGAAAATTTGTAAACAATCGTGAAAATAAAGATCAAAAGAAACTCAAAAATAATCAACTATGCTCTTTCCCTGAATAGGCCAAATGTCCTAGAAGAACCTTTTATCAGATTCTCAGCCTGCATATTTCATGATTACTTGGTGCAATGAAAAGCTAGAGGGTTCAAAAAGGTCTATTTAAAAAGGTTTGTCATTGTAAAACTTGTGAAGCTTACAATGACCAAAGTCAGGTTGGAGTACAGAGCAGACTATGCCTGGTATAGAGGACTGAATATTGTATGGACTCTGCAGGAGGGAGCATGACTGATGGTCTCAATAGGATTATGCTGGTCATCTGCATGTTCCCAACACCATCTTCCTATGCTTACCTGCCTTAAAAAGGTATCTCTCAGCAGATTAGGATACTTAATAGGGCAATCAGGCCCTATTCTGACAATGCTTCGAAATTTTCCAGCATGGGCTCTCTAGTGTAATAGACCGCAGTGCTCTGGTCTACCCAAGATGAAGACCTGCCATGATAGCCACTTCAGTGAGACTGATGGTTGACGGATGTTTTTGTGTTTGTGACTGGAAACCTGGACCTTGGTATGTGCGTCTGTTGATCCTTTAAGGTAGCAGGACAGGTAGATGAAGTGGTTAAGAAGGCATATGGGAGACTGGCTTTTATTAGCTGTGGGACAGAGTTTAAGAGCAGGGAGGTTATGCTTGAACTATATAAACAATTTGTTGGCCCACAGCTGGCGTATTGCATGTAGTTCTGGAATTCACATTATGGGAGGGATGTGATTGCACTGGACAGGGAGCAGAGGAGATTTACCAGGATGCTGCCTGGGCTGGCTTTAGTTTTGAACAGAGAATGGATAGATTAGGATTGTTTTTCTTACAGCAGAGAAGGCTGAGGCAAGGGAACATGATTGAGATGTTTAAAGTTATGAGGGACATAGGCAGAATAGGCTGGAAGGATGCTTTCCCTTTGGTGGAGGGATCACTGACTGGGAGCATAGATTTAAGGGGCAGAAGGTTTTGAGGGAATGTGAGGAAACTCTTCACCCAGAGGGTGTTGGTATCTGGAATGCACTATCTAGAAGGGTCATAGAGACAGAAACCCCCAAAACAAAGTACTTAGATGTCCACTTGCAATGCCAAAGCATACAAGGCTATGGGCCAAGTGCTGGAGAATGGGATTAGAATAGTTAGGTAGTTGTTTTTGATTGGCATGGACTCAATGTGCCCAGTAGCCTTTTTCTTTGCTGTAGACCTATTCGACTTTAAAACTGACATCTCTAAGGCTTTACCTGCTGAAATGGTAGGCATTGCCATCTAGTGAGGATGACACATTGGCACTAGACATTGACCCCTTGGTAGCACCCACAGTGCAACAGAGGTCTCCTCTCATGATGAGTAGACCTTCTGACGCTGGAACATAGCCACTGTCTGTAACTGGGGTTCTTGCAGTAAGTTTTTTTAATTGACCACCTCTGGGAAAATGGCATCACTTCCAGGATCCCAAGCCAGAATTAAGAATAAAGTGGGGATGACAACCAATTAAGTAAAGTTCAGTCATGATTACCGTTACCTCCAGATTAGGTTCTATCTAGTACACACTGGAGAATTAAGCTGCCTCTAATCTACCCAAAAATGACACTCAAACAGTATCATTCTATAGTAGGATGACATTTTTCCCCAAATACTTGGCCACAAGTACTTAATCTAAAAAGTTAGTTGAAGAAATGTTAGAAATGTTTGCTATGAAACCTGTAGAAGCTCCTGGGCTGAGCCCCGTCGCTCCACGTCCATCTCCAAGCAGCGATTGAGGAAGTCCCTGAAGACTCCTGAGAGTTTCTCTGGGTTCTGCAGTTCTGGAGTCCCATTGGTAGCAATCAGATACAAGGCCTAACATCCAAAAGCACCACAAACAGAAGAGACATTAATACACAGTGAAGAAACTTTATTTTAAAAAGACATTTAAAAGTTTGACACCCATGAAAGGTAAAGGTGAAACTGACCACAGGAACCCAATTCGACTCAAAAAAAAAAGCTTCTCTTTGAACAGTATGTGTTGGTAAAACAATCAAGGAAGATGAATTGGAGGGTTGTGGGGTTGAATTGTATCACCTCTTTAGCACATGTTGTTTGATGGGGAGCTGGAAAAAGACTCCACTCCATGCCACCTTCCTCAGACAACTTTAAAAGGATGTGTAGTTTTTGACATCCCTTTGACTTGCAGGTGCAGACTTTGCAATGTGCCAGAGGTGATAAATGTTGAGATGCTGGCCCAGCTGATTAGAAAGAGGCCAATTTATTGCTGCTCCCTAATTTGTCAACACTAAGGTCTGCATCACTGAGATGATGTTAGTTTAGCCAACACCAATGGCTTGGTGTAATCCATCTTTGACCAATATTTGAAGCGCAAGAACATGTTTGCAAATTGAAGTAGCTGGATCATACAGCACAGGAACAGACCCTTCGGCCCAACTCATCCATGCCGACCCAGGTTTCCTAAACTGAACTAGTCCCATTTGCCTGCATTTGGCCCATATCCCTCTAATCCTTTCCTATCTATGTACCTGTCCAAATGTCTTTTAAAGATTGTAATTGCATTCACCTCTACCACTTCTCAGGCAACTCATTCCATTTACGCACGACCCTCTGAAGAAGTTACCCCTCAGTTCCCTTTTAAATGTCTTCCCTCTCACCTCAAGTCTATGCCCTCTCATTTTGGTCTCCCTCAGCCTCAGGGAAAGATCTTAGCTATTCATCTTTTCAACGTCCCTCATGATTTTATAAATCTCTGCAAGGTCATCCCTCAGCCTCCTACACTCCAGGGAAAGACGACCCAACCTATCCAAACTCCCTTTAGAACTCAAATCCCCCAGTCTCAGTAACATCCGTGAAAATAGTTTTTGCAACCTTTCCAGTTTAATGACATCCTTCCTATAGTGGGGCGACCAGAATTGTGCACAATACTCCAAATGTGGCCTTACCAATGTCTTGTACAGTTGTAATATGATGCCCCAACTCCTGTACTCAGTGCTCTGACCGACGAAGGCAAGCATACCAAAAGCCGTCTTCAACACCTTGTCTACCCGAAACAACAAACACTTGCCCTCATTATCAAACTGACCCTTGAAACAGGATTCCTTTACTTTTTAAGGGTCCGGTTATCATGGATCTGTCTCACTAATGCTCATCTCAGGTGGCTCCTGACCGATTAGAGAATTGCCAAGGTGACCAGATACAAATCCACATTTGGAAGCTCTCAGTTGTCCATCAGACGTAGTACAAAAGATTCAGGTCCTCCCTCTCTGACTCAACATACCTTTATCGCAAATATTAATAACGATTAAAGTCATTTATTTTACACGCATGATGTCAATTAAGCAAGATGTTTACACAAATGGAATGGAAAAGTTTCAGTTATGAGTCTGTGCCAAACACTGTTCATAGAATCAGAACCCCTACAGTGTGGAAGCAGGCCATTCAGCCCATCTGGTTCACACTGAGCCTCCAAAGAGCATTCCATCCATACCCCAACTCCTTACCCTAATGCTGTAATCCTGCATTTTCCCATGACTAATCCACCTAACCTGCACACTAGGGGTAATTTAGCATGGCCAATCCACCTACCTGCACATCTTTGGACTATTGGAGGAAACTGGAGCACCCAGAGGAAACCCACACACTCAGACAAAGGCAGAATGTGCAAACTCCACACAGACTATTGCCCAATGGTAGAATCGAGCCTGGGCCCCTGGTTAACCACTTATCACCGTGCCATCCCTGTTATCAAAAGGCTTTTTGAATGCTGTCATCTCTGCCTTGGTCTGAACCAAGGTGATCAGCCAGATGCTATTCTACTTATCTTGCGGCTAGGAAAATCAACTGAGGGAACTATTTTGAGACGTGTGCATACGTGATCATCAGTGAAAGAATCCAATCCACCAAAAATGTCTATTTTTAAACAATCCATACATGCTGAAACAACTTACCCTGAGAGGGTTTTCATTCAGATAAGGCGGCTCTCCTTCAATCATTTCAATTGCCATAATTCCTAATGACCATATGTCCACTTTCGGACCATAGGCCTTCCGAGTTACTACTTCTGGCGCCATCCAGTACGGCGTCCCCACCATTGTGCTCCGTTTGTTCTGTTCGGGGGTGATCTGAGCACAGAATCCAAAATCAGCTGCAAATTAATAAAATAACTCAAAATTACCAATAGGAATATACCACAGTGTCTGATCCTTTCTGACCCTGATCCAGAGAATTGAACCCAGAAAAGCTATTGTACAGCTCCAATATACACCTCCAATGTCGGTAATGAGTAAGGATCACATTCATCCAAAAAAAAAAATTAGATTTTCCAGTTAGATAGTCTCACATACCTTTATGTTAGATACTTCACCAGTTGGTTATTTTTATACATAGGCAAAAAGGCTTTTCAAAAAAAAAATCCCAAAGGGGTCAGAATTTAAACCTGGACAGTGTCTTATTTGTACCATGTATTGTGCTGGGTTTTAGACCGAATTTGATGCAACACTTCAGCACTGGGGGAGAACATTGTTGATTGGCCAGAACAACTCCAATTTTAGATGGTCATCTGCTTGGCTTCCATATAGCAACTGAGGCGATGATGTGATTAGGGTGTCTAAAATAATAACAGAACTCAATAAAAGTAGATGCAATGAAAATATTTTTCCCTAATGAGGAAAGATAGGAACAAAAGTAGGTAATTCGGCCCCTTGCGCCTGTTCCACCATTCAAATGAGATCATGGCTGATTTGTGGCCGAACTCCACATACCTGTCTTTGGCCTATATCCCTTAAACTTTTGTTAAGCAAAGATATTATCTCCAATTAAACAACAGATCTTGTAAACAGCTACATGTGTGGGAGTTCCAAATCTTTACCACCCTTGAGTGTAGATGTGCTTGCTAGCATCTGTTCTGAATGGTCTGGCTATAATTTTTAGACTATTCGCCTAGTTCTAGAATCTCCAGACAGTGGAAATAGTTTATCTTTTCCTGTTAATATTTTGAAAGCTTCGTTCAGATCACCTCTTAGCCTACTAAATTCTGGAGAAAACAGGCCTAATTTGTAGAATTTCTCTGCAGAAATTAACCCCTGAAGTGCATGTATCATTCTTGTAAACCTACTCTGTACTCCCTCCAAGGCCAACAGATCCTTCCTAAGTTATGGTGCCCAGATCTGCTCACCAAACTCCAAGTGGGATCTAACCAAGGTTTTGTATGAGTTTAGTACAACTTCTGCACCCTTACATGCCAGTCCTCTAGACATAAAGGTCAGCATTCCACTAGCCTTCTTGATTACTTTCTGTACCTGTTTGTGGCACATTAAAGACCAATGCACCTGAACCCCGCATCTCTTTGGGCATGTACTGTATTTAATCAAGGACAAGAGAGTATAATTTTAAATTTAGAGGTATAAATCCAGAGTGAAATCAGGAGGTATATTTCACAAATGATACCAAACATTTGAAGCTCTTTCTCCAAAACGTTATGGATGATAGGACAATAGAGTTTTAAGACAGAGGTTGGTAGATTTTCATTAGGTACGCATATCAAGGGATATGGAGGAAAGGCAGGAAAATGAAGTTGAAATGCAGATCAATGACCTAATGATAGACCCTGTAGGTTTAAGGGGCTGAATGGTCTACTATTTATGTAAATTAAAAATGGAGCAGAATGTAAATGCATTGGAAGCAGTTCAGAGAAGATTATCCAATCCACCTTGAATGGGTGGCTTGTATTACAAGGAGAGATTGGACAGGCTACGTTTGTACCTGCTGGAGTTTAAGAGTAAGAGGTGGCTTCATTGAAACATACATGAACTTGAAAGATGGATGTAGAGAGGAGAATCTAGAACTCAGGGTCACTGGTAAAAATAGAGATCACCCATTTAAAGATGAGATTAGGCAAAGCTTTCCTCTCAGTCATGAATCTTTGGAACTCTCTTCCTGAGAAGGTGGTGGAAGCAGAGATCTTGAGTATTTTTCAGGCAGAAGTGGATAGAGTCTTTTTACACAAGGGATGAAAGATTGCCACAGCTAGGGAGGAATGTAGATGAGGTTACAACCAGATCAAGCATGATCTTATTGAATGGAAGACGAGGCTCGAGGGCCTGTACATTCAAGCTCATGTGTTCCTAATGCTTCTATTTTGGAGCCTCAGGGAAGGTGGAGCCTTTTTCTGACCAGGGATCAGAGGGTGGCTTGCATCTATGGAATTTTATGTCAGATGCTCTGATTATTTTTATTTGAAAGGAACGATGCAAGGAGCGGAGTTTAAAAAAAATGTTAAAATCAGTTACAAGCGAGTAGCTGGTGAGCCTACTTTTAACTAGTATGTTTTATTAGTAATAGCTAGGGGCCAACATGGCCAATTTCTGGGCTCACATGCTGTTCTGTATAGGAACGCTAGGATATTTGTTAGCTAGTGGATACCATGAAGTGCAGGAAGTGTCAGCAGTTGCTGGGATCAGAGTTTGAGCAGTAACTGGCATCACTTCAGCATACCTGTGCATCTGGGAGCATTGGGGCCAGCATGTTTATAGCTGTGGTTGCCCTGTAGCTTAACAGTAGGATACCACCCACCAGCCAGTCAAGAAGAATCAGACAGGTAATGTAGGATGTCTCCCAGGTGCATTTCACTCTCCAGTGTTTCATCGTGAACACTGATGAAGGGGAGGGATCATCTGGTTAGTACATGGCCTGCTGGTCCAAGGTCATAGGTGTGGGGTGAGAGGACCGTGAAGAAGATGGAAGAGCAGTGATGATGGGATATTCAATAGTTGGTGGACCAGAATGGCATTTCTGCATTTGCAGGCATCAGTCTTGGCTGGCACATCTCCCCCTTGGTGCCGGGGGTCAAGGGCGTCATTGATTGGCTGCAGGCCATCCTCTGGGGGGAGGGTGAACATGATCCAATGATAAGCTTGGAGAAAAAAAAAAGGATGTGGTCCTGCAGTTAGAATTTAGGGAACTAGATAGGAAATAAGTAGGCAGGATCTCAAAAGTGGTAACCTCCAGATTACTTTGAGCACTGCACATACAACTGACTTGAGATATGGAGATTAAGTAGATGAACGTATAGCTGAAGAAATGGTGCAGGACGGAGTGTCTTTGATTTCTGGTGCATTAGGATCAGTACTGGCCTGACAAACTGCACCTAACCTGAGCTGCAATGGACTTCTTGTAGGGAGATTTGTAGGTGCTGTTGGTGAAAGTTTAAACTAACTAACTTGACAGGGGTGCGAGAACCTGGATACCATAAAGAAATACCAAAGAGCAAAGAGTATTAGGTGAGAGCTATTAGGAAATAGCAAAGTACTGGATCAATACAGTATAAAGAGGGAAAGAAAGAAAGTATTAAAATTAGGTTTCCAACATACATCTGTGAATGCATGCAAATTGGGAAATAAGATTGGTAAGTTACCAACACAGATAGCCATGCATTAATGGGATGTTTTGGTGGTAACAGAGATCTGGCTCAAAGGAGGGCAGAACTGAACAATAAATATTCCTGGTTACAAGGTACTGCAGAAAGGATGGAAAGGGGGAGGAATTAACATATTGACTACAGTGCCTCTCCAGGAGCTGTGTAAACCACTAGCGCTTATTTATTTTTTTTAAAAAAAGAGTAAATTAGGAGGATTAGTGGCAGCATTCTAATCATTAGCTGATAGTGGATGCTCCCACAGATCTAATACAATCGGTCTTTCTGCTTGCTGCTGAGGAAGGGTGAAGGAAAATAACTCCTGGCTATGGTCACTTCTCACCATGAAGTGGGGGCGGGGGAGGAGGGTGGTTGCCTGGTTGTTTTGTTTACTGGCTGGGAAACTAGGCAAGAGACCAGTCCTTTTGTTAAGCCTGAAGGACATAACATCTGAAAAAAGGAGACAGGAGGAAGTATTGGATAACAACATTATAATGCTAGAGAGAGAGAGAGAGAGAGAGAGAGAGGTTGAGCAGAAGGTTCAGAAGGGAACTGAAGAAAAGAAGAAGAAGAAAAAAGAGA
Source organism: Rhincodon typus (assembly GCF_021869965.1). NCBI lineage: Eukaryota > Metazoa > Chordata > Chondrichthyes > Orectolobiformes > Rhincodontidae > Rhincodon > Rhincodon typus. The sequence continues at coordinate 22,225,329 of NC_063345.1, read as the reverse complement.
AAAGATTGAAAGCCAAGATAAAGAAAACAGAGCAGCAAGAGGTGGTGTAGGGCGAATTAAAGACCAAGACAGAGATCCATGCATGGAATTAAGCGGAGATATTCATGAATACCTTGGGTCTTTCTTTACCAAGGAAGATGCTCCCGCCCAAGTCATTGTGAGATAATATTTAGAGATTGCATTTACAGATGATAATTTGTTACAAAACAATAGTCATTTGGGCAAATGCCGGTTAGTTATGGAAAACCAGCTTGGATTGGTTCAGGGTAAATCACAGTTAACTTGTTCTACATACTTAACTTAACGGATCCATCCATTCCCAACAGTATGTTGTCACTCTTGATATCTCTGTGGATAACCTGATTGGAGTGAAGGAATTCCAGAGCTTGTAAACACTGTTGGAAAGGGAAAAAATGCATCATATTACAAATACTTTTCCATGTCTGTTGTAAGCACAAAGGAGCAACTGTAGAGAGAGTAAGACAGAGCTATCAGTCAGGATTTTACGGGCTCCCAGGAGATGGGGTAAAATCCAAGCTGATATCAACACACTCTTCATTTCAGATTTCCAGCACTTGCAGTAGTTTTGTTGTTGTACCAGATATGGATTGCTTTAAGTTGCAAACAATCACCCAAGATAACACTGCTTTAAAACATAGTGTAAATTCTAAAATATTAGTTAACAGAAGATCATTCTATACAGCAAAATCTGTTCTTCATTCACTGACTAAGCAACCTTTAGATTTTTGAGCAAGACCAGGGATTTATTACCAATTTACTTGAATTATGGGATGCTTTGTTCTAAAAGTTCACAAAGAACTGCCTTTTCAAAGAGCATTTATGAAAAAAGAAAGGATAATTTCATTCCTATACAATGGACTGGATTCAAAGTTATATCCAATAAAATAACAACTTGTTACCGTCTATGCCAAACAGCTCAAGTTAATGAGCAGTTTACTTCCTAAGTAATCCCAACAGAATCTACCATGAAGTCCCTAAACATCTATTTTCACACTCTGGGTGATAGAAGGAAATGGTGACATTACTCATGAGTCTGCGAGTGCCAAGATGGTCAGTTTTCACAGTGGCTTGGCAATAGGTGTCAATTCCAAAAACATCTGGTATCCACCTCACATTTGACACGTGGTAGGATATGCTTCTTGTCAATTGGTCTCTTCAGCCATTAGCCGTGGTGTAGCAGATGAAACTTACTCCAACCCCAGTGGGTTTACTGTATGCTCATCATCCTTTGTAGGTGGAAGGATGCCAATGAGAGAGGACTGATTCAACAATTGTTGAGAGTCATTGTTTGTGTGAGGCCATTTCTCCTGTCTGCCTGAACCCTGGAGAAGCAAGTAGCACAAGTGGAATAGCCTACTAGCCTGGGGAAGAACTATTATTTTCCAGAATCAGACATGAACCCTACAGCTTGTAAGTAACATCATGTTTTATGACTCCTTCTCCATTCGCCACTCTCCTGCTGTATCAGATATCGCTGTAGCCATTTCTGTAGCATGTTACTGCAGTGCTGCCAAACTTCACAAGAAACCAGATTTGTGTTTTATTTACCTTAACAGTTTCTACTCCTCAAAAGTGCAGATTTTGTCAAGTAAACAACTAAGTTGGTCAAAGCATAAATGAAAAGAAAAAAAGGTGAATATAGCACAGGAGTTATAATGCTTCTCAGTGGGAGTTGATTGCCTTGGCAATGGATAGGCTTTCCCAGATTCGTGAAGTTGCTTTGGACATAAATGAGAAATGGGTATGAAAACATTAATAGGATCCCAATGACATGCTATCTAGGGCCCAAGGAGCAGAATTCACCAGCTGAAGCAAGTTGGCAACCGTTTCAAAGGATAAAAGCTGGTCTTCTGATAGGTCAGGTGCTCCTGTTTTTCCATGGGAGTAAGTTCACCTTCCCTCCTCCTCCATAAAACCCTTTGCCATCACTTAACAAGAGGCCAGTGCCTCATCAAAAGCTACCAGATCTTCACTTGCCAAGAGCCTACTTTGCATCTAATGTTTGCCCATTCCAGTTAGGAAATGAGAACATAAGAGTAAGGCATAAGAAGTAGGCAGTTTGGTCTTTTGAGGCTGTTTCATCACTCAATACAACCATAGCTGATCTCATCGCGGCCTCAACTCAGCTTTCCTGCCTGTTCGCTAAATCTTTTATTCCATTGCTATATTAAAAATCTATCAACTCCTTAAATTTATTCAAGGTCTCAGCATCTACCATACTCTGGGGTGCCAATTCCAGAGATTTACAATCTTGTGACAGAAGTAATTTATCTCCATTTCTGTATTAAATCTGCTACCTTTATCCTAAAAGGATGGCCTCTCGTCTAGATTGTCTCATGAAGTAACATCCTCTTTGCTTCTGATTTGTCAATCCTCTTTAACATCTTTTCTACTGTAAATAGATCTCTGATCATTCTTCTAAACTCCAGAGTATAGGCCCAAACTGTTCAATCTCTCTTCATAAGGCAAGCCCCTCTCTGAAATCAATCTAGTAAATTTCAGGTGAACTGCCTCCAATGCAACTATACTCCTCCTTATGTAATGAAACCAAAACTGTACATAATACTCAAGCTGTGGTTTCACTATGGACTGTCTGAATGGTGCCAATGGGTTACAATACTTTGGACCTGAACTTCAAGCTAGCAAATGGGTTTTAATAGATACTGTCTCTGATACTACTTACGTACCTCAGTGAATAAACTGGCTAGATTATGTGATTAATTCCAATTGAAACTTGAGCCACAAGCTTTTCGCTCAGTGGCGTTGCTACCATTGAACCAAGGCGGATAGTTAGATAAAGGATCAACGACTATTAATGTAGCATTTGCTATTCTAATAGATGCCATATAGGCCTTGATTCAGGTGATTAAATATAGGTTGAACATTGGGCAAATCATACGGCAAGTAATTATACAAGGAGGTGATGGCATAGTGGCATTGTCCCGGGGTAGTAATCCAGTGACCCAGGCTTATGGTCTGGACACATGGGTTTGAATCCCAGCACAGCATGTGGTGAAATTTTAATTCAATGAATAAATAATGAATTAAAAGCTAGTAAAATGGTGACTGTAAAAACCCATCTGATTCACTAATGCCCCTGCGGGAATGCAAATCTGTCAGTCGTTCTCACCTGATCTGACCTACATATGACTCCGAACCCATAGCAATGTGGATGACCCTTAAATGGCCCAGGAAGCTGCTCAATTGTATTGAGCCACTACAAAGGTGATAAAATTATGAAACCTGATAGAACACCCAGCATGACCAAAGCATCAGCAACCACAATGGTACTCACACAGTTTTAGTGATCCTGAGAAGTCCTCCTTACCAACATCTTGGGGTTGATCACCATCCCTGGGTATACTGTTGTCAAGTGGGACACTTGGTGCCATATACAGTTGGGAAGAAGTTGCCCTATAGGACCCAACATTGACTCCGGACTTTAAAGTTTTAGCAAAGATCTGCAGCTCGGGTTGTGGGTGAGGTTGTTGACTTGCTTGCCGAGCTGGCTTGTTCTCGTTCAGACGTTTCGTCACCGTGCTACGTGACATCGTCAGTGAGGCCTCTCAACCACATGTTGAGACATCTGAATGAAAACAAGTTAGCTCAGTGAGCAAGTCAACAACCTCATTGACTCTGGACCCCATGAAATCTCATTTGGAATATTGTATTCAGTCTGATCACATCATTATAGGAAGGATGTGGAAGCTTTAGAGAGGGTGCAGAGGAGATTTACCAGGATGCTGCCTGGACTGGAGGGCAGGTCTTATGAGGAAAATTTTGAGGGAGCTAGGGCTTTTTTCATTGGAGTGAAGAAGGAGGAGTGGTGACTTGATAGAGGTATACAAGATGATGAGAGGCACAGAAGCGATTCTTAGATAGGCACATGGAGGATAGTAAAATGTAGGATATGCAGGGTGGTTTGATCTTAATAGGATAATAGGTCGGCACAACATCGTGGGCCAAAGGGCCTGTACTGTGCTGTACTGTTCTACGTTCATGGTGTAAGGTCAAACATAGAGAGTCATAGAGTCATACAGCAGGGAAACAGACTCCATGGGCGAGGAAACCTCCTGCTCCTCCCACCTCCTGTGGGCTGATAAATCAGTACTCCACATTTTCACCCACTTTCTGTCATCCAAGTGATGTTCAAAGAGACAAATAGGTGAGGGTCTTCAATGTCCATCACCAAGGGTGGCTTGGTAGCAGCAATATGACCAAGCTGGTTAAATCCTAAAAAGACACGACTGCTAGATTGGGCTTCTGGTAGGTGGTGAGGGAACCAACAAGAGGGAAAAATCTTACTTGACCTCATCCTCACCAATCTACCTGCATCTGTCCATGACAGTATCGGTAAGAGTGACCACCGCACAGTCCTTGTGAAGGTGGAGTCCTCCCTTCATACGGAGGATGCCCTCAATCACATTGTTTGTGCAGTGATTATAAGGAGGGCAGCCAGGTGGACTTCATTGAACAGGAGTTCCCTGATTAGACCAGATTAACAGCCACAATCGGAGTCCTGGCTGATGGATATAAACAGGAGTGTCAGAGATTCTGCTCACTGAGAAAGCTGAAGCAGTGTCAAGAAATCTCCACGTGTAAATAAAGGGTGACTTGCTGATGGGATACTGGCCTCTGTGGAGTTACTTCAGTGGTGACAAGAGAAAAGCACACTCCTAAAGAAACTCACTTGCAACAGTTGCCTTTGAGTTAGGGTAAGCATTTCTGGCATCATGCCATTATTTGGGAAGCTTGACTAATTTGATCCTGCCATCGAACACTGGGCCCAGTATGTGGAAAGAATGTGTTTTTTTTTAAACCAAGCAAAACACTTTGGGACAGATGAAAAGCAATGAGTAATTCTCCTGACAGCTTGCGAACTGGTAGCTTTTTCGGTTATTAGGAGCCTAACTTTCCCTGAGGCACCAGACACTGAAAGCTTTCAAGAGTTGGTGGATTTAGTTAAGGAATATTATGACCCCAAGTCATCTCTAATTCAGAGATGCTATCAGTTTTACTCGGTAAATCGGGAATCGGGGAAATAGGTATGTGGATTTTGGACTAGGTTAGAAATGACTATCAGACGTATGTGGCTTTGGTTTAACCCTTAATGAGATGCTGAGAAACCATTTGGTATGTAAGATTATGATGTAACCATGCAAAAGCAGCTGCTAGCTGAAGCCCAACTGGAATTCAAATAGGATCTACAAATGGATTTATCACTGGAAAATGCAGCAAGTGGAGGATATGAGTAGGGTATATGCAAGGTATTCTGAAGGAAGGGGACACCCTTGCCAATCCAACTGAGCTAGGGGTACACCACTTTAGTGGAGGAAAATGCATAACCTCCACCTCACTCAGGACATATCCTGAACAGAGGGACTCTGGGTCAGCCCACAGCAAAACCCCCAAAACTAAAGCCAAGCCTCAGCCAAATGGTTTAAAATTTTCTTCAGGATCTGGGCCAACAAAGCTGGCCATGAGTCACATGTACTTGTAATTGCAGTTAGATAGAGATTCCCAGAAGTATGCTACAACTAATACCCATAAGGGCTTGTACTAACATATGAGACAGCCATTTGGGGTATCGTCAGCCCGTGCAATTTTCCCAGCGGACAATGAAAAATTACTCCAGGTCGCCATTTATCTAGATAATGTGGAGTAAAAGGGAAGACCAATAAGGTGCACTTAGAGAACTTGGACATAATCCTTAGATATTTCTCCCAGATGGTCATACACTTTAGAAGGGAAAAATGTGTCTTTTGGGCACTCAAGTGTCCTATTTGGGCTACAGAGTCTGCAAGACTGGATTACACCTTTTGGAAGATAAAGTGAGGGCAAGCAAAGGTGCCCCCACTCCCACATCTGTACTAGAGTTTAGGTCTTTCCTTGGGCTTATTAACTATTATGGAAAGTTCAACAAAACCTGGCCTCCATCCTGGCACCTTTGCATCAACTCCTAAAGAAGAGTCAGCCTTGGAAATGGTAAGAACTGTAGATGCTGGAGTCAGAGATAACAGTGTGGATCTGGAGGAACACAGCAGATCAGGCAGCATCAGAGGAGCAGGTAAGTTGACGTTTCAGGTTGGGTCCCTTCTTCAGAAATGGGGGAGGGCAAAGAGGGTTCAGAAATAAATAGGAGGGATGGGGCTAAGAAAAGTAGGTGGGATGGGGATAGGTGAGCGCAGGTAGGGAGTGGTGGGGATTGGTCAGTGAGGTGGGAAGAGTGGATAGGTGGGAGAGAAGATGGACAAGTTGTGTCAGGGCAAGGAGGCGGGGATGAGAGGGAGAGTCGGTCATGGAATGAGGTTATGCAACTGGTAAAATCTACATTTAGGCCACTGGATTGTGGGCTCCCAAGGCAGAATATGAGGTGCTGCTCCCCCAGTTTGTGGGTGGCATCATTGTGACACTGGAAGAGGCTCAGGATGGACATGTTGCTCAGGGAGTCAGAGGGAGTCGAAATGGTTGGCGACTGGAAGGTGTTGTCGTTTCTTGCGAACAGAGCGCAGGTACTCTACAAAAAAAAAAAAGAGTCTGAGCCTTCGGTTGGTCTCACTGATGTAGAAGAGGCCACATTGGAAGCAGTGGATGCTATAGACCACATTGACAGACATGCAGGTGAACCTCTGTCTGATGTGGGAGGTTTGTTTGGTGCCTTGAATGGAGGTTGGTGGCGGGGGGGGGGCGGCGAGGTGTAGGGTCAGGCATAGTACTTCCTGCAGTTGCAGGGAAAGGTGCCGGGGGTGGTGGAGCAGACGAGGGAGTCGCGGAGAGTGCAGTCCCTACAAAAGGCAGATATGGGTGGGGAGGGAAATATATCTTTGGTTGTGGGGTTGGATTGTAGGTGGCAGAAGTGGCGGAGAGTGATACATTGGAGATGGAGGTCGGTGGGGTGACGTGAGGACATGGGGGATTCTGTCTTTGGGCCTGCAGGAGAGGAAGAAGCGGAGGGCTTTTAGGCCATCCGCCGGGGGGATACAAGTGTACAGGGTTTGGATGTTCAATCATAACAGACCCAAAACGTCAACTTTCCTGCTCCTCTGATGCTGCCTGGCCTGCTGTGTTCCTCCAGCTCCACACTTATCTCTGACTCCAGCATCTGCAGTTCTTGCTATCTCTAAACAATTTCTAGGGTGTTGGATGCCTGAAGAACACAACTGTGGTTTATGAGAAGAAAAAATAATGACTAAACATGAAATGATTAAAAGACTCATACTCTGCCACACAGCACATTTTGTATACAGGACATTTTCCCTGTTTTCACCCCCATTTTTTGCAACAGACAGTCCACTCTTTAGCCACAAGGTGGTGCCAAATCTCAAATTGATACTACTGCTATTCTGGGAAGTAGTGGTTTCTCACGGAGGTGAAAACAATTCTAATTTTGTGACTTGTCATCTTATGTGCCAACCTCTAACTTTACTACTTGCTATGTGCACTCTTACAGTCTGTCAAATTCTGTGTAAATTGGAAAGCACACCACCTTGCGATGCACATGAAAGGCTAATTAACACAATAGAGGCTCATGGAATTGGAAGGCCAGTGTAAACTTGGATTAGCAATTGGTGGATTGATTAAAAAAGCAAATTGTGAAAAATGATTATTTTTCCAGGCTAAAGCACTGCATACAGTCATTGTATCTCAAAACATAATGATCCAAGCAGCGAATAAATAACTGGTATGCAGCACAGAGTAGAATTTCAAACTTTGATGATGACGACAAAGTGGCAAGCAGTGAGCAGGATACAAATGCATCACAGTAGACATAGATAGGCCAGCAGTATGGACAGAAAAGTGGAAGATGGAATTTTGCACAGATGTAGAAAATGTACACTTCTTCAAAACTGTGAGGTTATGCATTTTGGCAGAAATGATTGAGACAGGAAATACAGACACATTTGTAAAGAGTGTACAGGAGTAGAGAGACCTGTGGGTGCATGAAAATAAATTTTTGATGTTGACAGGACATATTGACAAAGCGTTGGCAAAGCATATGGAATCTTTGACTTCATAAATTAGAGGGCTTGTGTGCAGAAACAGAGAAGTTATGATGAGCGTTTTTAAAGCGCTGATTAAGCCACAATTAGTATAGTGTGTTCAGTTCTGGTTACCACACAGGAAGAATAAGACCATTTGGCTTCTTGAGCCTGCTCCACCATTCAATAGGATCATGGCTGATCTGACATTCTTCATGACCACTTTCCTGCTCTTTCCTCGTAACCCTTGATTTCCCTACTGATCAAGAATCTATCTCAGCCTTAAATGTACACAAGGACTCTGCCCCCACAGCTCTCTGTGGCAAGTTGTTTAAATACTTAAAACCCTCCAAGAGAGAAGAAATTCTTCCTCATCTCAGTCTTAAATTGGAGCTCCTTTATTCTGAGACTTCGTCCTCTGGTCCTAAATGAGTGGAAACATCCTCTCCGCATTTACCCTTTCAAACCCCTTAAGAATCCTCTACGTTTCAATAAGCTCACCTCGCGTCCTTAGACTCCCAACCTGTTTATTGTTTGCTCATAAGACAAGCCCTCCATACCAGGTAAAATCCTAGTGAGCCTTCTCTGAACTGTTTCCAATGAAATGATATATGTCCATTAGTAAAAGGAGCCAAAACTGCTCACAGTATTCCAGACATAGTCTCACCAGCATCCTGTATAGTTGCAGTAAGACTTTCCTACTCATACTCCAACCCTCATGAAATAAGGGCCAACGTTCCATTAGCCTTTCTGATTATCGGCTAGCTTTGTGTTTCGTGCACAAGCCACCCCGATTCCCGTTGTGTTGCAACTTTTTGCAGTTTTTCTCAGTTTATGCTATTTTACCATCTTTTGCTCTCCCTTCCAAAATGAGCAACTTCACATTTTTTCCACGTTATACTCCATTTGCCAAATTTTTGCCTATTGACTTCACCTATCAATATCTCTCTAAATTGTATCTCTCTCAGAACTTGCCTTTCCACCTATTTTTTGCGTAATAAAGTACATTCACTTCTTTCCACCAAGTCATTAATACGTCTTGTGAACAGTTGCAGACCCTGCAGTCATCCCAGGTGGAACCCAACCTAAAAACAAATCCATTATCCTCACCCACTGTTTCCTGCCCTTGGAGCCAATTCTCCATTCATGCCAACATATGATCCCCAACACCATGGGCTCGTATATTATGACCTTTATCAGGTAACCAGAGACGCTGCAGAGAAGATATAACAAATGTTCTTGGGATGAGGGGGTTTTACTGACAAGATAGTTAATTTGAAGAGGATGAGGCTGTTTTCCTTGGAGCAAAGGAGATTTGATAGAGGTGTATTCGATTATGGCAGGTTTTGGTAAGGTAGACAAAGAGAAGTTGTTCTAATTAGCCACTGTTCCATGGTTACAGATTGAAAGTTTAGGCAAAAGATGCAAGGAAGAACATCTTGATGCAGGTAATGACTCGGAACTTGCTACCTGCCAAAGGTGATGAAATCAGTGATGATCATTAATTTCAAAAGGAAATTGGATGGCCTTAAAGGAAACAAACTTTCAGAGTGATGTGGATGGACCAGGGGAGGCAATGGCCTAGTGGCATGATCACTAGACTGTGAATCCAGAGATCCAGATAACATTCTGGGGACCTGGGTTTGAATCCTGCCACAGCAGATGGTGGAATTTGAATTCAATAAAATACCTGGAATTAAGATTCTAATGATGACTATGAATCTACTGTCGATTGTCGGGAAAACACATCTGGCTCACTAATGTCCTTTAGGGAAGGAAGCTGACATCCTTACTTGGTTTGGCCTAGATGTGACTCCAGGCCCAAAGCAACGTGGTTGACTCTCAACTGACTTCTGGGCAATAAATGCCGCCTAGCCAGTAATGCCCTCATCCCATTAATGAATAAAGGAACAGGGAAAGATACTGACTGGGTTGTTCTACAGACAGTCAACATAAACAACTTTGACTGAATGGCCTACATCTGTGCAATAATGACCCTGTCTTTAAACTTGAATTGAAAAACTAGCATCTGTAATGGTGATTTAGACATAAACAAAGTTGCTGGAAAAGCTCAGCAGGTCTGGCAGCATCTTTGGAGGAGAAAACAGTTAACGTTTCGGGTCCGGTGACCCTTCCTCAGAACTGATGGCGGCTGGGAAAACATCAGTTTATATGCAGAAAATAGGGAGGTGGGTGGGGTAGAGAGTAAACGATAGGATAGAGCCCAAAGAGGGAGAAAGACAGTTGGACAGACAAAGGAGTTGCTAACGATCAGGCTGGGAGGGTGAATAATTGTTAATGGGGACTGTTAGTGACTAACAACAGGGGGTGTGTAGTGGCATGCTATGTGGTAACAAGGCCTGGTATGTAGGGTGGGGGGCTGGGACATGGGAGAGTTTAGGCCCTAAAATTATTGAACTCAATATTGAGTCCGGAGGGCTGTAGGGTCCCCAAGCGGAAAATGAGGTGTTCTTCCTTCAGCTTGCGCTGGGCTTCACTGGAACACTGTAGCAAGCCGGAGACAGAGATGTTGGCCAGGGAGCTGGGAGGTGTGTTAAAGGGAGGGGAGGGGAACATGTGTCTGGTGGTGGCATCTTGCTGGAGGTGGCGGAAATGGCGTCTGATGATCTTCTGGATGTGGATGCTGGTGAGATGGTAGGTGAGGATAAGGGGAACCCTATCGCTGTTGCGGGTGGGAAGAGAAGGGGTGAAGGCAGAAGTGCGGAAGATGGGTCGGACCCGATTGAGGGCCCTGTTGACAACGGAGCTGGGGAATCCCCGGTTGAGGAAGAATGTGGACATTTCGGAGGATCCCTTGTCGAAGTTGGCCTCATTTGAACATATGCGATGGAGACGGAGGAACTGAGAGAATGGGATGGAGTCTTTACAGGAAGTGGGGTGTGAGGATGTATAGTCCAGGTAGCTGTGGGAGTCGGTGGGTTTGTAATGGATATAGATTTAGACATGTTGTGCAAACCAAATTGGATTCATTAATGTCTCGCAAGAAAGGAAACCTACTGTGCAGGCATGGTCTCGTCAGCAAATGGGTTCACACCCATAGCAAGCTGGTTGACTCTCAAGTGCCCTCAGAAGTGATATCGCAAGTTTTTGTATTCAAGAAACTATTCACAACTATCTTCTCATGTGCAATTAATGCTGGCCTTCCCAGCAATGTTCCCATCCTTTAAATTAGTAAGAACTGTAATATGAAGTTTGAGTAGATAAAGCTTGGTTTAAGCATTGTCACTTCTTTCTAAAACAAAAAAGTATGCTACTGCTGGTTCGTCCTGGATCAAAATGCACCTTAAAAAACAACTCTCCCACATTGACCATAGATCACAATTGCATGCACCGTACATGAAAACAAAATAATGTTTAAATCCCCTCCTTTTGAAGCCATCAAAAATGAAACATGCTGTGGTGCAAGATGATGGTTTGACTGACTTGCAACATAAACCTCTTACACTGCTTGGATTTGTGCAAAGATGACAGTCTGAGTTGCAAATTACTGTAAAATTTAGACAAATTGGATGGACTGTACTTAATGCAGCTACTCCCAATTAGTCCTGTGTCACTAAGGTCAATACTGTTTCTCAACTCAAACATATTGGAGCTGTTCCAGATCAACGGTAACCTGAGATCTGTTTAGAACGTAAATTAAGAAATTTTCAGATTTACCAGTCTGAATACAGCTGCAGGATCTTTTAAAACCTCAGGGGATAGTTGTACTTGATCTTTTGTGAGGCATCCTAGGTCCCTGCGGGCATGGGTCCCATCATTATGGCTACGAGTCATGGCCAACAGCAGAGCCGTCATATATAAAGCAATAATTAACACATGACATAACCAGGATGGTTTCGTAAAGGGAAAATCACGTCGATCAATTAAGAGGCTGCCTTAGAGACCCCTGTCCATTTTGGATGACTGCGCAGGTGAGAAGGTCAGACAGAGTGCCCGAGGCTCCAGGCAGTTCCATCAGAAGAGCTGGTTACCTACACGGAAGAGATGGCAAGGTGTCCCATTGTGGATGGGTCCTCTGGGGACTTCAAATTAAACTCCTCCAGATGGTGGTCTGCAGTTGCTGCTGGTGACCCTCTGGAACCCAGGGCCCTGGGGGTTCAGGGTAGATACATGATCTAAAAGCCTGTAGCTGGGAGACCACTCCCAGACACAAGGTGGCTCTGGTGCAACTAAGGGCTGATCAGCTATCAGGAAGATACCAGCAGCATCACTGATCTTCTCCCAAGTGGGCACATAGCTATTAAAAAATAGCTACCTATTAGAGAGCAGGTGGCTTCCACATTGGCAAGGTGGCACAAAGGTTGGAATAAGAGAATTTTCGTCCCGACCTTCCAACCTCCATATGACTGGTAAGAATCTGTCCAATAATCAACATTACCTAACAATTTTTGACACTGAATTGTTCTGGAGAGGGTGCAAAGAAGACTTACTAGAAAGTTGCCAGGGCTGGAGAACTGTAGCTATGAGGAGATTGGAGAGGTTGGGGATTTTTCCTCAGAACAGAGAAGGCAGAGGGTGATATGATTGAGGTACACAAAATAGTGAGGGGTAGAGATAGAGTAGACAGGAGGAACCAGTTTTCCTTGGCAGAGAGTTGAAAAACCAGGGGTCACAGAATCAAACTACGTGGCAGATGGATTACAGGGGATGTGAGGAAAAAGCTTTTTGTGCAGAGGGTGGTGGGTATCTGAAATTTGCTGCTCAAACTGGGATGGAGACAGAGACCCTAAGCTCTTAAAGTGCAGACTCTTAAGTGTTACAAGCTGCAGGGCTATGGGCCACAGGATTAGAAAGGGTATCTGGGTGCCTTTGGGTCAGCATGGACAAGATGGGCCAAATACCCCTTTCTGTGCTGTATCATTTCTATAGTTTGAAACACTCCTGTGTAATGTCCGAGTGTTTTATGACCCTAAGGTTCTTATACAAGTTGTTGTTGTACATCAGCATGAAGACTTACCAAAAAAAATTCACTAGTTCCCAGAGTAAATGCAGTCTGGGGTAAGCTGACTTGTTTACGTTTCTCCAAGGCTGTCATGCTCATTTGAGATTATTCTTAATTCAAAATATACTCAGTCAACATCACAGCAAAGCACCAAGGACTTTCCAATTTAATTAATTTCAATTACTTCAAGCAATTCAATTTCTTGACAACAAATTACTTAGTATCCCTACCTTCTGACTGTAATTAAATATCATCGTGGCCTTTATCGGAGACTTCACTGCAAAGATAGCTGTTGCTTAAGGAGGAAACCAGCAATCCCAGTAGTTTATTCTATTTTCATTTCAAAAGTCACATGCTAAATTATTCTAGATGAAAAACTGAAACAAACTAGTGTTTCTTATTCCTAAGGCGGCATCTGTATTGTTTATGTTCATTTATTAGGGTACACAAAATGGGCTGAATTTAGCAGTCACGGTGGTGACCTCATCTATTGGCCAGAGAGCTTGTAACTACTCTGCTGTGGCTGTGACTATTTCAGAGAACTTCAATAGGATTAAATCTCAATCAGGAATTTACCTACCTATCATCAGCAACTCCTCAGTCCCAGCAGTGCCATCACTGGGGCTGCAATAGACTCCAGACTCGGAGGAGGGCTGGACATGAGGGATGGTATCTGTGAGATCAGTCATGCAATCCCTGGTGAGTAGTGGGGTTGATGCAGCAGGGAATTATATTTTTAATTCATTCATAAGATGTGGTCGATGCCGACTGGGACAACATTAATTGCTGACTCCGTGCTTCCCTCGAGAAGGTGGCAGCATGCTACCTTCTTGAACCGCTGCAGTTTATTTAATGTACCCACTGGAGGGAGGTAATGGGGAGACAATGGCCTAGTTGTATTATCATTGGATTGTTAATCCAGAGGCCCAGATAATGTTCTGGGGACCCAGGTTCGAATCCTGCCACAGCAGATGGTGGAACTTGAATTCAATTAAAAATATCTGGAATCAAGAATCTGATGACCATGAACCCATTGCTGATTATCAGAAAAACCCATCTGGTTCACTAATGTCCTTTAGGGAAGGAAACTGCCATCCTTACTGGTCTGGCCTACATGTGATTCCAGACACACAGTAATGTGGATGACTCCTAACTGCCCTCTGGGCAATTAGGGATGGGCAATAAATGCTGCCCGATCAGTGATGCCCTCATCCCATAAACTGCTAAAGGAAAAACAACCCCACAAAGCTATTAGGGAAGGAGTTTCAGAATTTTGATCCAGCAACACTGAAGGAACAACAATTACAGTTTAAAGTCAGGGTGGTAGTGAATGGCTTGGAAGAGAACCTGCAGTAAGAATTTAATTCTTACTTCGAATTTCTGCAGTGCATCTTCTGCAGATACGTACTGCTGCTATACAGTGTCAGTAGCTAAGGGAGTGGATGTTTCTGGATGCGGTGCCATTCAAGTGGACTGCTTTGTCCTGGATGGTGTCAAACTTCTTGATGTTACTGGAGCTGCACCCATCCAGGAAAGTGGGGAGTATTGCATCACTCTCTTGACTTGTGCCTTGTAGATGATGGACAGGGTTTGGTCAGAGAGGTGAGGTACTCATCACAAGATTTCGCACCTCTGACCTGCTTATAGCCACTGTTTTAGTATGGCTAGGTCAGTTTAGTTTCCAGTCAATGTGTTATGAAATTGGGTAGAATATCCATGAATTGGAAGGCAGGAGATTAAAAATGATCATGGGGGAGAAAATAAAAAAAAAAAAGTGGTCCTTTTAAGAATTGTATGCTTGGAAGTTTATAAATCCAGGCGCACAGAGAGTGCCCGAACGGAAACGTTTTGTGTTGAACAGCCAAGCAGCACGTTTCCAAGACAAGTTTGAATTTGGCCAATTGATTTAAAGCACCTAGATATAGAAAGCCAATTGAGTTTAATGATGGTGTTAACAACCTGAAACTAATCATATTATAAGAATTTGATTATGTCATTACAGGTATATAAAAGATGTGGACATTTGGAAAATCTGAGAGAGCCAACTGCCATCTGAAAGAGAGGCATCTGCTACCTGCCAGAGTTAGCACCATTCAGCTCTCAGAGAAAGCCTATCTAATTAATCAAAAGGTACCAAGGTACTTTAGCTCAAAGTTCCCACTTAAAATTAGATAAAACATCCCTGATAGCAGAATTAACGGAAGAAAGGGGTTTGTGAAGAGACCGGAAATGACGGAATATTCCAGATGACAGTCTGCAAAAACTTGGAGAGATCAAGTTATAATTTATTGCTTCTTAATAATTGGGTTTATTTTAGTGGGACTTGTCTTTATTTAAACAGTATTCCAGTAGAATTTAGACTAGTTAGGAAGTAGTTAGTAGTCCAAGGGGGAATTGTCAGTTTGTTAGTAATTTTGTTAATTTGTTCATTGTTGAGTTAAATAAATTGTTTCTTTTTACTTGTAAAGTGGAGATCAGGGATTTTCTTTTAACCACTAATAATAAATTACAAGGGGAAAGATGAGGTTTCGGTGTGCTTCTGGGGTAATTATTAGAGAGGAGCCCCTACTCCTATCATAACAGACTGGGGCTTGTATTTTAGTTTAATCATCAGAGGGGTTCAGCTATTCACCATATGTAACAAATGGTAACCCCCAGGATGTTTGGTAGTGGGGACAGTGATGGTTATTCTGTTGAATGTCAAAAGGGTAATGGTTAGATTCTATTTTGAAGAAGATGGTCATTATTTTATGCTTGTATAGCACGAATGTTACTTGCCACTTGTCAGCACAAGACCATTGTCCAGGTCTTGCTGCATTTTGACACACACTGCTTCACTATCCAAGGAGTTGTGAATGGTGCTGAACCTTATGCAATCATTAGCAAACAACCCACTTCTCACTTTATGAGAGGGGGAAGGTCATTGATGAAGCATCCGAAGATGGTTGGGCCTAGGACACTACCGTGAGGAACTCCTGCAGAGATGTCTTGGGATGGAGATGACTTGCTTCCAACAACCGCAACCATCTTCCTATGTATCAGTATGGCTACAACCAGTAGACAGCTTGCCCCCTGATATCCAGTCTTACTAGGGCTCCTTGATGCCACACTCCGTCAAATGCAGCCTTGACATCAAGGGTTATCATGCTAATCTCATCTCTGGAATTCAGCTCCTTTGTCCATGTTTGAACTAAGGCTTCAATAAGGTCAGGAGCTGAGTGGCCCTGGTGGAACCCAAACCAGGTATCACTGAGCAGGTTATTGCTGAGCGGATATTGCTTGATAGCACTGTTGATGATACCTTCCATCTCTTTACTGATGATCGAGATTCGACTGATGGGGCAGTAACCGGCAATGTTGGATTTATTCTACATTGTGTGTACAAGACGTACCTGGGCAATTTTCCACATGGTTAGATAGACACCAGTGTTGCAGTTTTACCCAAACAGGTTGGCAAGGGGCATGGCAAGTTCTGGAACACAAGGGCAACTACTGTGCTCAACATTTAACATTTCAATATTTCAAATGTGAAATACTAAAAATTGTGCTTACCTCCCGGCACACTGCTGCTATCTGACCTTCATCCATACAGGTCTCTGTGACTACATCTGTCAAAGAACCTCCAGCCAAGTATTCCATTACTACCCAGAGTTCATCCCCTACAAGGTAACTGACAAAGCAAAACAGCGACCACTCAGAAACTTGTTTAAAGAATAATCATTATTAGCAAATCTTAAAGGTGGCCCAACATTACGTGCAAAGCATGAAAAGCAACAAGATATGACTTTTTTTGAGGATGTGAATGCAAGGACAGTTCATGACTGGGCAGTGTAGAGGGTAGTCAGAATCACTCCCAGACATGAACTCCTGATCTCACTGTGTGAACAATTCAAGCACAATGCCCAGGGGGCTTTAAGCAATTGGCCCCTCTCCCTGGTATTCGATAAGTATGATAACAATGATGATGATTGTACTAAGCATGATAAATGAGCAGTACGATCCTAAAAATAGCCATCACAGCATTGTCTCTAAGGGAGGGATACAACAGCACCTTTACAGGAATTTTTGTGGATCAGTCAGAAACAGACTGGTATGGGGAACCCATGTGGTGAATTTTACACAGGCTGGACTGGGCAGATTCCTTCCAAACCATCACCTGGTCAAAAATGCGGTCAGTGCCTCGCTGGCTTTAGATCGCCATGAGTGGCCTTAAAAGGGAGAGTGTGGTGGTCTTGACCTTGAGCACTGCCACCCAATTTGATTGGCTGACAGCCAAGAAGTCCCAGCAACACTAGAACACTCTAGTGACTGTTGATCAGACCACAAGGACTGCCAAGGAGGAGGAGCATGGACACTGGGACTTCAATGTGAGTCTGAAGATTTTGTCGGGAAGGATTGGATCACCAGTTGGGAGTTTGGAGTTTGAGGTTATGGGGAGATACAGAATCAAATACAGGTGGGTTCTGTCCTGAGGAACAGTGCCCAGAATCAACACAGGAGACTCCTCAAAACCGGATACAACCTACACTTCCTGCTTTTATTCTGAGCTATTAAAAGTTGTGAGCTGGCCTCCTTCCTTCCATCCGCCCACTGCATTAGGGCAGCGGAGGTGCTGAAGTGATCTTTATTTGGCAACTTAACAGCCATGAATAGGCCCAGCAGTGAGAGGTCAGCTTGATACCTTAACCCTCTACTCAATGTAATATGGGAGAACAGTTTGAGGAAGAGCAGGAGGACAGAAGGCTGGCCACCCACTTTGTTTTGACTGCTCCCCTATTTCCAATACAGTTGCGATGGTCGCTGTGGTGTTGAGGGGGAGGGTGGTCATAAAACTCCATGTTTCAAACCCTTCTAAAAAAAATGTCAAACCACAGATAGGCTGGGACTTTTTTTTTCATTGGAGCGTAGGAGGTTGAGAGGAGACCTTGTAAAAAAGGTTCATAAAATAAATGGTAGTTGTCTTTCCCCTAAGATGGGGGAATTTCAAGAATAGGGGCATATTTTTAAAGGTGGCAGGAGAGAGATTTAAAAAAAGACAGGAGGGACAATTTTTTTTTTTTAAAAACACAGAGGGTAGCTCATGTGTGGAACAAACTTCCAGAGGAAATGGTGGATGCAGGTATCATTACAATGTTTAAATGACATTTGAATAAGTAAGTGAATAGGAAAAAGGTTTGGAAGGAAATGGGCCAAGGGCAGGCAGGTGGGACTACTTTAGTTTGGGATTAGTGTCAGCATGGACTGTTTAGACCAAAGGGTCTGTTTTTGTGCCATATGACTCTACTTACCATTAGCAATCTTCCATAGCCACTGAATACTTGAGCAAGTGGATTTCATGTCACAGATATATCAAACTTTCAGTTCCACTCCTGTAGGTATTTACACCATATTTTGCACAGAGCTAACCAATATTTCTAAAAACAGTTTAGCGTATTTTATGAGCTCCTTCCATCCAAATGTAACAGACATCTTTTTAAGCTGCTTGTCCTTGCCCACAATTCAGCCACCTCCTGCATTGACTTCTATTGTTAATTTTAGCCACACGTTACTTTGTAGTCTTATTGAAGTCTAATTCTCTCCTGCCACCTTCCAGGTTTCTCGGAGCAATTCACCATTCAGGCTCAGAACTAAATCACCATTCCTTCCCAATACTGGATTAAAATCCTGGGATTCCCTCCCTATCAGCACTATGGCTATACATATGCCATTTGACTACAATGACTCAAGAAAAGCGGCTCTCCATCACTTGTTTAAGGGAAACTAGGGATAGGCAACAAATACTGGCTTCCTCTCTGATGTTCATGTCCCCTTAAAGAATATAATTTTTGAAATAATGAAAGAATTCCAACAGGACTAGACAAGGTAAACACAGGAAGGATGTTCCCGATAGCCAGGAAATCTAGAACCAGGGAATAGAACATTTAGGACTGAGAAGAGGATAAATTTCTTCACCACAGTGTTAACCGGTGGAATTTGCTACCACAGAAAGCTGCTGAGGGCAAAATATTGAATGATTTCAACAAGGAGTTAAATATAATACTTCAGGCTAAAGGGATCAATGGGTGTGGGAAGTGGGAACACAGTACTGATGATACTGGGTGATCAGCCGTGAGCATATTGAATGGTGGAGTAAACTTGAAGGGCCGAATGGCTCACTCCTACTCTCTATGTTTCTAGAAAAAGTACATTCTTAGATTTGTTGCAGAGGATGGGCCAGGCTCCAGGTATTAAAATTTAATCTGGACACTGTTGTGAGAAAAGTCATGGAGTATTCTATGTTTGGTATCTTTGTGATATTGTGTTTAAACACTGGACTGTAAAAAAAAAATCTGTTTTTACAAACAGGGATTTACCAGGATGGGTGCCTAATTTCACAGCATGAAATTTGACGTGTATTGTGAACTCTATTTTTGTGGCCGAGAGTTCCTGCAATGTGCTAAGGGTCAGGAGCTGACAAGTTGTTCTCCCCAGAAGCTGCCTGTGCTCTACAGTAAAAACTCAGTTTAAACCTGACAGAAACCGGTTATCTCCCCTGCAGCAGTTGCCGTGAGTTGTGACTTTTAAATGGATACATCAGACACTTGACACAAATTCTGTGTATCTTACAAACCAGGAAGTCTGGCCAACCGAAGGCGGATCATCTCACCATTAGGCTCTTTTGCTGTTGGTTGTGCTTGTGCGTTTATAAGGGATTAGCCGGCGGCGCTATACATCTGTTTACTTGTACCTGCAGGTTAATTATTTGTAATAAATAATAATCCTTTTTAGTGCAGAAACCTGGGCTATGCTTTCTAGCAACTTTGATATGACAGTCATATCAAAACTGGAGTAACGAGTGTACATTCATAAAAACTTTAACAGAAAGGGTTCAACTCGATTTATGGCCAACCCAGCAGGTCGTAACACTTTGAATACTTCCACCTTTTAGTTATAAAGATACTGGAAATGGAGGGGGCGATGGGAGAGGGAAGGGGGAAGCTGTTTAAACTACTGTAGGTGTGGGACCTTATTTGCTAAAACCTCCAGAATTACTTGCAAGCAGAATGCAGAACCTCGAGATTGAGGACTCACCTGTCTAAATAGTTCACTATGTTTGCATTCTTATTTTCCCTCATGACAAGGATTTCATTTATAATCAGCTCCTTCTTGGGTTGTTGCTGTAAGTTCATCTGCTTGATTGCCACCTGTAATCAGATTTGGTTGAGGTCAGAGGTTAGAGAGATAGTGTCTGACAGTATGTTTAGTTAAAAACCAAAACAGGCCACTTTCAATAGCGCATCCTTTGTTGTGGTAGATTCAGAACATCTCAGGTTTAATCTGTTTTGTTAGATGTGCAAGTCTAAGTTAGAATTGATTTGTTTTGCTTTCCCATAGATAGGATTCCTATTTTGAATTTAATCCAGCATTTTTTTGCTTCAATGTACATGTATGTGGGATATCTGGTGAGAAGGGGATGGAGTTTGATTTGACTCCACCTGTAAAGCTGACCTTGAGCCAAAACACAAGGTATGTATGCTTTTTATTCCAAAATAAATTTGATTGATTCACAAATGATGCAGTTTCAGCATAAATACAGTTGTAAGAGAAGCAATGTCAAAGCCTGTGCTATCAGCTGTTGCTTTTGTATTGCTATCTGCCTGAATTGGCCATGTTTCAAACAATGCACGTGGAACAAGTGATATGAAAGGAATTGGCAGCAAGTCAATGAAGAAAGTAAATTCTATATTTGAATTTTCCATCTCCCTCTCTTCATCAGTTTCCTCCTTTTTCCACAAAATGTCATACACATTCAGAGTGCAAATAATGAAAAGCACCTTCAATAAATCAGCTACACCACAACACTCAAACAGTGATATCGATAATAAAATACAGCTACCCCTCCTCCGATGTTTAACAATGTCTATCAAGATAAAAAGCCCTAGGGATAGAATGTCTCCGCTCTTCGCTGTCAAATGGTGGATGTACTGAACTGGAAATCAATTTAAATGCAATACAGTCAGATGGCTGTCAGCTTCAGAGTTCAAAATGTCAAACAAATGCCATGAATTTGGAAAGGACAAAGTTCCTCAGAGAAATGTATGCAGAATGTCTGGCAATTGATTAGAACCCACCTACAAATGTGAGTCAGCAAAAAGGAGGCGATAGAACTGGCAAATGAGGTTAGAGGGAGGTTATCAGTCAGCCTCACTGATGTTCAATGCTTATTCCAGATTGCAAGTGCAAGGCCAATTTCTAAAAATTTGGGGAATGTCCAAATGTTAGTCTGATTTGGATTCCATCAGAAAAAATAATCGCACCCTTAAAATCGAGTGTGAATGTGATAATTTAAGCAAAATGTTTGCTTCCATATTTGAAGACTGTAGGGTGCTACAAAAGTGCATCTTATAGAAGGCAATTGCAATTAAAATGAAAACCTAAAGAACAGCAGATGCTGTAAATCAGAACTGGAGGAAGGGTCACTCGAACAGAAACACTAACTCGGATTTCTGTCCACAGATGCTGCCAGACTTGCTGACATTTTCCAGCAATTTAATTTTTTGTTGCAATTAAAATAAAACTGGCTCTCCTGTTTTGTTTTTAAAAACAGATATATCATACTTTGAGTGCTTCTTTCTGATGGTCTAGCAAGACTTTGGGATTAGGTTACACACGGGGGTGGCGGGGGGGGGGGGGGGGGAGGGGGAGGGGGGGAGGGGGGCAGAATTTAGTATTTTGAGGGGGCACTTACTTGGTCAGGTACATGCCTACCGGGACCATGCGGAATGCCCACCTCTGCCTATTTAAGTCAAGGGTGGGGAGGTTTGCAGATGGGAATCTTGCCCAAATGCTAAATTTGAATGGGTTGTTAAAGCCTACTTAAGGGCCTTATCAGGTTGCTGCTCATATTCGACCAGCAACTGACAGGGGGAGTTGCCTTCTGGTAGTGCAAGGAGAACGTGTCTGCGTGGGTTTCCTCTGGGTGCTCCGGTTTCCTCCCACAGTCCAAAAGATGTGCAGGCTAGGCGGATTGGCCATGCTAAATTGCCTGTAGTGTTCAGGGATGTGTAGATTAGGTGGGTTATAGGGGGATGGGTCTGGGTGGGATGCTGTGAGGGTCGGTGTGGACTTGTTGGGCCGAAGGGCCTGTTTCCATACCGTAGGAATACTAAGAAACTAAGAAAACCCTCTAAGGCACTAAGTACCACATTCTGCAGCTACTCCTCGGTCTGGTTGGCCAGTAGACCCAGCAATGCCAGAGCTCCATAATGGATGCTGTCGGTACTGCATCTGGTCTCAGGTAAAGGCCCCAATTGATCCTGGACTAACGGTTTCAGTAAAAAAAAAGAAAAAACACACAACAGGCTGGAAGCTGCTGGTAAACCCATGCACAACTCTGTCATCCTTTACTGTACAACTTCTGCTTCAGTTTAAACATACTGTGCTCGGAGCTTGGCAGAAAAGAAAATTTGGGCAACAGGGGACAGGATCTTTCATTCAGAGGTAAGGGCTTTGGGGAAGGTGGATGTGGCCACAATAGGGAGGGCAGGGGGAAGGCGGAAGGGAAGAATTGAGAGGGTGGGGGGGGTAATGTTTTAAAGTCTGTGTGGGGAGGAAGGAAGGAGTGTAGTATCTCCTGGAGAGATTGGGTAAGGGGAGGGTGGGGGGAGGGCTTGATGCACAATTTCAGCATCTAAAATGATGGGACCCCCTTTCCTTTATGCACTTTTAAAGAAAAACTTGTAAACAAAAACAAGCTGCCCACTCCCACCCACCTGCCCACAAAACCACTAACACCACACCCCTCCACCCTACCATTATGGGGTCAGTTGAGCTTTTCACAATCTCAATGGAGCCTTATTTGTTCACACATGGTGGGTGGGTTGCTGATTTTGGCATCCATATTATGGGGTTGACCTGGGAGTCGTCTGGGCAATGTCCTTTTTTTTTTAAAATGAGCCCACCCTCCCATTGAAAACATGCCCAGCAAGGGCATGTAACATACGGCCCTGGGGCTCTCATTTATCCTAGGCCTCCGATTGGTACATTGCCAGACACTGGCACTATTCTGAGTGGTGCTGCCTGCAATAAGTGTTCCCAGCCTCTGACTGACCAGCAGGTTCCAGGGGCAGGATTTTCACCTCCAGGAAAATCTAAATGGAGGCCACTAATTATGATCGATCTTCTCCAACGTGGGGCTCTTAGCTACTGTCCAGCTTGCAGCCAGGACCTGAGTCTCCCAGATTAAATGCTGCCCTGTATGTTTTACAAGCTTTTAGATTAGAGAAAAAAAAAGGAAACTATAAAAACATCGACAGTACACAAGAGGCAGTGGTATGATGACAGATACATCTTTACGCATAGGTTATAATGCGTTTCCTGGTATCATTGGATGTGTTGCATCAAGAGGTGCATTACACACAGAAGTAGCAAAATCTTTGATACAATAGACAGCATTCCAGAAAAATGACTAGACTCCATAAAATGCCAAAAAACGAAAGCAACTTAAGGACAAGGACTTACCTCTTGCCCAGTGGCAATGTCTATTGCAGTGTATACAGTGCCTGATGCTCTAAAGAAAATGAAGCAAAACAGGAATTGTCAGCACGCTCAATATCAAAAATTCCTGATATTTTCGTAGTCACTACTGTGAGGGATGGAGCTTCATTTCAAGTTCTGCATCAAAAGTCCACAACTAGCTCCAACATAGATATGATAATAGAAGTATAATACAAAGCAAAATACTTTGCTTGGATCAGACCCTCATGTTGTATTTATAGGAAACTGTTAAATTCTATTACATTGCTAGGGGAGTTCCTGCTAGGCAACAGGCTGCATTTTATACACAGAATGGTCCAGAAGAATCTACAAGACAACATTGTGGAGCGTTAAACTCACCAGGAAATATTGAAAGAACATCCCCATTATTTCAATCTTACATCAAGGCCGGACTTAAATGTGGAATATAATTTAGCATAAATTTGCATATAACCACAAGTTGATTTTCTGAAACACAAGGTTGACCATTATTCCAAATTGCTGGAAAGCTTCCTGTTCAGAATGGGTTGAATTTTCATTGAACTTCATATAAACAAGCTCAGAATCCATCCTTTTACATTACTGCTTGGAAAATAATCCAATTTTCTAAGCATTTATTCAATTGTTATCTTAACCTTTTGCTGGATTTCAAGAGTATAACTGACTCCATCTTTTATCAATAGTATTTAAAAGGCATCAGCACAAATAATTGCATTTTAAAAATAAAAATGAGTATCATTTCCTTCCTTTTTCTCCTCCAGAGTTTAGGCAGGGTGAGAGAGCTCAGCCAATTTAACCAAGGAGTGCAGGGCAGAAGAGAATGAGAAGTCCTGCCTCCTCAGAGATGCGAATATGGAATCAGAATGACAGCCAATTGGACACAATTGAAACAAATTGATTGGAGTTAAGTCACTATTAACTATAGATCATAAAAAAAAAAGTGGTGTACGCATATCTCTTTAACAAGGCACTGACACTAAGTATATTGAGAAAACCTACGCTAAAGAGCAAATGCTCATTGGAAGTCACACCCTAGCTCTACATATTGAGTATTTAGAAACAGGACTGTGAGAAATGGCTTACTAAACCCATGCTAGTGTTACAAACCCCTGTAACTAAACCTGTGTCCTCTACAAGTTGCACACTAACTTTACTGACCAGGATCAAGTTAAATGATAACATAAGCTGGGATCCATGGTAATAAGACCCCTCACTGTGGGTACTGGATGCTGTTATTACATGTGCCACCACTTTTATCTCCCCTATTTATCACAAGATGATATTAACACATAAAACATTCCAGTAAGTCTCAATCAATTGTCTACTGTTCCTTGCACCGTGAAATGTAACAAAATACACGAATAATATTTTTACCAATATCAATGGACTCACTGGACAAGTCAACAATCCCTGAACTGAACAGGCCAAATTGCTTTTAGAAGCTGCACTTACATATAATGAACTGATACACTTACAAATTTCCTCATGGGGAGAAAATCTCCCTCTTTCTAATCAATTTTTCGTTCTTCCTGAGTTCTTTGTGACAGGAATTAGCTCATTACTTGCCAATAAAATTCCCCATTTTGAATAAGGAGCAGCTTCCATTGTTTTTGGAGCCACGACAATAACATTGTCATTTTAGCTCATCCTTCTGGCCAGTGTCTCTGAATAAAACCCATTCCAACATTTCTGACATGAGTAAATCTAGGAAGTGCTGCATGACCTGTATTGTCTCACATTAATCTTGTATGTCAGAACACATGATCCTTAGCTGAATGGTGTTCCAAATAATTTACATGAAACAACACACGAGTTAGCTTTGCCTCGGAGTCAACAATTTGATAACTGAATATAAATGAAAGCAAGATCCGGAATTGTTACTTTTAACTTCTAACAGAAGTAGAAAAGAAACAACTTTCGATATTATGATAGAATGACTCAGTGATGCTACATAATAACAACAGAATCAATTAAAAAAAATCATTACAGAAAATGCAGGAAATGCACAGCAGATCTGGCAACACCAGTGGAGAAAGATAGTTACAATTTCAGGTTGATGACCTTTCAAGTCCAGTTCTAGCGAAAACCACGAACCTGAAGTGTTAATGCTGTGTCTCTCCCCATCAGTTCTCCCAGGCCTACTGAGCATTTTCTGTCTTTATATATCATTTTGCTTCCACGTATCTAGTGGTTTAATCACTGACTGGAGTGAGGCTGACAAAAACCTGTGGCTAGCTTCAGTGTCCTTTTTGGTAGGTAGGCATCATTTCTGACACATTCATCCTCTGGCAAATTTGAGCTCCACTGGTGTTTGGAAAAATACACACAGTCAGAAACTCTGCCACTTCTTTGCAAACATCCATTGTGATCCTCAGTTGTATCCCATCATGTCCCACTGAGTTTTCTACTTTTAAGTCGGAGTAATATGTTTAGTAACATGTTTTTGACTGACAACCCCTACTCTACAGACACTTTTAGTTAGTCTATGATCCCAAATTCTGTCCCTTCTTGGTTGAAGTTTAATGTCTCCAGAGGCAAGGAAGGGGGAAAACAAAGATCACGTGGGTACCATATTCGATTGGTAGGACAAGGTTAGAGAACCATTGGACCATTTTAAAGACAGTGGGACCATAAGCAAACTGGTTGCCTTCAGCAGAGATCCAGCTTATTTCTGTAAATAAATACCCCCAATTAGATGCCTATGGATCAACAGAACCTCATTACATGAGAAACAGTTAGTTAACAGGAGAAGCCCCCCCCTGCCTCCAGGGAGGGCGTGGTTTTATAAAGCAAGGAGGTGGTCAGTGGCTGTGAATGCTGTTGGGGACCAAGCTATTCTTCACTCAATCACCACCAACATCCCCACACACCTGCTTCCCCCCCCCCAAAAAAAAGGAGTGGTTTTTCCCTTCAGCATTCCTTTCTCTGCTTTCTTCAAGATTTTGTCTACAACTCTGAAGGCCCAATACCTCTGCCTGCCTCAAATGACCTCTGCTCCATGGCACTACTGAGCTAGTTCCTCTCAAATGGGGCCAAGAGCTTTCAGTAGTGACTGCAGCTCCAGAGGGAGCAACTAAATTGGCCACCACTTGCAATGAAGCCTCGTGCAGGCCTGTATTCTGGCATCGCCCACTTTGTTCCAATGACTGGCCATCGACCGAGTCAGTAAATTCAGGCCAATTCCTTCAAACTATACATGGCAATATTAATAAATAGCCTTCATTATCATTCAAGCCAATGTTCACTACACTTTGGATAAAAGTTTGGTTTATTAGTAACAGAACCTTTTTATTTTCTATTCTAGACTCCTAAACCCATTTCTGTCACAGTAAATCAGTCCTTCCTCATTTACTGCAGTCCAACTGGGCTGATTTCACATGTCAATGGTTATAGGAAAGAGATGGAGAAATTTTGGCATTTAGGAGATTTGAAAAATCTGATAAAGTAGGCTTTTAAAATGATCTGAGAGGCAATGACTGTAAGATATAGTCAATAAATAGAAAAGGCAAACCCAGGAGGTGTTTTATGAATTACAGTCCAAGAAGTAAATAGATGAATGGAAAACTCTCTCAGAGGATGGAATTAAGAACACTGGACTGTTTTAAGGAACACCTGGATGCAGAAATTCAGCACTGTAACTTTTGATAGATGGATGAACCAAATGTTTTCATTTGTAAACGGTCTGCAATCTTGTAAACTGATGCGAATCAATTTGCCAGATGCCAAGGTCCGTGGCTGAGGGGTGTGTAGGGCTGATACCCTTGGATCATGCCCGGACTTTGTTCTTTCGTGCCCCTGGATGGTCTACTTTGGAGTCACAGGACTAACCATGACCCACCCGCTGGCCTGAAGGCTGTCTGCAGTGATTTGCCAGGTCCTCATTCCAATTTCCACATTGAGAATTCTCATCCCCACCTTGTTCGCTGCATTTGGTAAGATAGGAAGCCAAATGGTACTGAGGCAAATTGTGATTTTAAAAAGCCATATTCCCCCTTAATTGGCCAACTTATTGCTACCGAGAGAGACATTTGCCTTGCCACATGCATAAAAAAATGCAGCAAGTTGCTCCTGACATCAAGGTAGGCCTTGTGGGATTTCTCACATAGTTCTTTTACAAACCACACTACAGCCCATGTGATTCAGTCCCACAAGATAAGATTCACCCACTGACATTTCTGGAGAAGACAGAACTGGAGACACACTTGTAACCTTTAAAGCAGCACTTTTATATGGTTAAATGACATGGACCCCTGCAAGTACCCTCTAAATATTCATAAGTGGATTATGATCAATAAGATTTAATAACAGTTTGTTGTGTACAAATGCAGTTCCAATACTGCCTGTTTTGTATCTCCACCCGAGACCAATTTCTGGTACTAAAATGTGCACCAACTTGTAAATGCAGATGAAATGAATTTATGCTAATCTTAACATTTGAGTACATGCTTTGGTTAAGTGTTGAACAAAAGTTATGAGCATAGAAATAGATTGTGCAGTTTTTCTCAAGAAGTTTTAAGATTAGAATGTACATAAGTGTAATTCCATTAGAAGATTAAATTGCTATAACAGGAGTTAACGTATTAGATTACACATTGTCTGTGGAATTAACAGGTTTGATTAGCAAACATTGTTTGATGTACTTTGAATTTGGCATAAGATGGCATTATATTGATAGTCTTTTTGGGAGAGGTCAGATGAAATGAACATTTTACATTGATATGGTCTTCTTTAATGACCTGGCAGGGGCAGCCAGAGGGTCTACCTACTCACTGCGTGTCACTATACAACACTGCATATTAATACACTAGTTATCCCCATCATTAGAATATCACAATAGAATCCCTACAGTATGCAAGCAAGCCATATGGTCCATCGAGTCCACAGTGGCCCTCCGAACAGCATCCCATCCAGACCCAACCCACCCCCACCCTATACCTATAACCCTGCATTACCCATGGCTAATTCACCTAGCCTGAATATCTTCTGGTGCTCTGGTTTCCTCCCACAATCCACAGAAAACCCATGCAGACAGGGGGAGAATGTGCAAACTCTGGACAGACAGTTGCCCAACAGTGGAATCGAACCCAGGTCTCTGGTGCTGCGAGGCAGCAGTGCTAACCACTGAGCCACCGTGCTGTCCAACCAGGCATGGAATAATTACAACAGGGAAGAAGACCATTCACTCTATTGAGTCTCTGCTGGCTCCTTGCATGTGTAATTTAGCTAGTCCCATAGCCTGCATCAGGAACAATTCTCTATGTACTGTCTTTTTGATTTTGATTTTACTGTCATGTGTACTCAAGCGCAAAAGTACAGGAGTACAGTGAAAAGTGTACAACGTCACCACATGAGGCACCATCTTAGGTACAAGTATCTTTGGAACAAGGTGGAAAGAAAGAACAAAGTTAACAGTTAAACATGGCAATAGTTATAGTACAGCGTAATACATACAAAATAAGGCTGAAAGTTATACATTGCAGACCTTCTTAGTTTTAAGTAGAAAATAAAGAAATAAAACTGAAGTCTTTCTTTAGTGCCTAGCCACTTTGAGGAATCACCTCGAGCCTGGAAGTCCATGCTGAGTCAACACCAGGCTGAGAGACAGCCATGTTGGGCCACAGAGATCGCCCTGCCATGTTGGTACCTATTCCGAGGCTGGGAGAAGAAATAAGAGAGAAGAAAAGTAAAAAGAAAAAAAAAAATGAAGGAAAAAGGATAAGAAAGTGGATGGAGCAGATGAACTCCATCTGAACTGTCCTACTCCACTGCCATTTCTCTTTATAGTTTTGGCCACCTCTTCAAATCTCCTCCCATCCTTCACTGAATTGTGTAAAAGTAAACTTAAAAGCAGTTCACAGGTACGTTATTTTTGTTTAGTTACCTGGCTCACATGCCAGTCCTCACGAGATAACCTCGTGGAACATTCACTAATGTAATAAGAGTAATGGATGTATGACTGTTTGAAATCAATTGCAAAGCGAAGTGAGAGTTCATTGTCCAAGAAAAGTTAATTGCTGTTGTAAGGCAAACATATTCAATTGTGACTAATGAGAAAGCGACACAATACAAACAAGGATGATATATCAGGCCTCTCTGGAGTAGCATGCCGGATATCAAGCTCTGATATTTCCCTAGTTGTTAAAAAAAAGTTAAAGATTTTGTTAAAGTATGCAAAGTCCTCAAATTACTTAAGAGTCAGGAGAACGGAATATGGGCCAGGCTTCTGTACTTCATACAAATTCCTATTCATTACAAATAAATAGATTCAAACTTCAAGTAAACAGCAATGGACTACCAATATACAAGTCTACAAGGTAAAATTCTTACTCTCTTACAAAACTCCATCTACATACACCGTCAGAGACAATAAAATATTGAGCTATTCAGCACCCTGTTCACTGAGATAATTTCTTTTCGTGCCATTCTTCAGTCTCTCTTCTCCAGGTACTTTTTGCTTCCTTGCAGGAAGCACAGAGCAACTAACGAATTATGAAGATTTTATTTAAAAAATTCACTTGTGAGATGTGGGAGTCGCTGGCTGGCACGAGTCATCCAGCACGAAAACAAACCCTTCAGTCCAATTAGTCCACGCTGACCGTGTTCCCAAACTAAAATAGTCCCACTTGCCTGGGTTTGGCCCATATCCCTCCAAACCTCTCCAATTCTTGTACTTATCCAAATGTCTTTTGAATGTTGTAACCGTACCTGCATCCACTACTTCCTCTGGCAGTTCATTCCACACACTAACCACTGTGTAAAAAAAGTTGCCTCTCATGTCCTTTTTAACACCTTTCTCCTCTCACCTTAAAAACGTGACTCTAGTTTTGAACACCCGCACCCTAGGGAACAGACACCTGGGATCTCACCTTACCATTCACCCACCACTGGTCCTTTAGAACATCACTGTATTGTCATGCCCAAATAGAGTTACAGATCACTGATTTACACAGATTTTGTTTTCAATATTTTTTCTGGTAGAGAACTAATCCATGAATGTTTCAGAAAGCTTTTCAACTAGTTTTCCAAGTTTTGGAAATAATTTTAATTATGTTCTTCATAAACTCACTGACTAGTGGAAACATTATTTCCAAAGTATTCCTCACTTTTGATAATTCACATACCTCGCTGTCTCAAACTGCCACTTATGTTCTTTGTTCCAATGAAAAGAGACACAGTTTGCTACTCTTGCATGACTAAAGCCTCTCATCCCTGGTATATTGGTATGTCTCTTTTACAACCTCTCCATGAACTTTAGCAAAGATAAAACACCCAAAGGTGGACATACTGGGCAAAATTTGAATCCTCTCCCTGGAGATGTTGTGGATGGGTGGGGGAAACAGCCTGTTTAATTGGGTAGAAAGGTCTGCCTATCACCTGCCTGACTCACCCTCCACACTTCCATGGAATGAGAGACAGGAAGTCTCAAGAATTGGCTTCTAGGAAAGAAGGCCATTGAGGCCCTTAACTGGCCACATAAGGGCTCATTCCACTTCTGTTAGTATTCAACCAGAGGAGGACAGGGGCCATTCCATTATAGCTAACTTGCCAGGTGAACCCTACTGAGCATTCCTGCAGCCTGAAGGGGTGTTCCTTCTGTTTGAATAGCCCATACACCACACGAGACACCAGCTGGCAATATGAACTGCCAATAGGTGAAAATAATATTATTATTATTAACAGATACCTTACTAGGATGTCCCACACTTGCCCGGACAAGCCCACCTGACTTACCTTCACTGCAGAATCATGCAATGAACCTGCAGCTTAAGTTTCCTTCCAGCTGACAATGGAAGTCCTGGGAGCTTGTCAGTCAGAGGCAGGAAACTCCTCCTTCATTGGCCTAAAATTATGTCATTTTTGTACTTGCGCTCCTATCGATAGCACCTAGCATCCCACTTTGAGAGTTTTAAGCACTTTGCTCAAGTTTACTCTCTGAATACCAAGTCTACTCCCTTTTAAATTTTTACCATCTAGTGTTTACTTTTTATTTTTATTCCTTTCAACATGTACAAATCACATTTCTCCACATCTGGCTCCTATCACCTAAAGCAATAAACTACATAAAGCTCCTGACATCACCCACAGCCTCCAAGTGTGCCAGGCTTCTTATTTCAGTTCAAATTTTGACATCTGGTCCCTCAAATCTGACAGTGGGAGATCAATTATATATACTGAGAAGTATAGTGAGGCTTTTCAATTCCTATCTATGTGGGGAGTGCCTCTAATGCTACGTATTTCCTTTTCTTTAAAAGAAAGCAGCTTTGGGCAACTACCTTTTCATGATGCCACATATATCCTCATTTTTTCAACAAGCTTGCAGTCTGACAATGAGTTCCGAGTCATATAATACCAATGCATTACAAACATCAATGCAAGGAAAGCACAGACATAATAATGATACAATCCAAATGAAATTTTACGAAGTAATAGTGTGCTTCTCAAATTTATCTTCATGGCAGTGGCAGACCTCTCTTGTATCCCCAAAATGTATAACTTGGTTAACACATGCCTTTTCCTCTTTGGTACTGGGATATGTAACCATAGGAGGTCAGTAAGCTTGGGCCCCAATCCCCATTCCATCCCTTGGTAATCAGATATATGGCTAGCATCTTTCTTTCATTCTAGCTCTGTTCCTTAACCAAAAGGCAAAAAGAAAATGCTGGTTAGCACTGCTACTTGGCACTCTTTAATGTAGAAATCTCTATAAAATACACCTTCATTTAAGGAAGTTTATTGCTTTTTGTTTAAAATCTCAAATTCATGCTTACTATTTTGTCAAACCTTATCTTTTGGAAATATGCTCACCACCAGTTATGAACGAGAAATAAATTGAAACAAGACACCCCACGTGAAAAGGTTAGAAAACCCTTCTCCAGAGAGAGGGTAAAGCCCCGTTTTTTATGAAGACGGCCACCAGAGGTTTTGGAGAGATTTTAACAAGGTCAACCAAGTAGACCTCATAGAATAAGAGTTCCCTCATTGGACCAGGCCGACCAGAGAGCCCAGGCTGACAAATAAGAACAGAAGTGTCAGAGGTTCTGTCGAGACAGTGAGCGGGCTCGGAGGGAGCCGGATCAGTGTCAAGGATTCTTCATGTGTAAATAAAGGGTAACTTGGTCACGTTTACTAGCCTCTGTGGAGTTCTCTCAGGTTTATTTTCCCTTTCTTCTCCATGACCAAACCTAGATATGTCCCTGGAAAATTCTAATCTGTTGCTGTGTTGAGAACAAAGTCAAGTGGGAAGAATCAATTATCGAAGAGTTTTTGACACACGTAAAGCCACATGCTCAGTATTGACTTCAGGCACAATTCAATTGAATTCAGTAGACTAGATCATCGCACAAAATACATACCCTTGAAATTTATCTATGGTCTATAGACAATTATATACATTCAAGCAGAACAAACATGCAGATTAGTAGGTTTTAAAAAGGGGGGAAAATACCTGCACCGGGGCACAGGTAGATAATTAAACACCAAGCAGTAAAAGTCAGACTGTGATTACTAAACGAACACATTAAAAACAACTGTTCCAATATCCTCTATAGTCAAGGGGGATGAAATAACCAGAGAGATGCTCCTTCTATGGAGAAAATTATGAGAACCTAAACTCTTAACTAAATTTTAAACCAATAATTGAGGTTTTTAAAATCATGCCAAAAGGAAATTACCAAATCTGCATCTGCTATACAGCTATTCTCCACTTTCCTGAATGAGTGAAGCTTGAACAATATTCAAGAGATGTTTCAGAGGACTGGGGGAATTGCAAATGTTACATAACTTTTTATATCCTTTATCAAAAGGAAAGGCCAGCAGCTACAGGCCAGTCAATTTAACCTTAGTGATGGGGAACTTTTAGAAATGATAATTTGGGACAAAAAAAAAAAATCAACAGACCCTTAGGCAAATATGGGCTACTTAAGGGATGTCAGTATATATTTGTTAATTTCTTCTTGGGTAGGTGAAAAAAAAGAAAAAATTATTAGCCAACTGATATTTGTGTACATTTACTGATGCCTTTCTACCCTTCTCTATATCTTTGTTCTAGCATTTAAAACTGTAGACATGTGGTATTACAAATGACTACTTCAGCAACACCATGAATGACTTGTTCCAGAGAAAATAAAGCTGATTGAAGGATCACCTCAAATGTTGTTGTTCAAGCTGATATGCAAATATCTTTCAAAAAAAGAAGCAGCTTTCAGAATGTGGTGATAGGCAAATAATATATTGAACTGTACCTAGAAGAAAGCACTATATTATGTAATAGATCCAGTGTTCAAAGTGAATGGAACACTGGCATTCAGAGAGATGTAGAATATAGCTCTCTCTACTCCCCAACAGTATACTTCAATTTGATCAGTGTGACAATTTTGCTGTTATGGGCCATTTATTCCAGAATTAGGGATATCTATAGGTTGCAAACCTATGCTGTTAGGAATCAGGCAGATACACGTCACATTTATTTCAGATGAAAGCTGTACAGTCAAAAGGAAACTTTAACCCATCAGATCTGGAGGTGAAGGGAAGCTATGCAAGAAATGGAATAAATCTTAGACTGAATGAAACAAAAATCAACTTGTATTTTTTTTTTTATACAAGAATATTCACATTTATCAGTTACTGAAGAATTCTTATTTGTATCTAAAATATACTGCTGATATTTCAAATAATTTTAAAGTGATAATTTATAAGGAGTATTGTAGTGTCTCACTTATTATTAGACAATGAAACAAAAGCATGAAATAAAAATATAAATCTCTCAAATTTAAATATATATAATCTACATCTGCTCCTTCCTCAAAAATGATAGGGATTTTTGCTCTCATCCATCCATCACCAACCACTCCTCGTTTTCCGTCATTCATTAGTCTCTTTGCAATTTGCAAGCAAACCTGCAGAACTGCCAAGGTTGACATAGAGAACATCTAATTAAACCAGTCTCTCGGAATATTCAGGCTGTTGCCTAGAAATGAATTTATAGAATGTCCGTGGATGTTAAGTAGATCAAGCTTACTCTTAGCATAGCTTCACCCTTGATCTTCAAGCCCAACAGCTTTCCTGGGACTAACTGATGTAAAAAGTCAGGCAACCTGAACATATGTTAACATTTTTGCATGCCACAGTCTGAGTCCATTGCCCCATTCAAAGGCAGAGGCAATATCCCCAGCAACAAAACTCCAGCTCCACACACTATTCTTAAACTTCTGTCTTTTTCTAGTGGTATGGTGCATTGTCAACATGTCAAATGCAGCACCAATCACAGCAAGTCCTTGCGATGAAAGGGGTTGGGGATAGGGAGACCGACCGCACGACCGGCATCACAATCTCTGGAGAAGCCAATAGGATATGCATGGAAGAAGAGAGGTGTTTAGAAAGGCAGATCCAACTAGTGTCAGACACACTGATACCAGTGTAATACAAAGAATGGCTCGGAGGTGGATTGCTGTTTATTGTTCAAAATTCTCACGTCTCCAGTTGAACTACTAAAACATTTATCCTTAAACAGCTTTTAAGGATCAAAACCAGGACAAAACCATGACTAGCCACAATCATGATTTAGGAGAGGAAGGTAGAATGACTTCCTTAAGAACCATAGCCATTGATGCCACATTTGCATGTTTTATAATTTTTTTTAAACAACTCCACATTAAAGAGTGACTTTTTTTGTCAATTAATAAAAATGAAGTCTTTCACCTACCCCTGCCCAATCTTTTCAAATCTTGTGTACTTCTTTTTGGGATCACCCACGCTTACTATGCTTCCTAGAACAAAAGTCGATATTAAATGTCAAGATATTATAACTGTAGAACAAAGGGCATTCCAAAAGCAACACTTTTGTGAAGACAACTGTTTTTTTGTTAAACGATTGCATGTTAGAAAGGCAGATTCATCACATGCATTGCCTCCTTTCATAAAAACTTCTCCATCCAGTCTTCTGTGGCAGTGAAAACGTGAATGTGACATTGTTCTGCCACTTGCACAAATACGGTTTTAAAAAGTGATTTATGTTATGATGAACTAATCTTCAGTGAGAATCAAAGAATTTTAAATACATACTTAATTTTTCAAGAATCTCTTCATCTGTCATCTTGGATTTCTTCCTTTGCTTGTCAGTATTTCTGCAAAGCTGGCTGTTCAGACTGGTGGTGATGTTTCCAGGTGGTGTTGTGACTGGAGAAGTTGTCACATCTTTAACAGGGGCCATTGGCACAATGGGCTCAATCACTGATCGGGTAAAAATCTGCAAAACAGAATTACAATCACTATCTCATCACAATTAACTCATCACACATCAGTAAATTCTTCCCTGAATACTCAGTCAATACAGAACTGAACTCAAGGTGTTTCTAATTCCATTGTGTAGGAACACAGGAGCAGGTGTAGGTCATTCAACCGGATGAGCCTCCCCTACCACTCAATCATAGCTCATCATCCACCTAGGAATCTCAGTCCGTTTTTTCAGTGTGGAAAAAAGGTCCTTGAGCTCATCGTGTTTGCACTGGTCATCAAACATCCATCCATTCTAATCTCATTTTCCAGCACTTGGCCCGTAGACGTGCAAGCTATAACATTTCATCTAAATAGTTCTGAAGTGTCCTGAGGATTCCTGTCTCTACTACCCTTTTGGTAAGTGTGTGTTCCATATTTCCACAATTGAGAGAAAAAAAACTTTTCCTCAAATCTTCTAAGTTTTAGGGTAAGGAGCAGGAAAACTCCAAGGGGAAATGTTTTTCCCTATCAACATTACCTCTGCCCCTCAGAATTTTGTACACCTCAGTCAAATCCCTCCCTAGCTTACTCAGCTGTAAGGAAAATATGCCCAGCCTATCCAGTCTCTCATCTTAGCCAATTTCCTTTCCTACCCCCATATTCCTTGATGACATTCATATCCAGAAATCTATGGATTTTGGCCTTGGTCGATTGAGCTTCCATAGCCTTTGGGAGTACAGAAATCCAAAAATTCATGGCCCTCTGAAATTCCTTCTCATCTCTGCCTTAAGTAATCTGCTCCCTTATTCTGAGGCAATGATTAAATTCAGAGAGGGGAAACACCCTTTGATATCCACTTTGTCACACCCTGCAATACTTTTGCAAGTTTCAGTTAGATTCCCTTTCTTTCTTTGAAACTCTGGAGTATATAAATCCAATTTCCTGAAATCTCTCCACATAAGAGGATCTGCAAACATGGTATTAGTCTAAAGCTCTGCTACACGCTAAGTGGATGGTCAGCTGTGATTGTATTAAGGGGTGGAGGAAACACAGTGCATTGAATGGCCTATATCAGGTCCTATATGCCAAGGCAGTATTTAATTCTCCTTACCCCAGCAGACAACTAGTATCCCCTTCAAGAGCTTCATCCTACCACAATCATCATTAAATAATGGTGCAAGAGTTCAATGCCAAGCTGGTTGGGAAAGAAAGTGGTGGGAGGTGTTCCCTCCGCAACTGGGCCCCATCGCCCATCAGTGGATCCTGCCTGAAGAGGAACTCCATTCCAGGCTGCCTTCCCCTATTGCCTCAAATTCCAGACCCAACAATCATGGACTTTCAAACACTTATTTAAGAAGTGTCTAATCCATTGCAGCTTGTTGCTGCTGCTCCCTGGGAGTAACCGTTGTATTGAAAGCTGCCAGCATCTCACTGGCCAAAGTGGGATTTCCTGTCTCTCATGGGTGGAGTTCTCACCTCCAGCCTTACTGCCAATCCAATCACTGCAGAGCAGCCATTTGCCCTCTGGGCAAACTCTCCTGAATCTTTAGCTAAGGACATGTGTGAGGATTGGGTTGTGGGATTCAGTGTTTGGCAGACCCTGTCACCTTGCATAATTCAGGCCAGTAACACATCCTCAAGTTAGTCCTAATGTCAAAGTGCAGTAATTCAGAAAAGACAGCACTTGCAAATTGCCCAATTTTTTTCATCAGAAAAGAATCAGAAGGAGCCTATTTCATCTAAATATTTGGTGATGCAGTACAGTGGCAGTAAGAAGGATTTCTGGAAATAATTGTACAGGACATTGAATTGGAGAGACCACTTTTGGAATACAGTGTACAATTCTGGTCACCTTTCTACAGGAAGGATGTTGTGAATCTTTTCTGCACCCTCAAGTTTAACAAGGATGTTGCCGGGACTGGAGGATTCGAGTTATATAGACAGCCTGAATACACTGGGGCTTTTCTCCCCCCTGGAGTGGAGATGTAGGAGTAACCTTTATAGAAGTTTATAAAGTCATGAGGGGCATGGATAGGGTGAATAGCCAAGGTCATTTTCCCTTGGGTGGGGGGAGTCCAAAACCAGACAGCATGTTTTTAAAAGGTGAGTGGCAAAAGATTTGAGGACGACCTGAGGGATTACATTTTCACACCGAGGTTGGCGAGTCTATGGAATGAGCTGCCAGCGGAAATGGGGAAGGCTGGTACAATTACAACATTTAAAAAGCATCTGGATGGGTATATGAATAGGAAGGATTTACAGGGATACGGGCAAAATGCTAGCAAATGGGACTAGGTCAGATTGGGATGCTCGCTCAGCATGCGCGAGTTGGACTGAAAAGGTCTGTTTCTGTGCTGTTTGACAAAAGTACATTTCAACCAGAATTGTAGGCAGTATTCCAAACGTGGCCTCCAATGTCTTGTACAGCCACAACATGGCATCCCAACTCCTATACCTAATGTTCTGACCAATTGACAAGCGTTCCAAACACCACCTTCACTGCCCTGTCTACTGGTGATTCCACTTTCAAGGAACAATGCACTTGCACCCTGAGGCCTCTTTCTTCGGCAACACTCCTCAGGGCCCTACCAGTAACTGTACAAGTCCTGCCCTGGTTTGCCTTGCCAAATACGATACTTACCATTTATCTAAATTAAACTCCATCTGCCATTCCTGGGCCCATTGGCCCATCTGATCATGGTCCTGTTGTACTGAGATAATCTTCTTCACTGTCCATCTATTTTGGTATCATCTGAAAACTTAACCATATCCCCTATGCTCACATTAAATCATTTATACAAATGAAGAAAAACAGTGGACCCAGCACCGATCCTTGTGACACACCACTGGTTACAGGCCTCCAGTCCAAAAAGCAACCCTCTGTCTCTTACCTTTGAGCCAATTTTGTATCCAAATGGCTAGCTCCCCTTGGATCTCAAGCAATCTAACCTTACTAACCAGTCTACCACGTGCAACCTTGTCAAACACTTTGCTGAAGTCTGTACAGACAACGTCTACTGCTCTGCCCTCAATCTTCTTTGTCAGCTCTTCAAAAATAATCAAGTTAGTTTGACATGATTTCCCATGCACAAAGCCATGACAACTATTGCAAATCAGTTCTTGCTTTTCCAAATGCATACAAGTCTCTCAGAATCCCCTTCTACAACTTAGCCACCACTGATGTAAGGCTCACCAGTCTATAGTTTCCTAGCTTTTCCTTACAGCCTTTCTTAAATAATAGCACCACATTAGCCAACCTCCAGTCTTCTGGCATCTCACTCATTGCTGTCAATGATACAAATATCTCAGCAAGAGGCCCAGCAATCTCTTCCCTAGCTTCCCACAAAGTTCTGGGAAACATCTGATCAAGTCCTGGGGATTTATCTCCCTTTATACATTTTAAGGCCTCCAATACTTCCTCTTCTTTAATATTAACTCATTTCAAGACTTCATTATTTATTTCCCCAAGCTCCCTAGCTTCCATGTCTTTCCCCACAGGAAATACTGATGTAAAATATTGGTTTACTGTCTCAGCCATCTCCTGTGGTTCCAAAAGTAGATGATCACATTAATCTTTAAAAGGGCCCTGTTCACTCCCTAGGTACTCTTTAGCCCTTAGTATTTTAGACTAGAATTTCTTTGGATTCTCCTTAACTCTATTTGCTAAAGCTATGTCATGTCCTATTTCTGGCCTCCTGATTTCCCTCTTTCATATACTCTAACTGCTCTTGTAGAGATTCATTCAATCCCAGCTGTTTATACCTGATACAGGCCTCCTTTTTCATGACCAGAACCTCAATTTCTCTCATCATCCAGCGTTCCCAATAGGTAAGTGGTGAATTTTGGTGAAGGCCAGAAATGGGGGCTGGTGCTTTCTGCTGACTGCCCTTTACCAATCACAACAACTGGCTAGGCTCACATTACAGAACATAGCAGACTGGAAAAATCCAAGAATTAGAGGGGAGGGGAGAGGAGGGGAAATGTGGAAGAAAGCGAGGAGAAGGAAAAATGTAAGGTTTTTGTAAATCTACATTCGTCCTCTATCTCCATATGCTCGTTATTTGCTCAAAGATTTTCTTCCTCGTTCAGAATAAAGATATTTAACCTGCTTCCTACTTCCCTTGTCCTTCAAACTCTCAACTTAACACTATCTTCAGGACCTAGGTACAAAACATTATGCGAGTTAAAGGAATGGCAGGAATGAGGTACACACCATTAATCAGCCTGGAATTTCATGGAAACTAGTGCCATAGTACTGATGTATCGAAAAGGCAAGCCATTAATCTCTTGCAGATGCTCCAGGAAATTAGGCTCCTGTGAACGTATACATTACTTGTACCTCCCTAAGTAGTCCTGGGTGGTTTCTGCTACTCCTATGTTACCCTCAATGTTTGTAGTTCTGCTTCTGCATTAAAAGCAAACGTGATCACAAGTTTCTTAAATTGGCACCGTTTACTTGCCACCACTGCTTTTAAAAGCTAGGAAATAAACAGAGTAGAGACCTGGTAACAACTTGGTTTGTTGTTCCAAGATTATGATGGAAAACAGTCGCTCACTGAGCACACTCAAACTAAAAACACTAAATTCTACATTTGGAAAAGTGCTGCAGATATCATTTCATCGACTTCATGGTTATTGTACCCAAGGCCACTTCAATTGGAATTTGCTGTTGCAATGAATAAAAACTGAAGCTTTAACAAACATCTTCGAAATAGTCACAATGCAAAGCAATGAGACACAAACACGAATTGTGCAGCTATAATGGAAGCAACTCTTACAAAAACAACTTCCTCGTGATTCCAATACTTGATTTTATGAAAATAATTCATACATTGTTTTTAAGATGACAACCATGACAGAGAAAGAGTCACGTCAGCCAAAGCAGCATGATTATAACTCGTGTAGCTAATAGTCATTTATCACTTTGAGATTGCAGGATCTGAAGGTACTTACAAGACGAACAACGGAGTGAAATTTATGAAGCACAAACTTGTTAAAAATTGAACTGGCAGCAACTTTGTCAGTTTCACTGCCATTTTAAAATATTATTTTCTGTTCATTAATCAATTTGACACCTGACAATTTAAAGTGGTTCCATTAACATGGATTGACTTTGAGGCCAGAAGGGAGAAGTGGTCCATAAAAAAAGGTACAAAAAAAGTGATGAGATGGCTGTTATGACCCAGAAACAACTTTTAATAAAGTTAATCAAATTGCAAAACTTTGGCTCATCTATAAATATGCTAATAGACATTAGGTGGGTCGTGTTGTGGACAGTGCGGAGGGCTGTTCTAGGTTACAAAAGGGACATTGATAGGATGCAGAGCTGGGCTGAGAAGTGGCAGATGGAGTTTAACCCTGAAAAGTGTGAGGTGATTCATTTTGGAAGGACAAACTTGAAAGCAGAATACAGGGTTAAAGGAAAGATTCATGGCAGTGTGGAGGAGCAGAGGGATCTTGGGGTTCATGTCCACAGTTCCCTGAAAGCTGCCACCCAGGTGGATAGAGTTGTTAAGAAGGCGTATGGTGTGTTAGCTTTCATTAACAGAAGGATTGAGTTCAAAAGCCGTGAAGTTATGCTCCAGCTATACAAAAGCCTGGTTCAGCCACATCTGGAGTATTGTGTCAAGATATCGAAGCGTTGGAAAAGGTGCAAAGGAGATTTACCAGGATGTTGCCTGGAATGGAGGGAAGGTCTTACGACGAAAGGTTGAGAACGACGAAAGGATGAGAGGTGACTTGATAGAGGTGTACGAAATGATCAGAGGTATAGATAGAGTAGACAGCCAGAGACTTTTTCCTAGGGTGGAGGTAGCTATTACTGGGGGGGCGGGGGCATAGTTTTAAAGTGAGTGGCGGTAGATATAGGGAGACGTCAGAGGTAGGTTCTTTACTCAGTGTGGTCGGGGCGTGGAATGCATTGCCGGAGAGGGTAGTGGAGTCGGCCTCATTAGGGGCACTTAAGCGGCTATTAGATAGGCATATGGATGATAGTAATGGGTAGGGGTGGAGGTTAGATAGACCTTTGGATAAGGCTAAAAGTTCGGCACAACATCGTGGGCCAAAGGGCCTGTACTGTTCTATGTTCTATGAATGACTAAACTGCTACAATGATCTGACTTCTCAGGATTAGAAAGCTGAGTTTTTGTAGTCTCAAGAAGTGACACAAAAATATTCTTGCAAAGTAAGTGTTGCTGAGGAGCATACAGGAGGCCCAAGAGAGGACTGCACAAGGTACAAGACACTTGCATCTTCAAATTGTTTCACAATGACAAGGATTCCAAATGTTGAGGCATTTATGAAAATCAAATTCAAAACTAAAGGTTCCAAGATATCAGTGACATCGCAACTGCTAGCCAGCCATAATGATGTCAATATGTGAAAACCTCTACCAAAAATGTAAATGTGTCTTTACAAATCATTGTTACGGGGTTTGCTTATGGTAAAAGTCCATATAGGGAAACATTATTTATTATCTGTTCCATATATGCAGCCATATAGTAGTACATACCACACAATTGTAATTATTATTGACCACTGGCTGTGTCACTTTAGGCTTTCTCCCAAAGTTAGGCACAACTAACTTAAGTAAACAGGAACCTCTGATGCAAATTTGCTACAATGCTCAAATTGATGGTGTTTGTCAACAGAATTTTCCAGCAAATTCTGGGCCATTGCATCATAAAATGTGAAAGTATATATGCAAAGTATTCATCATCTTACAAAGTTGATGCAAGGCAGGCAGTAGTCTTTAACTTAAATGGGCATGCAGGTCATAAGGTCTCATAATATAAAAGGAGGGGCGACATGATGATCAAATCCGAGTGATTGCATTGTTCCCATTTGGAATGGACACTTCAGGAATGCTATGTCAGTTTGGGATGATGGGGGGGATGGGGGGGATGGGGGGGATGGGGGGGGGGGGGGGTGTGGAATTTTGTTTCTGCAGTAAAACCCTCTTTCTTCCATATGGCCATCTGTTCCCTATTTTAACAGTTGTTTTAATCATCAACCTTTCCTGATGTGATGTTATCATGGCTCTAAGTTGCTTCTAGGCTATCTCTGGGTTATATCCAAAGGGGGTTCGGTCTGGTCCATAACACTAATAAAACATCCCTTAGCTTTCATTTCAGGAATCAGCCTAGTGGACCTTCTCGGAATTGATTCAATACAAATATCTTTGAGTAAAAGAGACCACAACTGGATGTATAGTGCTCCAAGTGCATTTCTATCAATACTTTGTACAATGTAGCATGACTTCCCTATATTTATACTGCATCCCCTTGCAACTCCTGTTCCTACCATTTTTGTAGTTATTTTAACTTTGTTAAATCAGACATTTCAATTTGGCAGCCTCCTAAATGAGCCAAACCCTTAATGAGGATGCCAATTGCGAGGAATTATTGACCCAAGTCCAAGCTGTACACTTATGTCAGAGACCAAGAACTTTGTGATCCCTGGCACATCCGGCAGAAATCAGTTCCACTGACCGATTTGGTGTGTTCTGGTCGTGGTGCTATCACTGGCGGTGGCATGTTGTCATCATCGTCATCATCATCTTCATCATCGTCCTCTGACACGGGTGGTACAATTGGTGGTTCTGATGCAATCTTTG
The DNA here is from genome assembly GCF_021869965.1 of Rhincodon typus. NCBI lineage: Eukaryota > Metazoa > Chordata > Chondrichthyes > Orectolobiformes > Rhincodontidae > Rhincodon > Rhincodon typus. Next base: position 22,182,023 of record NC_063345.1, on the reverse strand, counting down.
TGTTCTATGACAAATAGAGGTTGAGGTTTTAAAATTTCCTTTACATTTAATGAGAACAAATCATCAATAGGTACAATAAAAACCACAGCATCTTGTGCTTGCTGCAAGCATTGTGTATTTTTGAGATAGAGGAGGATGAAATGTTAACCTCCACTTTCTAATCCTTTATTTCACACAGGGTGCAGATGTGGAGCAAGTCAATATCCTCAGTGCTAAAGTAATCTTCAGCTGTAAACATTTGATGAGAGAATGTGGATCTGGAGAATGTTTTTTCAAAGAAGTTGGTTTATTTAATACTTCCAAACCTTAATCCTGTATGAGCTGCAATGTCGTGCCGATTGAGTTAGGCTTATGGAACCATTCCTTTCTTATATCATTAGCTAAATCTGAGAAAAGTCTAAACATATATTTAAAAAAGTGGCCACCCTGTTAGTACCAACAGGTAATTTTTCAGATTGGACTGAGTTGTACAGGGAAAAGCAAATGAAACAAGATGCTTGAAAGTGGATAGACCTGGTTCATTGTTGCACCTTGAAAAGATTAGATTTCTGAAGTACTGATTGTTTCTCGCTTCAAGCTTGTTCCCTATTCTCATCAGTACTCACTTTATCAGTGAGTCTTACAGGCAACAATTAAAGCCCAGCAACAAAATAAAAGGGCAGCAAACTTCTGTTGAAACATTGAAGTAAAAATTCTTCACAAGAGTTTGCTTTTGCTCAGAATTTTGGCAGGATAGCTTCTTCTAGCTTTTTTTTTAAAAATCCCTGTTTTAAGCAGAATTCTTATTGTATGTTATTCTCTCCACTCCTACAAATCAATGTTCAGACACAACTAAGGAGAGAGGCCTCACTTTCACTCAGCTTTATCATGTTCACAGCCGTTTTGCAAAGAAACAGCATGTCACCAGTTGGTTGCAGTGCTGCTGGTCCGCAACTCAAATCCCCACCCCCTCTCCACACCACAGTCCTGTATATCAAATACCTAGTGTGTGTGAGAAAGAAAACAAAATGGTTTCGGGGGTGGGAGGTACAAGATTGAGTCCTTTCCATCTCCGCATAACAACGTTTTTGTTGCCAATATACAATTTACTGTTTCAAATGACAGACTGTAAAATAATGGAGTATCTACTGAATCAATAAATTTATATCAAGTTCATTGATTTTAGTACCAAACGCATCATTACTCTCGCTTAGTGACAGAGCATTATTGTACTCACCTATGTTTTCATGTGGTAAACTCTAAGAAAATAGCTGAAATATAACACGAAATCACAACTATTCATTGCGTCTATACTTAAGAAAGGTATGGATAGCAGAAAGAGAAAAAAAAACGAACTGAAAATTTTGAAGAATGGAAGGTGGAGACAGATATGCTACTGGGAGAGAGACTTGAATATCTCAAGGCATGAATGTCAAACAAAAGCAGAGCTAAAGGATATTTCAGGTGAAGAATTAACCCAAGCAAGAAAATCAATTGGAATTTAATAAAATTGAAATGCAAAAGGAAAGATTTTAGTCACCCGTCTAAATATCTTCATTGTTTTCTGTTTTGTTTGATTATGATCCTAAATGCAAACTTTAGGAGTCAAAGGGCAAATGAAACAGCCCATACATTCAAGGAAGGTGGTTTCCAGGTAGAAAGAGCTTCCATGGCCCCCAACCTGGGTCCATTTGCTGCATTCAGGGATGTATAATACACAGTACACTGACCTCAGGGTGGGGAGTACAGGAACATTTGTTCAAGAATCTTACCAGCATAAATGGGCCCGCATTCCTGAGGAGAACATCAGACTTACTTCAATTTGACTAGTTTCTGCACTCTTGCATTATGTAATGTATTCAATTTTGTGTTCCTTATGTCTCATTAAGACATTACGGATAGGAAATATGCCCTACGTCTAATATGTCATTTACCTGCAAGTGTAATTGCCTGTCCACATTAGGCAGTGGCTGGTATTTGCAACAGATGATGCCAGTATCACAAACAGGGGAAGGGATTGGCTGCTTTTCTGTCCTGCTTGCCCAGATTATGACAGTACCTGGAATCTACTCTATTTCACTGAACCATGTGCAATCACATATATCCCTCTTTGAGAAGTTTATGCAAACTATTGATTGTACATTCCTAGGTCTGGGATGAGGGATGCGAAAGGAAAATGCCAGAGTCTAAGGCCTTCCTACCACAATATGCAGAGCGGCTGCTGCTGTGTGCAGAGTATCTTTGATACGTAAATATACACTTAATTTGTAGATATAGGTTACAGATGTATCCTCTTGTCGAACTTGTATTGAGACACCTCAGAGCACTTCAGCACTGAAAGTAATTAAACAGTCAAAAACCTCAAATGGTGCCTATTTTGAATCATGATGTAAATGCATTTTTACAGATTTAATGAATGCCACATACTCGGAGGGGAAAAAAAAACCAGGAATTTGAATTCAAGAGATTGTAGTCTTTTAAGGTTTTCTCTAATGAATAATTACCTTTAAAAATTGAAATACTATTAGCTTAGTCACAAGGAATGTGGTATTGAATGAATAATGTACCTGCACATAGCCCGAATTGTACCCAATAGAATTTTCCACTGGAATATTTTGTTTAATATGAAAATATATTGGATGACTTCTGAATAAAGTTAATTTGACTGCAAGGCAGGAAAATGAATAAGAGATAACACAGTGTGGAGCTGGAGGAACACAGCAGGTCAGGCAGCATCAAAAGAGCAGGAAATTTGACATTTTGGATCGGGACCCTTCTTCAGGAATGGGGAGGAAGAAGGGAGCTCAGAAATAGAGAGAGGAAGGGTGGGGCTGGGGAAGGTAGGTGGGATGGTGATAGGTGAGTGCAGGTAGGGAGTGGTGGAGATTGGTCAATGAGGTGGCAGGGGCAGATAGGTGGGAGAGAAGATGATGAGGTTGTGTCAGGTCAAGGATGCAGGGATGAGAGGGAGGGTTGGACATGGGATGAGGCCAGGGGTGGGAAGATTTTAAAACTGGTGAAATCCATGTTTAGGCCACTGGACTGTAGGCTCCAGAGGGGGAATTAGGAGGTGCTGCTCCTCCAGTTTGCGGGTGGCATCATTGTGACACTGGAGGAAGCCCAGGATGGGCATGTCACCCAGGGAGTGGGAGGGGGAGTTGAAATGGCTCACAACTGGAAGGTGTTGTTGTTTATCACTTACAGAGCACAGATGCTCTACAAAACGGTCTCAGAGCCTCCGCTTGGCCTCACCGATGTAAAGGAGGCCACATCAGGAGCAGCGGATACAGTAGACCAAGTTGACAAATGTGCAGGTGAGCCCCTGTCTAATGTGGAAGGAAAATGAATAAAGCTGCTTTAGTGGCAAACACCCTTGGATATGTCAAGTGTGGACCACTGAAAATCTTCACTGTTCTAATTTTCCTACAATCCTCCACCCACTGTTTTTAAAATTGAAAATCCTGGCAGGTCTAAAGTGAAAATGACTCAACTGTCAAACCTGATTCTAGTCACAACTAAAAAACGAGAAGCATCAGAAAGATTAGCACACAGTGGCTGAGTGATTCTACACTCAGATTCTATACTAGTGAAGCACTAGTGTGGTTCTTCATTAATTTGAGACAATTCAGCAACCACAAAGTAAAGCTTTGGAGCTAATCCTCTTTGTTGTAAAGTCCAGGCCAATCATTCAATTCTAAAATAAGCCCTTGCCTTGGAAGGCCAGGACTGCAAGGCAGATACCTAGCTAGACACATTTTCTGCATGCTCATGAAAAGGGTCACCAACCTATTACTCTCTCCACCATGCTGCCTGACCTAAGTACATCAAGCATTTTCTGCATTTATTGCAATTTTCTAGCATCCATAGTACGTGGTTAATGCACTGTGTATGACTTTTGTGAAGTTTCAAGTATCAATTAAATTCTTTGGACATTATGCTATTTCTTAAAAATTAACTATGGAAGGATTTCTCAAAAAGTCTATGATCAGCACCTAGCACACCTAGGTGTGCAACACTCAATCTTGAAAAGAAGAATCCCTAACTGCTTTACAAGATTTATAGGATAGGTCATGGAACAGTTACAGATCAAGGGGTCAATCAGCAAGGTCTGCATTGTCCATCTGAAGGAGCAATTTGATGAATGCCAATACACCATCTGCCCAAAGCCCTGCAATTTTTTTTGAACTTTTGAGATAATGTTCCAATTCCCTTTTCAAAGCTTCAGTTGATCATCCCTCCTTCATTCTGTCAGGCGGTGTATTCCAGATTGTTAACTATTCACCGCATGATAAAGACTTTCCTCTTGTCACCATTGCTCCTTTTGTCAATTATCTTAAAATCTGTGCCTTCTGCTTCTCAATCCTTCCACCAACAGGACCAATTTCTCTATATCTCCTCTGTCCAGTGACCCCTCAATATTGGCTACTTCTATTAAATCTATTTTCAACCTTCTCTTTCCCAATCATTTTATGGAGAAAACCTGAAGATACAAAAGCCAGGGGAACAATGAAGGAAAGAAAAGAACTGAGTAGCACCCAAGTTTAGAGTGAATAAAAGGCACACTATGGTAGTTGCTGCACTTTATAATTGAAAATGCACATTTAAATGATCCCATGGTGCTCATCACAATACCACTAACCAGGTTTCTACTTGCATTTATAGTTCTACATTCAACTTGGAAAGAATAAAATTGCCTTTCCTCAAAAGATTCCTGTCTTTTCATTGTGGTGATTTGGGGAAAAAAAAATAGATATGTTCAAAAGGAACATCTAATTTTAACCTCCAGCACCCAAAAAGAAAGGGACATGCAAAGGGTTCAAATACTTCTGACATTTCAATAACATACTGATTCTCACTGATCATGCCCCACACCATTTTAGTTGGACACTTCCGGCCAGAATGAGCAGAAAGGCTGCTCTCACCTCCACAAAGGACTCTAGACTCTAGATTTGGCTCTCTCCAACATTATTGGTTACCATGGGACCAATCTCTTCACTTTGCCCAACTTCCCCCAACGTCAAGTGGAAATTGGTCATGACTTATTTAAATCCAATCCCCAGAGTTAAAATGGCTTGAGCTGATTCCTTGCTCTGTTCAGCCCATAATCACAGCAACTCATCTTCACTTTAACCTAAGGGCTAGTGAGACATACACAGTTGAGGAAATCCTCTTGTTTTCGTACATGGCATTGTGACATACAATCAGCAAAGGAAACCTCAATGCATCACTTTTTGGAAATGAAAGACTTTTCCAGTCTTTTGATTTTGAGCACTTGTGGCCAGGTAATGGACTAGTTACATGTGAATGTTATGGAGGTGACATCCACTGGTGAAAGAGCAGGAGAGAGCCCTGCGTCAACTCCTTTCAGAAATGTCTACTAGACCTCATTCCACTCAAGCAGTTGACTGACTAGTGGAGTGCTTCCCTTTGGCCTCAGTATTCTTGTGACTTGCTGAAAGCTGTCAGCTCTACCTGATTGGCAGCCTCACCAAGGAGGCAGTGGTCATTATCAGTAAGACATCCAGTCTAGGATCACCATTTGCTCCCAGGCCACAGGGGGTTGGCAGCAAGCAAAAAAGGGGTGAATTCACTTAGTACCTGATCTACAGACTCACAACCTGAAATAGCATGTCTGCCCCTATCCCTACCAGCCACCATTGCTTTAGTATAAACAAAATCCTTTTCCCACTGTCATCATCCCAGGTAATTAATGCTGTATTACTGAAGTTTTTCACTAATGTGTTTCTCCTTTTACATGCAGCAAGAGACGTCAAAAAATTTATTTCTCTTGGGATCATTAATGTTGACAGAATGGTTAACAGCGTACTCTAATAGTTCGAGATGTATCAGTATTCTTTCCAGTACTCAGTTTGTTACCAGTGTTTCTGACTGTCTACCAGTATTCATTGTCTAGTTTAACATGTGAAAGATTACCAGTTGAGTGAGTTTATTAGAAAGCTGCAGTTGGCCAAAAAAAAAGTGGTCATGGGAGGAAGAGGGAAGAACAAGACAACATGAAATTAAAGATATTTTGAAACAAAGTCTGTAAACTTCAAAGCATAAAAGAAGTTCTATAGACAGCATGATTAATCTGAAGACTTCCACACCTCGTTTGAAAGAGAGAATTGGTTAGAGTCTGTCAAGGAACCTGTTGCTTTCATACTCACCAGAGCATTTGCTGCTATGTATCCATCAGCTGGTTTATCTGCAAAGGTTAAAATACATAGCATATGTATTTTACACAAGCAGCATGACAACATTTTTTCCAAACACAGATTTAATATGCACAATATTCAATATTTTGACAATAGATTTGATTTTTTAACCAACAAAAGAATGTGTTTTTGGATTTAGAAGTTGTAACTTGGCCCAAAGTCCATCTCTTTTTAGTTGATCTCCATTTTATCTTTGTCCAACATGTCTACTTGTCTCTGAACTTAGGTATAATTCTCCTTCAATGGATTTCCTTAATTAAAGGATTCTAGAACCCTTAGCATAATAAGAAAGAATCATTTTCTTGGTCCCATTTAACGCGTTTTAAAATTTGTATCCCCTGAGATGTGAACTTTGTCTGATCAATATTTATTACCTTCACAAATCATGAAAAAATTTTTGACATTGATGCATTAAAAGATATAACACTGTCAATCTCTCAAGAGAATGAGTGGAAACCAATTCTCATGTCAGATACTCTTTTTATTACGTAACTTAATCCACACAACTACCCTGTTTGATGATAGAGGCAATATTTTCCACCCAAGCTTAGAACAAAAATAACCTGTGTACACTTGAAGTAAACCAACTTGAAGCTACTATTATGGTTTTGGGTTGGGACTGACGGTAGGGGAGGCACATGTCTAATGCTGTGCAGATTCATTTGTCTACATTGAACAATGTAGTTTAGACTTTATTTTAGGATCAAAAACTGAGTTTTAAAATGTGAAAAAAGATTAGAAGTTAAGCCAGTCAGCTATTTGATTTTTCCAAAATATGTAATATTTCCAAATAGAAGGGAACTGCAATACATCATCAATAAAACTATGAAAATCCTGAGGGAATGTTCTGTGGATTAATTCTAATGTGCTAGTTTCCCTTTAATTGTTTCAAATCTTTACATCTTAAGTAATTGGTTCATATTGGGTTACAGTTTCACCAGTTTTGACGGCCCTCCAGTATCACGTTCAAATGGCTGTTCTTAATGTATAAATCTTAGCAGAAAGTGACAACACTATTGTGAATACTATCCAGCTCAGGCCTTTTTCTTCATTTGATAGTCACAAACATACTCTTTCTAGCTCAGATCACTGGCAAATAATTAACAACAGGAAACCAGGCCATTTTTTTCCACTCCCTAGTTGAGGGAAGCTAAGGCCAATAACAGTGCTTTCATAATCTTCTCAACTGAAATCACCTAATTCATCAAACCATGTGCTTTACTTGTCTGAGCCATTAGTAACCCATGTCTTCAGCTGCCCAAGGCTTAAGCTCTACAATTCTTTTCCCAAATCTCTCAACCTCTCACATCTGCTTTAAAATGCTAATGAAGATGTTTATTTGAACCTGATTATGGTCCTGCGCTGTTATCTTCATAAGAAACTTGATGTCCAATTTGATAATGCTCTTGCGATATTTTACAACACTGCTAGCGCTATATAAGTGAAAGTTGTGTCACTGCTTTGAATCATAGAGGGTGCGTTTAACAATGGAGTAATCTGATGCAAAATATGATCTAGCTTCACAGGACACAAAACTTGGCACAATTGAAAATGAATCCAAAGATGTAATAATGAGAATGCGCTGAATCTTCCACTATCTCCCGCAGATAATTTCTGGATGCTACATATAATTTTCCAACACATACTACCAGTTGAGAATGTTCCTTGCAATCTGTGCCTCTTTGGGAAATTTGCCCTTAACTTAACCTTGATGTCAATCACCTTCAGTTGCCTTACAAACATTTATCAGGTTACCACCACCAGGATAAATAGTCTGATGAAAAGAGCAACTAACAAGAGATTGGACAGACTGACCAGGAACACTCAGCACAAAGTATGCTGCCAGGTAACAACCGCATTAACCATCGACATTCATCTGCCACCAGTCAAATGAAGGATCGATCAAGCGTAGTTGTGCTAAATTGCACCTATACTCCCAGCCAGAAATCTGACACCTATTCCACCACCCACAGAATATTTTCATATGATAGGTAATTGTTTAATTATCACCTAAAATTAAAAGGAACGATTGGTTAATTGTCACATTCAAATGCAAATCTCCAACTTTCAAAACAGTTTCATGGTATCTTTCAAGTCTCCTGCAAGGGAAGTTTAGTGCATACCATTAAAGTCTACTGTGGGCAGTAAGAAACACACAGAGGCTGGCTTCCATGCAACAAGAACAGAAATTGCTGGAAAAGCTCAACAGGTCTAGCAGCATCTGTGAAGAAAAATTAGAGTTAATGTAGCGGGTCCAATAACTGTTGCTCAGAACTGTGTGAAGGTTCCGAGGAAGGGTCACCGGACCCAAAATCTTAACTGATTTTTCTTCACAGAAACTGCCAGACCTGCTATTCTTCTCCAGCAACTTCTGTTTTTGTTCCTGATTTACAGCATCCGCAGTTTTTTTGGCTTCCATTGCACATTGGAGGTACCACATTTGAACTTTTAGCTGGTTTATCTCCCCAAAAATTGAGAATTAGTTCAAACTCATGGTTTAAAACTTTATTATACAGACTCCTTCCAGTGATTCAGACACATCTTCACTTTATGCTCACATCATAGAAATCTGAGCCCCACATTTAAACTAGGACAGCACATAGGCAGGGAAGCATAAACAGTATACTAGGTGCTCACAGAAAACATAGCAATAATATTGTGGCTACCCAGGAACTAACTTTCCCTCCAAAGGTTGCAATGGAGACCAACAATCTAATCCACACAGCTTGCACCTCAAAGACTGCAAGGGAATCCGATGGATATGGCCCTTCCCCCACACTGCAAGGGAATTCTATGCTCATTGTCCTCCCCTGAAACACATGCACATGCAACCACCCCCTACCTGTAACCATAATTGATCTGAAGCATCCCTAGCAACACACCAAGTTAGAAACATTTTGTATACACATTGACCTTTATGGATCCAGCATGCCATGAACAAAATGTTAGCAGGATGCAAATCATATCGATTGTGCAGATCCAATACAGATCATCTACGCATAGAACTTTCTGGCAGGTTGCAAAGTCTGATCCCACATATCCACAGATTGTTTTTCTCTATGGACGCGAGCTGAGTTTTCCCCCGTCCCCAGAAAATCTGAACCCAAACTTTAATTCTTCAAATTGGCTTGCAGGGGTCATGATTGGATCAGTCTGCATCAGGGCTGTCAAATTGGCACTCATCCCTAGGGATTCCCTTCTGCCTTTTAAAAAAATCACTATCATAACCTACTTCCCAACTATCTACCAGTTATTTTCAAGTCAATGTTATAGATTCAAAAATCAAGCAACCAACCAGTTATCTCTGTGCACTTGTACTGCTTTAGAAGGGGTACCATCAGTGAATAGACTGCTGCAATAAAATTCAAACAGCTTTTAAATGAAATGTGATTGGAATGAGAAGTTACAGAAAGTCTCATACAAAGTATATAAAACTTTATATCAATATTGTATTGATTACTTATTTCAATAAAGACAAAATGACTTTTAAAAAAAAACACTTCAAGGGACTGGGGGAGCTGGGAAAGTCAGGAATTTGACTTTGGTCTCAGAGTTACCAATAAAATTTGTACTTCATGATAATTTGCAATTTGAATAGAATTACAAACCACTGCAGTTTTGTCTGAAAGAAGTAATAACTTCACAGAGATGTATTTAGTGATGTCTTGCTTTGTAAGCAAATAACAAAGATGTAAATCACATCAAAACTGCTGCAATATCCCTTATGACTGGTATCATTATAGTGAAAATGTAACAGTTTTCCTTTGCCTCTAAAAGATTCACCCTTTACTGACTTTAAATAGTTTCAAAATAAAACTACAACTGATGCTGGACATTGAAAACACTTCAACTTAAGGAACCAGTTTATTCTTTGGTAATCTAGCATTTAAATTAATATGTTCCAAACAGTGTCATAGAATGCAACAAATTCAACCTCTAAGCTGTTGCCACTATTATGCATTCACCTATGCTGTAGCTCCCCAAACATAGCCATACTGCAGCAAAAAGGTCAAATGCTAATCTCTCAATTAAAACAAATCACAAGACAAGGAAATTCAGATTGCAATTAAATCTTATTGTGCTATCTGGCCAAATTTGCCTCATTGGGGTTGGTATTTCTCAAAAATGTACCATATTTAATCAATATGAATTAAAATTTTAAATGAGCTCTTTCAATGTATTAACTCATTTAAAAGATTTAAAACTGTATACTCAAGTAGTAATGACAATATTTTGACCTACTTTTATGCCTCATTTGTGATGAAATGCAATTAAATTACTACGTGCAACTTATGACTTGGAAGTCATGACTATCCATTACCCTGAATATGACTGGCAGTTATAGTTCCATACATTGCTTGGTTTTACTGTATATTTATACTCATTGCAGAGAACCCAAATAAAATGCAGTGCATTATTTCCTGATTTAAGCTTTTCTCCCTGTCATGTCATTCTGACATGCAGACAGACCACTTTGCAGCTTAATTAATGAGAAAATGAAAGTGCTTAAGTGTAAAAAGGAAGGGATCTGCAAGCTGATGAAATAACAATGCCTTCACAGCAGGTACAAATGCACAATGATGGCCACAGATGCCACTTGGAAAGAGGGGAGTCATTGAGACTTTGGCCAATAGTAAAATCAGATGTTTGTTAAGCATCTCTCCTGATTTTAATGACGTCAGTAGAAACGGGAAAAAAAAGAGCACCAGCATGTGATACTACTAATCTTGTAAGGGAATGAAAGTGCCTGTCTCCTACTTCTCTGAATCCCTCAATTTCCTTCTGCAAAGTGGAACCTCAAGTAGTGGGAAGGGGTGGGGGGGGGGCAGGGGTTTAGCAGAGAAACAAGCAGTGAAGTGAAGTCATTGTAGCACTCTTAAAATACCTCTTACTGGTTGGTAAAAGAGTGGCACAGAGGGAAGCCTGGGAGCAGTATGAATATCTCACCATCGCAGCAAAAAGATAGAGAAAGAAACAACAATAACAATTATGGAATAATACAATGGCTGAATTTATATTCTTCACTAACTTTAGCAAAAATGTAATTGCAAGCATAAAGTAGTGGAATATTGCTTTACGCTCATATCTACTTCACTGACATTTGCAAACATCATCAGAAAATAGTGTGTCTGTACACCTGATTCAGATCAGCCAGCAGATGAAAGTCTTCTCATTCTTCTACCTGTAAGGGTGTTTAATAAAATGAAATTTTTTTCTGGCCAAGATTAGTTGGCATGGAAATTGAGACATTACACTAATCTAGGTCAAGGTTTGGAAAAGGTCTTTTGAGATTGAATGAAGTACTCATTGAACACAGTCTACTCTATATCCAAACATGATCTAGGAAAGCTTGAAATCCATATTGGGCATAGGCTGCAGGATCTTTCGTGTGTGGGTGAGGTCAAGCAAAATTGTGCATTTGTTCATAGATATTATTATTTCGTTGTGGCCAATGTGCAGAGGAAATCATCCCTCATGGTGTAAAGTGAAACTAATCTTCAGTTCCATTATCATTTAAAAAATCCTCAGTCAGACAAGGGCAAAACTTCACTAAAGATAAAAAAAAACAACTATCATTTAACCATTCTTTATTACTTAATGTCACTACAATGTAGTAGTACCTCTGCTGCACTAAGCATTCCCCCAATCTGAACGAAAGTCCACACTTAAAATGAAACATATTCACTTCAAATGATATGTTAAAAATAGTGTGTGATAGCAACAATCGGGGAGCTAGTGAATCTGTGAGCATAATGTTATGTGAAAACGGCTAAAATGATTCTCAATTATGGCTATGGTTAAACTCAATTGGCAAAGTCTCATAAAGCTCTCCCCTGCTAATGGGCTGAAACTTAGAAATGGTCTTTTTGTGAACATATCCCCCATCACATGTATCATTTGGAGGAATCGTAATCATTAAAGTAAAAAAGTGCTCCAACTAAGAGCATAAACTGGAATGTATCCACACACTGAAAGAACAGTTTTCGCAAATAAGAACTAAATCTATGAAGAGGCTTTCTTCATGACCCGATCAGTGAAAAGCACGCACTAAAAACTTTGGTGAGCATGGTGGCTCAGCAACTGTGTTGAGTTTGCACATTTGCCGTGGGTTTCCTCCAGGTGCTCTGGTTTCCTCCCACAGTCCAAAGATGTGCAAGTTAGGGTGGATTGGCCATGCTAAAATTTCCCATAGAGTCCAGGGATGTGCGGGCTAGGTGGATTAACCATGGGAAAATGCAGGGTTACAGGGATCAGGTAGCGGTTGGCATCTAGGTGGGATGCTGTTTGTAGTGTTGGTGTGAACTCAATGGGCCAAATGACTTGCTTCCACACTGTAGGGATTCTATGATTCTATGGAACTCCACTTGACTACCAACACCCACCCCACTGCATACACTCCTCTCTGTCACTCCAACATGCCTGGACTTTCTCTCCTTCTATCCACTCCCCTCCTGTCATCCACCCAACACTTACCATTCTTTTCCCCACCTCACCAGTTTCTCACCCAATCTGTTGATCCATTTCCTCAACTCCCTTCTTTCCATTCCTATTCCGGCTCAATCCTACCCATTCCCTTCTCCCACTTTCATCTCCTCTTCCATCTTCTCTCACCCCTTGTTCACAGTCCCCACTCAAGCTCCCCTCGCCTCCCTTTTACCCTATCTAGAGTGTTCTTCCCACATTCACCTGCTGCACTACGCCCTTCTCTAAACTCTCATACTTCCTTCCATCCATTCTTAGTCACCCCGGTCCTCTCTGCTTCCTCCTCCCATGGGACCCATTATTACTCCACTTTCTAAACCTGCTCAAGTTAAAAAGCGCCCCTGGCCTTCAATCCCAGGAAAACTGACGAATACATTTTTTTACATTGTTATGTGTAAAAGTTAATATATGCAGATATCAGATTGTTTAACATTAGCTTGTACCTTCTTCTGCAGAGAAGCCATAATATTCTGGAATAATTTGGCAGCATATTACATGCATAAAAATATTTGACTAACAGCTTCAAACTGCCCTTACATAACAACTATATTTAGTAGACTAGCAACATGACAGGAAAATTGCACAACAATGGAAAATGGTGTCACTTTAAATAAACAATTCAGCACATAATTACAAACATTCCAGGTCAGTGACTTCTCATCTTAAAACGGTTCCATAGTTATTTACAAGTCATGCAAATCAGAGTCCCAATGTATCATTCTAGAGGTTATGCTGAGGGCTTCTCGTGCATTGCATACAATACTGCATACAGAGATTACAGGTCCTTACCTCCAGAAGTGAAACTCATGTATTTCTGATTATTGACAGTCTCTTTGGAATCATAGAATTTCAGGACATCCAGGACAGCCTGAGGGTTTTTCTTTTGCTCCAGTTTAGTAATGTTGGACGTCTGTAGAAGTCTCGCCCATTGCTCAGGAATGCCCTAAAATGAAAAAGTAAAAATGAAAGGCAGTGAAAAGCCACACTGAAAAAAGAAACAGTACTTAACAGTCATTAGATACTGGGAAAGATGCTGATGTTTCACACAGTCAGTAAGCTCATTACTCACAAAGCCAGATGAATAAGGTGTCTTGTTGCTTTCCCATTCCCAAACTGTTTGATTGTATTTACTTATTGATTAAAACCTATTTAGCATGAATAGCCCATTAAGACGATACATGTTCCATCCTGGAGACAGTACAGGAAAACACCAAATGAAGTAGAAATATATGATAACTGGTAGCTTGACACATTCAACAACCTGCTCCTCCCCTCAACCCCCCGTGACGTCCCGACCCAATTTTGCAACTAGCCTGGCTACAAACAGAAGCCTCTTAAAAGGAATCTGCTTTCAGAATGATTTCCTGAAATTTGCGTTACGTGGAGTTTGAAACAGAAATCGAGACTTATTCGGCAGCATTGGGTTACCAAGGTGACAATTTACATTTGCAATAGAAAGTAAACCAATCACACCGGGAGATCTGAACATTTATAATTCTAGTGGGAGTTGCAACTTATGTAATGCAAGCATCACTGGATTTTTCAGAAACATATTAGTCATCGAGCGTGTTTGAGTCAGAAAGGGTAGCTTTGAAAATCAGGTCGGATTCTTCTCAAAAGGTTGGTTTGCTAGAAATTGTTCCACAGTTTGAAAGTCCTAATAGTAACAGAACCCCAAGATCCCAGCTACCAAGGGCTGAATAGCTTGCTCCTGCTGTTAGTTTCTATGGGTGTAGGTGACTCATTCGGAGTCATTATACAGCAACTATTACTGGGAGTGCAGATATGGACATCGCAGGATAGGAGTGAACATGTACTTTCAGATCCTTCAGTAAGAAAGCCTGTTTGTCTTAACAAGTAAAAAGTAATTGCCTTCCCCAATCAAATCATTCTTCAGTGGAAGAACTGATGGCTTCTGGAAAAAGATGGATAGACAGGCACTGAGGAGAAACAATAAGATTTGCACTCCAACATAATTCAAAGACAGTAGAATTGCAGTGTTAAACCTCAGTTTGTCTTTGTCACCCCAGTTTCTGTGAGCTTTACATTAATAATGGCCAAGAACAAAAAGTGACCAGACAGTCTTTACAAAGCTTGCTGTCAGATACTTTGACATATTGGTCAGGATTCTGATTTTCTGTCTCTCTATAGGCAGATATTTGGCCTCTGCTTGCCTTCTCTCGAGAATAGTGCAACTGAGATTGGAAACCTTGTATCCCACGACCATCTGTTCTAAGAATACACTGAAGCTGTACAAAAATTTCAGGAATACAGCACTTAATCACAATGCAAGAAAATCCACAAGAAAACACACTCGGTACTTGCCTCGGCTCACGGTTCCAAAGCTCCATGAGGCAATGCTAATTTAAAAGCAGTTATTGCTTTCAAACTGCCAATTGGTCACAATTCCAAAGGGTGCCGCACCTCCATCAAGGTGTGTCCCTGGGACCAGATGCCAATGTATAGAGTTTAAGAATGAACAAGATATTTCAGAGCTTCCGTTGATGTAAAGCATTGTGGAATTTGTGCTGCATGACAGATTTCCCAGACTATCATTTTCACAATAAGGAGTGAGCATTTTGGTGGACAATTGCAAATGATCATAGAATAGAAATGTTGGTTTTCGTAATGGATTAATTAAAGGAATTTCAATGTATTGATTTTTTTTGTGCAATATTTTCTTTTTAACAATAGTGCCATTGTCAATAGACAGTTGTTATTTTCTCTCCTACTGTTTATCCTGTTAGATTACAGTGGAGTTGGTACTGAGAGGTAAGGGCAAAGAGAGGCAAAGGATGGGGAAGGAGGCGTAAGTTGGTACAGAGGCTACAAAGGGTCATGGTTAAATGATTGGGGGGAATGGGGAAGAAATGAGGGATCATTGAGGTACTGGTACAGAAACACAGGTGCAGGGCATTGAGTGGCATGGATGGGTTCATGGAGAGGGACAGGAATGATGAAGGAGAGCAGGATGAATGTTTTATATTTAAATCTCTATTTACAAACTTTGTGCACAGTGCCAGAGTCAGCATGCAGGCTTTTCTCCCAGACAGAGTCAGGAGGCAGTATCCTCTTCTGCTCTGCCCAGGTTACCCAGCCCAACTCCAAATACACTGTATGCCCCATATACTGAAAATGGGAACTGTTGTTCGCCATAGTTCAGACTACCTATGGAACCCGGGGCCCCAAAAAGTCTTCTTTCCTACTGCAAAAATCTTCATTATCCCAACAGCTGCTGCTGAGGATATTCAACCGAACAGACTCTGTGGTTGTAATCTGTGTAATTTGCGAGACAACTAACTGGCATGGGGTGAAAAATCTGGACTGTTACGGCTTTAAAACAAACAAATGACAGCATCTGATACACAGAAGCAAGGCACGTATGTCAGGAAATTCTGTGGTCATTCAGAAGGCTGCATGTGGTCAGCTACACAGTATTCATCTTCCTTTAACAAGAAAAAGAAAATTGGTTACACCCAACAGCTCAGGACTGATGTCAGCACTTACTGAAATACATAACACTTGAAAATTGCAGAGAATTTAGTGGCAACTCTATCACTTTAACACTCATACCTCTCCATACTCCAAATAATTAAAAAACTCTTCAAAAGAAATGGTTGATGAAAATCTCTAAAGCTGGGGCCATACACTCAATGAAAGTCACACTTAATTATTTGCACTATCACAGAAATAGAATTTCAAGGTAACGTTGGTGTTTTGATTTAATTGTACTTTGATTGCGAGTTCTAAAACACTGCATCAGGTGTTGTTAATTGGAAATTGACTTGGGTTCAGCTTTAAAAAAAAGTCTTTTACAAAAAAAATTGGCCAGCAACACCCATTGCTGGTGCTGCTTTGAGGGCCCTTGGTCATCAGGAGAGTTTACAGCTATGTATCATTCCTTGAGTGAAGGGCATCCTTTCTATACTTCACAGACATCCTTCAGCTCCTTGTAGGAAAATTTAGCATCTGGGTTTTCATCCATGATACAGGCAGGATTTGAGAAAATTCATGGCTTTACCCACTCCCTTCAGAAAAATTGCCCACAAAAAGGGGACTCTCATTGTTTGGGCAGATGTAGGCTGCAGTCAGGCCAGCTGACCCAGCTAGGAGATCGGAGGTAGTCGCAAAGGGATGCCAGGTATTGAGTTGGGCAGGAGGTGGGAGCTGTTTAAAATGCCACCTTGGTACTGTGCAATTTCATCGCAGTTACAACAAAGAAATTAAGGACCTTCAGCTCTCACCCATGATATGGGCCCTGTGCTACTTAAATGGATTTCCCAACCCAAGAACGCACAATGAGGCTTGGCAGATCGTTCAGACATCCATTGGAGCCTAACCACAGTTGAATCCACTGCACCCTTTAAAAAGGGCCCTCCATTTCAAAAAAAAAATCAGAAAGCTTGGGATCGGGACCCGCCGATCATTTTTAGGTGGCTCCCAAGTCACCCCACCTCAGCAAAAAACTGGGCCAAGGAGTGTTTTATTCCCTTAAAAGTACTCTCCGTCTGCTCGCTCAGCTTCCCAAAACTTACTTTTAAACTTATTTCAAAAACTAAAACCAAGGGGAAAGAAACAAAGAATGCAAGTTGTGTGTTCACTTATTCTGCCCATCAGCACTGCACAAATCAATGTTGGTATGGGACTTTCATGGATAAGTTCTTTCACTCAGGTATTTCAGTTAGTGCAAGCAAATGAATGGATTCCGACCACTTACAATACACTTCCATGCTTCATTCATTACACAGTGAGTTTATTAGGAGGCTTTCACGCAAAGAAGTAGAATGATGTTGACAGTGTATATCGTACAAATAGTCATTCATTACTACTATGTTCTTCCAAAATGAGTGGATAAAATGATTTTTTTAAAAAATAATTAAAATTACAAGTTTTAGTTTATGGTGCCAGGAAATAATCCCAAAGATTTACCAGCTTCTTTGAAAGCTTTGTGATCTGATTATTCATTACTTGTTCCATCACTTTGCCACTGCGTTTTAAAGCTATATAAAAATCCATGCAGACTTAAAAAGGTAGTTATTTGAGAGTAATTCCATTAACAATTTAAAACAAAATGTGAATCCATCTGTGCTGTGCATACTGGATAGGAGACTAAGGGCAAGAGAGAGACACAGATCAAAATCATAAAGAATATCAAATCAATCTACACAGTGAGCACCTGGAATAAGAGATAGAATGAGAGAAAGATGAAGACAGAGATGCAAAAAAAGATGGCATGCACAAATAATAGCAGAAGGTTTCTATTCTAATGCTTGTAGTCCATCAATAGTGGATAACTGGGTCATTAATTATATAAACGTGCCTTATGCAACTTTAAAAAGGAAATTACACAAGAAAATCATCAATGCAAAATAGCTTTCAATTAATATTCTTCATTAATATAACAGCATATTCTCAACATCTAAGTTCTATTAATTTTGTACAGATGGAAACAAAATGTTTAAGTCCTGACATAACACATCAATTTAAATGACAAAGTCCAATTGTCTTCTCTAAAAGATGTCAATACTTTTTGGATTACATACTCATGGCTGCTCCTAGTACTGTCACCCCACCTTTATGAAGGAGTCTAAGGCAGTGATTGTATGATGCAAGGTGTGTGATTTATATGTATTTTAATATCAATTATTTTTAAGTTTGGATTTTTGAATTTTGAACAAGTGGCACAAGTTTTCTGTGTGGTTGAAGGGTTTTAATGACTAACTTGTAAGTATTTCTGTAGCCATGGTGAGGTTTTTAAAAGAGAAGTCTCAGAGAGATAGTTTTGGAAGCTAATGGGAAATTTTCTCAATGTAGACAAATTATGAGAAGGTAAACAGTGCAGTGCATTAAGTTATTCTGCAATTTTTTGGGGCCTCAGGGAAAATACCAGAGCTTGAAAAAAAAAGTTCTTTTAAGTTTACAGCTGTTAAAAATAGGTTGTTATCATCTCCGGTGTAAGGAGTTTAGTTTAAAAGTAGAGATCGGATGTGTTTGGTTAAACTTCTGACCAGGTTAACTGAAGATTGGAAAGATTATGCTCATTTATAGGATGAAGAGCCTCAGATTCTCATGGCTGGGAGTTGAAGCCACAGCTAATTCAAACCCAATGGGGCTAGAGACGGGAATTCTTTTTGATTTTTGTGTAATATATGATGTTGGGATTAAAGAGATTCTCTTTTCACTGTTTCACAATCGTTAAAATGTGCTTTACGTAAATATAGTTCGGTTTATACTTTTATCCTAGATTTCTTTTGCAAAATATACCTCCGTTTTATTGTTAAAATCAAATCTGTAGAATTGCATTTGTTTCAATGAAAGGCCACTTTGTTAAAGTAACAAAAAAAAATCCATAAGTCCAGACTTTAATTTGGGATCTGATTTGATCCTGCAGTAATAACATCAGATGTGGTCATGGTAATTAATGGCAAACTAGGCCACTAAACCAGGAAAATGTAGCTTAGACAAGGATTGCCCACAAAGGGTGGTTAGTGACTCAGTGGTTAGCACTGCTGACTCATAGCATCAGGGACCCAGGTTTGATTCCACCCTCAGACAACTGTGCAAACTCCACACAGACATTCTCCCGCTGGGTGCTCCAATTTCCTCCCACACTCCAAAGACGTGCAGGCTAGGTGGATTGGCCATGCTAAATTGCCCATGGTGCTCAGAGATGTGTAGATTAGGTATGTTAGCCATAGGAAATGCAGGGTTACAGGGAAAGGGTAGGGGGATGGATCTGGGTGGGATGCTCTTCAGAGGGTCGGTATGGATTTGTTGGGCCAAAGGGCCTGTTTCCACACTGTAGGGATTCTATGAAATAAGATTCACATCTGTGGCCCTTCCAGCAGGATGTGGCTGTGGATAGAAATTCCAGTCAGGGATCCAGAGCGATTGATTGCATCCACATTTGGCCAGGAACACTGAGCTATTGCACATATCAGTTCTTCTCAATCTGCATTAATTAGGGTCATGGACTGCTAACTGCCTGTAGTTTTTGAAATCGAGGAGTTCATGGGCTATGTATATATTAACTGATATAGCCTTTATTAACTCTTTTAAGAAAGGCATCACTGGCTGTTCTTCAGCACCTGTTTCTGATCTTGGGATTCCTGGTGCACAGATGGGCAGGCAGACCAACAAGACCTACTCACAGGTCTGTACCAGGGCCTGGTCAAGGAAGGGTTGCCAGCAACAGGTCCAGGAATTGGGCTGTGGAAGGTCACTGCACAGAGCGGCCCAACTCTCAAATGGTTACGTCTGTTCCTGGTGTCCTTGGAAAGGCAGCACATTCTGCCAATGTGCTTCAGGCATTGTAACCAGTGGGCACCACAGGGCTGGAGTGCATTATTACTCTCAACAGTGATACTGAATTGGTAAGTTTTTTTTTAAGACTGTTAACTTTTAATTACAGTGCCCTGAGAGTAACTTTACAATCCCAACTATTTTCCTAATAAGGACTAACCAGCCTGACTTATAAGTGAACCTCAAATCTACTACGGTACATAAAAAAAAAACTGTACAATTCAGGAGCAGGCAGAGGTCGCATGGACTCTCGAACCTTCATCACTAGACAACAGGAGCACAATTGACCCACCTCAACCTATTCTTATCTTGTTCCCAATAACCTTTGATGCCTTTGGTGGCCAAAACACTGTGGCTTCAATCTTAAATACCCTCAACAATTGAACATCCACAGCCTTCCAAAGATTCACAACCCGAAGTGAAGACAAACATTCTCCTCAGCCCAGTGCTAGATTGCCAATTGCTTATCCAGGGTCCATGATCCCCTGTTCTAGGGAAGACAGCAGGACGTATATGTAGTGCTTTCTAACAATAGCAATACATGTGTTCCCAAATGAACAAATACTGGAAGTTACAAAGTCAATTCAGAACTGAAGGGGACATGAAGGCAACAGACCTAGCTGCCATTGAACAACTAATGGTGTCAACATGCCCAGAATTACAAGCTAAAAAATAAAGCCCAATTATTTTCAGCATTTGAAATCATTACACATTAGCTTGAGAACCCATCAACCATCATTAACTTTCCATAAGAGTTAACTCACTGTAAATTCCCCTGTAACTGCATCGAATCCCACATGAATCGTGTGCTCAAAATCCGAAGGAAGAGAGATCTCTGGGCGTTCTTTTTCTTTCTTCTTGTTTGCTATAGACAGGAAGAGAGCATATAACAGAAGTGATGTAAGGAAACACCTGCCTCAGAATGTTCTAACACCAGGGTTGAAGTTTAGCTGAATGAATACAGATGGAGACAATGGCACTTTATTTGTCATTTTCAGACTCAACTGAACTGCATGTCTGAAAGCTGTTGTTTCTTCAGCCTCGTTGATAGATTATCCAAAACAAAATCCTCATATACAATAAGAAAGGCATTTTTTTCTTTGAAAAATGTTACCAAATTCCTGGTATATAGTAACATATTCATAGTAATGTTAGTCAGGAATGTTAAAAATAAATGGATACATTGAACAATTCACTAGTTTCACAAAATGGATGATTTAACTGTATTCTTGAGCACAGTCTTACAGCTTTTTTTTGGCTAAGTCCAATTTGTGTCAGGTTTCCTGGAGGGCTGTCTGTCACATGGCCTCAAGTTCATTTAACGATCTTATAAACTCACTTAAATCAATTATCTATGATATCACACATCCAATTCTGGTGCACCTTACCACATGCTGTTCCTGGAACAATTCACCATTCAGCAAATATTCCCCATGCCACCTTCAAAATGCTTCAGTGCATCTGGGTAAGCATTAGCATTAGCATTCCCTGCTTAGTAATGGACAGAGTTGTAACATGTTGCTGAAGGGTAAGATGACACTGTAATCCTGCGACAGGGGCCTGGTAGTACTGGTCAATGGCATCTCATTCCCTCATGTGCACCAGCGTTAAACGGTTCTGTCACTCACTGCCATGCCACTCATTTCCCACCTTTTTTCTCATTACAGGAGAAGACAGCCCAGTACAGGGGAAAGAGAGGTGGGGATATGTCTGATATCAGGGATTTTCCTCCCCAAGGGGGTGGAATTCTGGTCTCTCGCAGGAAAGGCTGTCCTACGGGGATGAGAACCATTCAAGTCCTGCTAAAAGACTATGTACCAATCTGGATGCCACTGTCACTCTTCCATTAGCTCTGCTCTCACTCGATCATTGGAGACTATCTGTAAACACTGGCTACAGCAGTTTCTTGCTCCTTCATCTTGTAAGCACCATAAGCTTCCCCACAATGCAGAGAAATGGCAGGCTATGGAAGAACTGCTCTCCTTGAGCAGAGGGGCAAGTATCTACAAAGCTGCCTCCTATGGTCACCACCAGCTCAAATACTCAAACCTCATTGGGAATCAACTTCATTGAGAGAGAATGTGGGCACACTACCTGGTGAGCGCCTCACTATGACAGCTCTGAGGTTGGCATGGATAAACAGCCAAGGCAGCTGGCACTCAGAGGTCTACCAGAGACCACTCACTTGCTCAGGCCTAGGCAGGAGGAGACCCAGTGGTGTTGGAAATCAAGGGCCTCACACAAAATGAGCAGAGAGGAGTAGCAGCAGCAGACAGGCATGTGGAATTCAATGGCCCTCTGTTCCCAGAAGCTGTAGCGAGTTAAGTGACTGTCTGCTCCATCGAGGTAAGCAGGCATTAGTCACAAAGACCCAGACCCAGCTCCATCAAAATCTGCTGGGCAGCTACACCCACCTGAACTCCAGTATCCCACCTATAGGTGCCCAGGATTGAAGGCAGAGTGACAAGGGCATGGGAAAATCTGGTGAGTACTCTAGTTGGCTCCTCTCCTAAGGAAGCAGCATGGTGCCCAGAGGCACCCAGCCAAGGTAAACTACACAGAAACCCTCTGTGTAGGTCATTTGGGACCCTGCAGTGGTGCCCAGAGTCTCCACCTCCACCCCATTTGCTCCTGCTCCAACCCTGGGAAATTCAAACCAAACTGGGACAACTTGACTTTCACAAGACAACCTTCCGCGTGTTCGGCCTGTCTAGTCAAATGCCCCCCAGGTTCACCCCACCAAACCTCCAGGGCCAACAGTCTTTGCAGCTGAGCGGCTCTGTGACTCACTGAGTATGCAGAGATATTGCAGGAGGGAGAGAAAGAACAAAAAAGTCTGGGTGCATTTTGTTGGTTCAAGTGAAAAGGGCTGTTTTAAAAATGAAACTTTGTACAGAAATGTTGATGACTTTAACAGTATCCAGCAGCAGATCATGGCTGCACGCTGTCTCAGGGATTAAGATGTGTACTGAGGGGCACACTGCATTGGCTACAGTTTGGCGGGGGAGGGGGGGTGGGGTGCATAGTGCATACACGTGCAGTTGGGTACTACTGATACCTTTGCCGCTCCTGGATGCTGAAGTTTGGCTCTCTCTGTGCACACATGTGCAGCTGCCAAACAGTTGTCCAGTGTTTGCTGTGCCAGGAGGGGTGCCACCTACAGAGAGGGTCAATGCTGTAGGATTGCCAGGCAGTGGGTAGCCTAGGTGCCTGTGTGCTGGAACTTCCAGAAGCCTGTGACCTCTATTGTTCCCCCTTTAAGCAGTCCTATGCTCAAGTGAGTGCTGCAGCCTCCTCCTTCAAAAGGAATGACATTTACCCCACCTACTCTGTAGGCAGCCATTTCCCACCCATTGTACACTTTTCAGCACTCCTTGTCCATTGGCTGCCAGCCAAAGGCTGACACACTGAGACCCCAGATCCCCACATCCTCAGGGCCCATCCCATCACCATCACAAGATTCACTGCCACACGTCTTGCAGGGTCCTCCCTCACAGGGGGAAGACACTTACCCTGCCCACCCCTGCACTCTCAGCCATTTTCCTCCCCACTGCACACTTCCAAGTTACACCATGATGGAAGGCGACAGTGTGCCCTCCTCTTCCTGTGGCTTCCAGCCCCTCTGGTGAACCCCATCATCTTCACACCTCCCCAACCCACACATGTACTCCCCTACAGCTGTCTACCCTTCTCACCCAAACCCTGGCATATGAGGTAATCATGCCAGGAGTACCCATTCATTGCCCCAACCACAGCGAGGTTGCTTCTGACTGTGGACCAGCCCACTCCCGCATTACCTCTGTCCCAGACATCCTTTACAGTATCACTCCCTACTGCTGCCCATCACCCCCCACCCTGTTCTTCATAATGACACTGTGCCTTTGCCAGAGCCTGCAGCGTCCAACACATCCCCCACCCTACCAGATGTCTTGAAGAGGTCAAAGCTCAGTGTCACAGCTCTGGCTTCTATTGAACCCCCATAATCCTTCGCTGTTAGTTTCTGGGGACAGACCTGACAGACAGCCCAATCCCCTCTACCCCCAATGTGATTGGACAACCCCAGTGAGAAGAGGACAGAGTCCTGACTGGTGTCTACAATTTTCCCCAACTGTATTAGCCCTTACACCCCCAACTTGCCACAAGAGACTCAATGCACTGACCTGGACTAGAGGCAAGGGCACCCACCAGACACACACCCTAACCAGCATCTAGTGCCCTTGACTGGATGCTGCCTGACCAACGACACATTTCTGGCAATTGTTTTTAGGTTACCATCTGATTGGATAGTAGCTATTCTAGAGAGACTATGTCCACAGATCTTTATTCACTCCCACCTTGAGCTCTTTTTTGCTTTATTCTGTCTCTTGCACTAAACATTCTCCAAAATTTTGCAGCCTTTCAAGGTGATTTTGTTTAGCAAAATGTGATTCTCGATTGACTTTTCATTGTGTAAGTTTGTGGCAACATTAGCAAATCTAGCAAAACATTAGCAAAAATCTGCATTTTTGAATCAATATTGTTCTGAAATTAGAGTCCGCTTGGATATTAACTGCTTAGTACATCTTATGGGGGTGGTGGGGCTGGTGGTAAGTGGTGGAGGAACAAGATTTTACATTCCAATACTCAAAACCTTGACTGGAGTAAAATGAAGTTCTCATTAAAAAATTACAGAAAGAAAATTTTAAAATTCCACAATCTTGGGTTAGGTACACTAATTGGACAGTTCAACTTTCTCTCTGGATCTCTCTCATTATAATATATTCCAATCTTATCTATATTGCTCTTATTTCTCATCATAGTCAGATTGTATTATCATGGAACAAGATCCTTTGGCCCATCATGCCCATTCTCGTCATCATGCACCCATCTACCCTAATTACAATTTTCAACAATTGGACAGTAGACTAGATTGCTTTGGCATTGCAAGTGCTCATCAAAACAATTAAATGTTTTGAGAGTTCCTACTTCCACTACACTTTCAGGCAATGAGTTTCACATGCCCCTATCCCTTTGGGTAAAGGGCATTTTCCTTAAATCCCCTGCAAGCCACTTGTACCTTACCATAAAACTATGCACCCTTACTGACCCCTCTACTAAGGGTAGATAAGGAGAAACATTCACCCAATCTATGCTCCTCAGAACTTCATACACCTCAATCAGATCCCTCCATCCCCCATTTCAGCCTCCTAAGGAGGCTTGTCTAGTTGCTCTTCTAGCCAATTGCTCCAGCACAAGCAATAGCCTGGTGAATCTCCTCTGCATCCTCTCTAATGTAATCACATCCTTCCTGTATAGTGTGGAATCCAAAAGTGCAAACAGTATTCCAGCTTGGCGTAACAAACATTATACACAGCTCCATCATATCTTCCTTTGTCTTATGTTCAAGGCCTTACTTAGAGGAAAGCATCCCATGTGCCTTCTTAACAACTTTATACACTTGTCCTGCTGCCTTCAAAGGATCTAGAGACATGCACACCAAGGTCACTCTGATTCTCTACTTCCCTAGGGTCCTACTATTCAATACGTACTTGCTTGCTCAGAGCTTTTTTTGTTGCAAGGGTGAGAGTGATCTCCCAAACGAATATAGAGTGGGAGTCTGAGAACATTCACATATCCTAGTAGGAAACAAATTCACAATCAAACTCCAGAGTGAGCACATTAAATACAAAAAACAGCAAGCTGTACTCTATATGCTATTGGACTAAATGTACCTATTTTTTGTAAAAATCTAGAAGTAGATTTACTTTCAGACTTGGAACTACAAATACAAAACAACAAATGCAGAGTAAAAACATTGCCTTCAAAGAGGTAACATTATGGTACAGCTTTCCGATCTAAAGAGACTTGCACTGAAGGAGTTAGGTGGGAATTCCAGGAATCTGAATCTGAAAATACAGAACAGAGCTCACTTCCACCTGTACCAAAGGCTTTAGGCTCGGGCTCAAGTTGGAGGCACAAAGTCCGCAGTTGTAAGACAGCATTATACACAAGGAAATAT
>NC_063345.1:22140031-22155546 GCF_021869965.1 Rhincodon typus | reverse complement strand
GGAAGCTTGGGGGAAGACAAAACGTGAGCAAGTTCTACACTTTTTCAAAGTGTTTCTTACAACCAAAAAAAGTTAATCTTGAAAAGTTAACCAGTCCCTTCAGGGATTACTTCTTTTTGGAGCTACATGGAAGGTCCTTAAGAAAGTAACTCATGTTTCAGCTGGCACATATTCTTTGAAAGATCTTACACCTTCATAATGGCCTGGATTGTATGTGTCCCCCTCTCAGTACCCAGCCAACCACCTTCCCACCTGAGAGCTCACTTCTCCAATATAGTGGAAGGGAAGCCATGAAAAAAAAAAGTAGCTTGCCTGCATTATTTAAATAAATAAGAGAATTTGGTAACAAGCCAATTGACTACTGCACACATCATAGTGCAACTGAAGTGACCAATTAGGCCTCTCCCCATGGTGACCAAAGCCTCCACTGCCTGAAAGGGACTTCCTTCACTCCAGGATACGTGTCCTTTTCTTTAGTCTGGTTGTGACACCAGCAGCATCCGCTACAGAGCTCTTGGTACCAGTGCTGCTAGAACTGCCAACCAATCAAATTCGACAGACACTCAAAGGCAGGACTTGCTCCCACTGAGGGGAAAAAGTCACAGTCTCCACCCTTTCCCCACCCCAGTGTTACAGCTGTGAGAGTCAGCTGCCTGCAGGGCCATCCTCGACGAAACACTCACAACCAGAGCCCCATTTCACAGTCATTTGCTGTCCTATCTGCTAGCTCTCCCTGTGCAAGAGCCAAAACAGTGAATGACAACAGAGGATGGGCTGAAACTTCCAGAGATGTTACGGCCTGGCCTCAGCCAACAACCACACTCACACATCCAAAAACTTTCTATCAGCAAGTATTGGGTAATATTCAAAAACTTGACTTTTCTTCCCCAAATCATGACTATGGAGGCCCATTGTGACCGCTGGGAGTTATCTACTTAATTCACAAAGGCCTTGCATCAAATCCTAGCCTCAGCACAAATAAAGAAATTTCTGCATCTTGCAAGACATCTACTTAGGAAATACAGTAGAGAGGCTGAAACTTTACTCTTGTCGCCTGCTCCTGGGAAGATTGAACGCAGTCTGGCTTTCTTGTTCTTTTCCTCAGGAACCAATGGAAGTGGCTTCGAGCCATGGTTAAGGGAAGATGAATCACGATTATTACTGTTCATTCTCAAGGGAGGAGCTGGTGGTTTCTCTTCAGCATCAATACTATCGGACATCTTCAGCAGCCGTCACATGTGTCTAGAAATGGTGAAGAAAGCTACATTAATGTTTTCATAATTTAAAATGCTGATGCCCATCTATGAAGAAGTTTGGATGTTCAATGAGGATCTATAATGATCAAAACATGACAAATTTTGAAGAAAAGAAACAAACACTCTTTAGGACATTGATCAGCCGACAAACTCATTACCATTTTCTGTCCCCTTTTACCCCATTCTGTAGGTGCCTCTCAAAGTACCAACTCAGATTTACAACCCACAGATAGACTGATCAGTGTGTGTGCTTGAAAGCACAAAGGAAGATCCAAAAGCAAGAAAGAAAACCAAGTTGAAATGTAGCTGCATTGACTTTATAACTTAAAATTTGCCCAGTGCCCCACTACGTTCTGGAAGAACTGATCATTCTTTGTGGTGAAAGTGAATGCGGCAATGCAAAATTCTAGAGTGAAACCATTTGTGTACTTGGAGTATGGTAATTAATTTCATTAAATGCCATATCACTGACTAAGCTAAAAGTGATCAAGAACTGTAAACTATACCAATCCATTGAAAATACGTTTGATTTTTCCTTATCGCTGTAGATAAAAAATATTGAATAAATTGATAACAAACATTTCTGCACCTTGGTGTCTGTAACAATTGTGAGGAGGTCAGCCAGGTGGACCTCAGAATACTAGTTCCCTGATTGGACCATATTTATAGCCCCAATCAGGGAACCCTGGCTGACAGACATAAACTGGGAGTGTCAGAGATTCTGTTGACTCAGATCTGGCTCCGAGGGAGCTCGATCAGTGACAAGGACTCTCCACGTGTAAACAAAGGGTGACTTGGTGACGGGATACTAGCCTCTGTGGAGTTAGTTCAGTGCCTTTTCAGATACAACTGCACAAGGTGAGGACCACTGGATTCTCATATAATTTACCTGGGACTGAACAGACTAAAGAAAGGGGACAATGTTTCAATATAATCTTTTGTTGGTTGGGGAGGGGGGGGGAGCGGAAAAGGAATACGGTTTTGATCAATTATGTACTTCAATCATGTATGGATCAGAATTACATTGTAAGCTACACACAAAAAAAAAGAACTTATACAGGAAAATGTTATGGCTTTGGGATTCACTTTCCTTCGGGTTAAGCCATTAGAAATATATATTGTCATGGGCTTTATCTAAATAAATTCCAAGTAAATGTGAATAATCAAGGAAAATTTTAATAGTTCCAGGGAAAATAGCCAAATGTTACTTAACTTTCAAATAAAAATATGGACATAATGATACATATTAACTATACAAATACATATTAGATGGGAATTTAGCATGTATGTTTTGGAACTCTCAAGATTATGTTCGCCATAATTATGAAATATTCCATCCGCAATCACCCTTCAAAGTGTCCGCTTTGCAGAACACTGAATTATTTGCGAGTGTTGCCGGAATTGAAATATTTTAAAAACAACAAAAATTAATGTTCTCATCACTTCTTCAGATACAACCCTTCCTGAGTAAGCTGTCCTTATAAAAATGCTTATTCCCTCTACATTGTAACCAGGGAATTTCTTCTGCAAAAATATCACCAATCTGCCTTAAATAACGTTATCCACCCAAACACTGGAACTAACATTTTTTTTGTTTTTGCTCAATGGAAAGGAAAACCGTCACAAAATTTTCATATTTGAAGACCTGACCTCAGGATATTAACGTTCCCACCCCACTTTGGGAGTTCTTGTCAGTTTTAGTTTGTAAAATGTACATGCTGCATCTCAGCAATGTTGTGGAAGATAATAGATAGGCAAGGTTATCCTGGGCTAAGATGAAGCTCCACCCACAGCTGTACTGTTCCACGCACATCTTGCTTTGGTAAAAATGAAAGTCGTGGCTGACAACAATTTGATCAATTGCATGTTAATAAGTCTCAAATTCAGCCAAAGCAGCTGTAACTGTCTCACTGCTTCCAACTATAGACATAACTCAATGCATTCTTTACATTTTTCTTTCAAGTTTCATTTTTCACTGTCTGTGAAGACGATGTGGTGCATGGTCAGAAATGTAAAACATGCTGCATAACTACGTCACTGGCACACAACTGGGCTTAAGAATCAAGTGCACTAAGCAGGAACTGCTACCAAAATGAAATTAGAACAGTTCTAAACCTAAAAAAGGTTTAGAATCATTTGCCACTTACTCATTTTATTCATTTCAAGGAGATAGTGACAATATTGGCGGCTATGCTCAGTCACTGGCAGCTTCACATCACTTACTATTCCCCAGCCAAGATGATGGTCGGTTGACCTCTTAAGAAGCTGGGTTAACATCATTCTGATAAGATCAGTAGTGAGTCAATATAGCAATTCCATCAGACATTTTTCTTTCCTACTTATGGAAATGGTGTGCTTTGCTTCCACATTCCACCTTAACCAAGGCCAAAAGATTAATCAAACATGAAGACTGCATCACATTCCTGTAGAATCAGAAACAGTGATGCAGATATTTCCTTCCTCTCCAAATAAAAAGGCTTGTTAATATTATACCAAATATAGTGATCACTTAGAAATTGACTCACGCGTTTGGGCAGTTGTGCATTAAACAGACTCTTGTCAAAGTATTATTTTTAAAATCTGTTCCAATTAAGTGCACAATCTGTTATAGTAGTGTTTGCTAATATTAGAATAATGAAAATTAAAGCACCCCTAGTGCAGATATTTTTGCAGTCTAAATGCCTTTATCATCTACAGCTAGAAACAAAGCAGGGCTCTTTAGATTAAAATTTGACCATTGAAATCTGGAGAATAAATTTTACCCAGTCTCTGATGTTGGGTGAAAGAATATTCAGCATCAAAGTGAGAATTTTCCTACTACCAGTGTGCATCTGGTAGGAATCTGTTCCATGAAAGAGGAGTAAAAGAACCAGTAATCTTCAAAAAGATCAGTTTGGAGTTGAAGTGTGCATGGAAACAGTTAAGATTAGTTTGCAGACTGACAACTGAAATGATTTTCAGTAAATATTTTCCCAATTAAATTTCTTCTTGTCTTTTAGGTTTGAGGATCGGAACCAGTTAAAGAAGCTGCAGGTTGAACATCTTTCTCCACAACCCCCTCAACCAATGTTGAACACAAATGATTCTGGGGTGATTCATTGTAAGCTTTTCTCGCAACTCCCATTAGTGAATTTTTAGACACCCACCACAGGCCAGTACAACAGAATTCACCAGTTGAGGAATTCTAGAATTACATGGTGCATTCTGGTTCTCAGTAATTTGTGGGCCTGTAATAGGACAGTGTGCTGCATCATCAGCTCCATCAAATGCCCACTTTAAGCATAAACTACCTTCTCCAGACACATACTTCCTATTTTGTGACAGAGTTTGCATCACTTTAGGAGAAAAGTGTCTTATGGATAATATTCATTGATAGAGGTACTTTGATTTGAGGCCCATGTAATCTATGCAGTAGCTTTGATTGCCAAGTGGGGGTCAGAGATTCATTTTTTATTATTTCATTATGATAACAT
Source organism: Rhincodon typus (assembly GCF_021869965.1). Classification (NCBI taxonomy): domain Eukaryota; kingdom Metazoa; phylum Chordata; class Chondrichthyes; order Orectolobiformes; family Rhincodontidae; genus Rhincodon; species Rhincodon typus. The sequence goes on along the minus strand of NC_063345.1, from coordinate 22,150,817 downwards.
GATTGTCACATGTCTAATATCTGTGATAAAGTGGGCTGAAGCTAGAAATTTCAAACAAATTTCAAACATGGCAGCAACCTAAGCAGAGTTAATCTCTGATCTGCTGCTTAAGTTGGCAGCACATTGCTTTATATGGGTCTGAAAAGGGTTAGTCCAGAGATATGCCATAGGCCCAAGTCATTATAATGGGGTCATATGAATAGGTGGGCTGAACAGCTTAAGATCGTAAAGGAGTGAGACTTCATATCTCCTCCTCAAAGTCTCCAGGTATTTTTTCATTAACATATTCAGAGATGTTACTACATACCTCCAGATCAGTTGGGACACTGCCACAACAGCCCTCAAAGTCTGTCTAATCATACAACGGCATCTGTAACTAATGGCTAATGTGCAATAAAATATATTTTTTGTTAGCTACAACAGGCTCTTCTATTTAGACCAGGAAAACAGTTCCCCTCTTGCACAATGGGCCAAGGTGCAGCTTCCTATAATGAAAGAGTGCCTATTATGGCAGTAACCTACATCACAGAGCGTTTTGCTGCTCATACAGCATAGTGACCTGGCCTTTCTGTAAAAGCACAGGAACCCAACCACTAGCAAATGTCAGAAGGAAAAAGGGAAAGGCTGGCATTGGAACCCAATGCTACAGAGCCAGCTCTAAAATGGCATGCAGCATCAATTGGAGAGTTTGACAATTTTACAGGATAGACATAACAGGTAAATATAAAATCAAAAATAGATGAAAATGGAGGCAGTAAGCTTAAGGAAAAAAAAAATGTATGGATGCTATTATACCAGTGCGACATAAAGACACTCCAATGCGCAGTTCTTAAAACAATTAGATTCTCTTTTTTTTGCTGTGAAAAGCAAATCTCTCAACTGTGCCTTTTTCCTTTTTGCTGAGAAAGATCTCCAAGGATGCCCATGCACCATTTACTCTCAGCGTGTATCTGGTTGAATTAGTTAATTAGATCAAATGATTAGGATGCAGCTGAAAAATGAACAAACCGGGCAAGATTGCAACATCTGATACATAGCTAGATTTATAGAATAGGAAATGACGTGTTTCAAATCATGTCTCTCCTGTCAGAAATGGAAGGCCACTTTCAGAGATCATCAATAAATTTGGAGCAACATACAAGTCATGCATTTGCGATTCACAGCACTTCGCAATATGGAGCAGATGGTACTCTGAAAATATAATGAACAAGCAGAAACCAATGCCATATTAATGGTAAGGTACAGGCAGGTGAATCACCAATCTGGTCTGATCAGGGACAGCACATTAGTGATACTATGAGACAAGCAGGAATACTTGCCAGGTGTACGATTCTCCCAGAATTGCTAACAGTAGGTTTTGCCAAATGTTGTGGTTGGGCTTTTCTTTATAATAAAGAGATTCACGTGATATGTTCAGTGAAAAGAACAAATTCAGCTGCATCTCTAAACTCAATTCACTTTGTTGAAACTAACCATTATCACCAAGTACACAACCATGGGTGAAGGTGATAAGGTTTTAAGTAACACTGGGTCCTGATGATAGGATTAGAACCACATTGCTCACTCACCCAGGTTCTGCTGACTGGGTACAGTTAAAATATCCCTTCTCCTCCCACTAAGATATTCTGCTGTGTATCGATATTATTATCCCTTTTACAATCTCCCATACTCAGTCTGCTATCCATCTGCCTTCCTAAAACAACAGCAGAACATCCAGGTCCTGAGGTTTGCATACAATGCAGGTGTGCAGAGTCAGGTGGTATGCTGGATCAATGCAGGCACTTCTCCCTGCATTGCAGGATCTTCATTATAGAACGCAGGGGTTTTTGCTCAACAGTTTGCAGCAACGCTGCTTCCTTCATTACTACCGTGTGCATCTGCTGCCAAATACTGAACAAAAACAATTTTGTCAATTGTATCAAATTCTTTTGTGTGTTTGTTTCTAATTCAGCCCAAAATTTTGTCTTCACCACACATATTTGCACAAGTGAGGCTACACTGACATTAACCATTATGATCCCATTAAGGGTCAACTTGTGTTGGAGGTATAGTTGGAAGCTTTCCTACAGGTTGGAAGAATTTTCTGCATTTGTAGCACCTATCATGGTGAACAGTGATTCAAAACTTATGCATAATTGATCGAAATAGGCTATGTAATTGATTAGGCTTATCCTGTTTAAATTCTGTCAAGGTTGGAGCATGAGGGGCAATTCCTGTGCCAATCAAGTGAGGATAACTGGCTAACCAGTGAGTTTCAGTAAATGAATACCCTTTTGAATATCCTCTTGAATATCCTTGAGCACTTGGTTTTGTGCAAGGAACATGAACAAATAGCAACATGCTAAGTGTACAGAGCTGTTATGCAGAAGTAAAAGACATGTCAATATAATGCTGCTAAAAGCCTTTTTAAACATGGCACAAAATTAGTTCACAGGATTTTTGAACTTTACAAAGGGTGATGGTAAAGGATCAAAAAGCAAATGAAAGTATGAATGATGTCTATGGGTAAGCGGCTGTATGGCACAGTTCCCAAACTATACAAGTCAACAGAATAGAGCCTAGTTATCTGAGGGGTATTGTCCCCTTGTGGAACAAGAGGGCTTACTCCACTCAGGATGGCAGTGTACTAAGCTTGACACAAGGTGGCGTGTGGGTTCAACACAGCCAAGTATCGTCAGGACTTTGGGGTGGGTGGGGAAGGAAGGAGAATATAGTATTCTTTAAAAAGAATCTGGCTAGGGAAACATCATGTTCCACAGTAGATGACCGGAAATTCCATGTTCCAATGCATTGCCTGTGTAACGGCTTCAAATTTGCACCTTAAAACTCGATAATTACATATATAGAGGCAAGATGGCTAGTCTAGGTTCAACATACTGAATCTCCCAGTGTTCCAAACATTGAAGGATAAGAACAAAGCTAATCATTTGCTAACAAAGATCAACTTCAGGGTGAGTAAATGGTAGCTACACATGACTTGTTAACACTGGGTAAGGCATCGCCATTGAGTAAATAAGTCATGTTGCACTCGTGAATGGAGATTGAATTTTGTCCATGTTGGAAAAAAGATCTGGACAAAAAGGAACTGAGGGTATTGTTAAGTTTGCAGGTGACACAAAGATAGGTGGAGTGGCATACAGTATTGAGGTGTGGGTGGGCTGTAGAAGAACTCGGGCAGGATAGGAAAGTGGGTGAAGACGTGGCAGGTGGAATACAATGACGAAAAAGTGTGAGGTTACGTACTTTGGTTGGAAGAATTGGTAATATTTTAAGTGACGAAGGCTTCAGAAATTTGAAGCACAAAAAAAAGAGACTTTGAATCCTAGTTCAAGATTCTCTTAAGGTTAAGATGATGGTTCAGTTGACAGGTGGGAAGGCAAATGCAGTGTTAATATTCATTTTGAGATGACTAGAAATCAAGAGCAGGGATGTACTGCTGAGGCTTTACAAGGCTGTGGTCAGACCACATTTAGAATACTGCGAGCAGTTTTGAACCCTGTATCTAAGGAAGGATGTGCTGGCCTTGGAGGGATCCAGAGCAGGATCCTGGGAATGAAGGGCTTATCATATTTGGAGGGGTGGTTAAGGTCTCTGGGTCTTTGCATGATAGAGTTCAGACGGACGTGGGAATGTGCTCATTGAACCTTAAACTGAGTGGCCTGGATAAAGCGGATGTGAAGAAAATGTTCCTAGTAGGAGAGACTAGAAACTGAAGGCAAAACCTCAGTGAAACAGTGACCCTTTACAACAAAAGGTGGTGGAATTTCATCAGCCAGAGGATGGGATAGGTTCTTGACTAGTAAAGGGATCAAGTGTTAGGAACAGAAGGCATGGGAATGGGGTTGAGAAACATATCAACCATGACTGAATGGTGGAGCAGAGTCAAAGGGCTAAATGCCGGAATTCTGCTCCTATTTTAATGGATCATTCACCTATTTTAGTTCACCTGTGAACAATGCAAATGTCTCATTGTACTTCTACCAAAGGCCAGACACAAGTGTGTGTAATGAGGATGATGTCGCCAACAAACAAACCACACCTCCATACAGTTGTAAATCTTCTTTGCAGGTGACAAAGTTCTGTTCTGTTGAATTGCAACAAACGAATAGTGATTCGTGATCATTGACAGGAGGCTTTTCAGATTTCATTTGTGGGATGTGGGCGTCACTGGCTGGCCAGCATCTTTTTGCTGGTCTCTAATTGCCCTTGAGAAGGTGGTGGTGAGCTGCCTTTTTAAACCACTGCAGTCCACCTGCTGTGGATTAACCCACAATGCCATTAGGGAGGGAATTCCAGGATGTTGACCCAGCAACCAAAAGGAACGGTGATATATTTCCAAGTCAGCTGTTTAGTCCATGTTTGTACTAACGCTGTAATGAGTGGTCCTGATGGAACCCAAATTGAACACTAGTAAGTGGGTTATTGCTGAGCAGGTGCTGCTTGATAGCACTGTTGACCTCCCCTTCCATCACTTTATTGATTATCAAGAGCAGACTGCTGGGGCGGATATTTGCTGGACTGGATTTGTCCTGCTCTCCATATACTTGACATACTTGGGAATTTTCCCAATTAGATGCCAGTGGTGTAACTGTACTGAGGAGCTTGGCTACGGAAGCAACACGTTCTGGAGCACAAGCCTTCAGTACCATGCTGGAATGTTTTCAGGGCCCGTAGCCTTTCCATTTTCCAGTGCCTCCACCATTTCTTGAAATCATGTACAGGGAATCAAATTGTCTGAAGACTGGCATCTGTGATACCGGGTACTACTGGAGGCGGCAGAGATGGATCATCCACTTGGGCACTTCTGGCTGAACATTGCCGTGAATGTTTCAGTCTTCTGTACTGATGTGTTAGGCTTTTGCATCATTGAGGATGGGGATATTTGTGGAGACTCCTCCTCTGCTAAGTTGTTTAATTGTTCACCACCACCCTCAACCAGATGTGGCAGGATTGCAGACCTTTTGCGTGAAAAATTTACCCTTCAGGTCCCTTTTAAATCTTTTCCCCTCTCACTCTAGTTTAGGACTCATCCACCCCTAGGAAAAAAAAAAGACCTTGGTTATGTACCCTATCCATGCCCCTCATGATTTTATAAACCTCTATAAAACATCACCCCTCAGCCTCTGACACTCCAGGGAAAATAGTCCCAGCCTATTCAGCCTCTCCCTATAGAAGAAACCCTCCAGTCTTGGCAACATCACTGCAAATCTTTTCTGCACTCTCTCAAGGTTAGCAACATCCTTTCTATAGATGGGCAGCCCCCACCGGAATTGGACGCAGCATTCTAAAAATGTGGCCACAACAATGTCCTGTACAACTGCAACATGATGTCCCAACTCCTGTACCTAATGTTCTGATCAATGAAGGCGAGCATGCCAAATGCCTTCTTCACCACCCTGAGCTGCCAGAGGAAGTGGTGGAGGCGGGTACAATTACAAACACTTCAAAAGGTGTCCGGATGGGTAGATGAATAGGAAGAATTTAGAGGGATATGGACCAAATACAACTTGGTCAGATTGGGATGTCTGGTTGGTGTGGATGAGTTGGACCGAAGGGTCTGTTTCTGCGCTGTATGACTCTTTATTTCCCTCTTGTTCATTTCTTCACCACCTGCTGCAGATCCAGTCCCACAGCTCCGACCTTCGACCTGACCAGCTTGATCAGCAGCAATGCTGCCAAGCCACGCTTGGTGGCTATTGAAATCCCCCATGCAGAGTACACTTTTACCCTTGCTGCCCTCAGTGCTTCCTCCAAGCATTGTTCAACATGGAAAAGTATGTTTCATCAGCTGAGACAGGATGCTAGATAGTAATCAGCAAGTTTTGTTGCCCATATTTAATCTGGTGCTTGTGTCACATCATGGGGTGCGGAGTCAATGTCAAGGACTTCCAGGGGAACTCCATTCTGACTGTATACCACTTTCACCACTTCTGCTGTGTCTGTCCTACTATCGGACAGGACATATCCAGGGACGGTGATGGTGGTGTCTGGGACAGTTATACTCACAGATACTTATAGCAGGCTGATGCTTGACTAGTCTATAAGAGAGCTCTCCCAATTTGGCGCTGGCTAGTAAGGAGGACTTTACAGGCTCGACACGGCTATTTTTTACGTTTCCAGTGCCTTAGTTAATGCCAGGTGGTCTGTCCAACTTCATTTCTTTGACAGTTTGTAGCGATTGATACAAATAAATGGTTTGCTTGGCCATTTCAGAGGGCAATTGAGAGTCAGCCACATTGCTGTGGGTCAGAGGCACAGGCCAGGTGAGGACGGTAGATTTCCCTCCCTGAAGGAGGGTGAGTCTGATGGGATTTTCTAATAATTGACAATGGTTTCATGCTAGTTTTTTCTTTAATTCAGAATTCAAATTCCACCATCTGCTACGGCTGGATTTGAACCTAAACATTAGCTGAATTTCTGGATTAGTAGTCTAGCAATAATGGTACTGGATCATCACCTTCCCATGTGTTTTGCAGGCATCTATCTTACAACCAGTTCAATGAAGACAGTATGAGCAAGATGGAGTTCTGAGGAAGGGTCACCAAGACTCGAAAGGTTAACTGATTTTTTTCCTCAGGTGCTGCCAGACCTGCTGAGCTTTTCCAGCAACTTCTGTTTTTGTTCATGAGCAAGACTATGTTGGACTGAACTCTTAATATAGAGCGCTCTGATTTGAGGCGATTCACAAATGAGCTAGCAGTGGGAGGATGAAAACACCTTTAAAATAAAGAAAAAGCAACTGGGTCTGGAATGCACAACCCGAGAGAGAGTAGGAAGAGAAAGCTGATTTAAAGTAAGAATTGAGAGAGAATTCAAATTGGCTAAAAAAATATAAAATTTTACAATGTTATGGGGCTGGGGCTGGGGCAAGTGGGACTAGTTGAAACAAAAACCAAAAATATTGCTGGAGAAACTCAGCAGGCCTGGCAGTATCTGTGGGGAGAAAGCAGAGTTAATGTTTTGAGTTCAGTGACTCTTCAGAACTGGCTTAGTGGAGAAAATAAAAAGGTGGGACATAGCCGGAGGACAGGGTTTGGGGTGGCAAGACAGAGGTGAGTATATACAGGCAGAGAAGGCAATTCAAGAATTGATTGCTCCTCTCACCAACTTTTACAGATGTACTGTAGAAAGCACTGTATTCTATTTGGATACATCACGGCTTGGTACAGCAACTGCTCTGCCCAGGACTGTAAGAAACTATAGAGTTGTGAACATCGTCCAATCCATCATGCAAGCCAACCTTCCATCCATTGACTCCACCTACACTTCCCTCTGCCTTGGAAAGGCAGCCAAAGACCCCTCCTATCCCAGATAGAATCTCTTCCAACCTCTTCCTTCAAGCAGAAAATACAAAAGCTTAAACACACGTACCAACAGGTTCAAGAACAGCTTCTTCCCTGCTGATATTAGACTGCTGAATGGACCTTTCAAATCTAATGTTGATCTTACTTTTGTACATGTTCTTTGCAGCCATATTTTTGTTCAATCACCCAATGATCTCTGTACAACATGATCTGCTCATACTGCATGCAAAACAAAATATTTTTCACTGTAGAGCTGGAGGAACACAGCAGGCCAGGCAATAGAGCAGGAAAGCTGACGTTTCAGGTCGGGACTCTTCTTCAGAAAAAAAAAATTGTTCCTTTTCTGAAGAAGAGTCCCGACCTGAAACGTCAACTTTCCTGCTCCTCTGATGCTGCCTGGCCTGCTGTGTTCCTCCAGCTCCACACTGTTATCTCTGACTTCAGCATCGGCAGTTCTTACTATCACTACTTTTCACTGTATCTAGGTACATGTGACAATAATAAAATAAAATCAAATTCAAATCAAAGGGAACAGGGTTGGAGTGAAATAAGCCATCTCTTCCATTCATCTTAAACTACTGCCACTCAACGAAAGAGGAACACTAATTCTCAGTAAACTGCATTATCCCGCTCTCTAATTAGAGCATGCTTAAAAATCAGCCAAGAACTGAGTAATGTATGTATGTATCAGTCATTGCATAGCTGTGATGCAATACGTGCTCTAAAGTACTCATGAACTAAAATCACCACAGATCCAGAACGAAATGGGTGATTTGCCTGTCTCTCAAACTCTGAAAAATCTTTAAAAATTTCAAAAATTAGACCCAAATTCCACCAGTGAGGTTTTGCTCAATTGCTCTGTGAATCATCTATCATTCTTCACTTAAGACACAGCATTTTTCTTACCTTGTTAGCAATTATTATTACAGCGGCTATTTCAACCTCACGGAGACATTTCTACACAAAATGATTTCAGAGGGCAGCCTGCGATTATGAAAGGAGGTTGCCAGAGAGCTCTTATCTGCAGACTTCAGTGTTTAAAGAAGTCTCCTTGAGTAACACACTTAGAACTGATAAAGTATTCAGCAGCTGTTGTTCATTAATATTCAAGCACCTCAGGTAACTCGACATTCTGACTGAATTTCAGTCATTTCAAGGAATCATTGATCTGATGTGCCGCAGGTAGATAGTCCCAACTTTCCTCATGGATAGTTTGAGTTAATGAGAATATAATATTTCTCATGAAGCCCTACACAAACATTACAAAAGAAATGACTAGCCAACCCCTTCCATCTCAAGACTGCTGTTGTCTGGTTCCAAGGTACTAGAAATTCTCCAAAAGAAAATCCACTGTGCTAATTTATTTTTAGTTTCCAAGTTCATCCTGAAATCCCATAAACATTAAGTTTAACAAATAGCTTAGTGTGGCAGTTTCTCAAAAATCCTTTCGAAGTCAAGGTACATCTTGTCAGAGTTTTCCCACTGTCCTTTAGGTCGTCACTTCCTTAAAATCACAAACAAACATCAACCAGAAAGGATATATGCTTTTACTACCAATGTTGATTGATGTTTACTAGGTTAGTGCTGTACAGATAAAGGTTTAATTCACTCCCCACAATCAATTTTAATGGTTGTTTATATTTAGCCTTCATACATCTTCCATATAATTTCCACCAATTTAGTGACTTTACTAAGGCTGATCTACTAATCCCAAATTTAAAATAACAGAACCATTGAATGATACGGTCCATCAAGAAACCAGTCAGTCTATTGTGCCTGATGCCAGTTCTTGGAAACAGCTGTTCAATTAATCCCATGGCCCTGTAATTTTGTGTTCTCGTTTTTATCCAATTTCCTTTCAAAAGCTACTGTTGAATTTTTCCTCCATCACAATTTTAGACAGTGCATTCTAGATCATAAAAATGCACTGCAGTAAGTTAATAAGGAGAAACTTATAGGGGCCTAAGCGGTATGGGCTATGGTGAGATTTGCGGCAGAATTGGGAAAGAAATCCAGCAAGGTCTCCTTCTACATTAGGAGCAACTTGTTGCACTTGTTAGGAATTTGCTGAGCAGTGAGGCACCTTTGACGGTAGTCACCAACAAGTAGTAATGATGCAATTCACTTTACTGAATGTTTGGCTGCCAATCTTACCGAGCCAGACATCAAGAATTCTCAACATGGAATACAAAATAGGTACCCAGCCACTTCAGCTCACTGCAGGCCATAATCAGCTTCCATTCTGCTCAGCACCAAACAACATCTTTGGGCACAAGCCTCACATTCATCCACAAAGGGTAAATTTGGATGCCAACACAGCATAACCATTACAGCACTTGTAGCTTAGCTTAGAAAGCAGACTTGCATTATGTGTGCACCATCAACTAGGTCACTGCTCACAGAATGGACAAGGCTGCATCTCAGGGCTGCTCGGTTGATATCTTAACGCTTGCTGCTTGCTCACAAGCTCAATCCCTATTAGCGCATCCATCAGAGCCAAAGGCTACCAAACAGTGCTGCCATATTGATGTGCTGTTTTGCTCCTTGTCAGTAGGGATTGCTCATTGTCAAAATCAGGATCTGTCCCGGTTGGAGTAGATCAGAGCCGGGTGCATAGTGGACAGCAGACCAGTCATTGGTCAAAACATCAGCATTTAGTTGGCATTGTGGGGATGGACTGCAGCCTCTAATGGTTTTTGTTCACTTTTGCCAGGTGGAAATAAAAGCCTATCTTTGGAATTGTCTAATTCTTGCCTGTATGTGATGTTCCCCACTGGCCAATGGCAATTTGCAGGGTCTCCAATGGGCAGGGTAGTGATGGCTTAGGGCAAAATCTTATCGGAGTCTGAGCCATGTAGGTATGAAGACAACGGTAGCAAAATCAGGCATGTCTGATGAGGCCCATCACAATGTCGGGAGGAATTCAGTCCATCTTTTATGTTCATCACCAACGGCATGTGGAGATTCTCACTAGACAGCAGTAATTTGCCAATTAGCGGTCATTATTGCTCGTTTAATACGATGTTGATGGTACAGCTCACCTCATTAATATTCAGCCTCCCATCTTAACCATACACATTTGACACTGGGGGGGAAAAAAATCCAAGGAGCAACGACCTGGTGGATTCAGCTCACTGCTTACTCCAAACAACCTTCACATTGGCCACTAGGCACCAGCATCTCAGGTCACTCTGCATAAGCACCAGTCACACCTATCCCACAGTCCATATATTAGTATCTGTTATGTCCCAATCTCCAAGAACCTTCACGGCACATTTCCGATTCATTTTGGAAGTGCAGAAGCAGCCTAATGTTGCACCCAGAGCCGTCATATAAATGCTGCGGCAAGGACACTGAGCTGGCCGCATGTCCCTGAGCACATCACCTGGACTGGACTGCATCTCTGGGCTCTTTGCTTCTCTCAGTGCTCACTCCGAGATAGCAGGCTCATATTACTGCTGCGAGCTGTGCTGTTTTAAACA
>NC_063345.1:22130546-22139631 GCF_021869965.1 Rhincodon typus | reverse complement strand
TCCTGCTCCTATGATGCTGCTTGGCCTGCTGTGTTCATCCAGCTTGAATCTTTTTAATCTCAGATTCTCCAGCATCTGCAGTTCCTACTATCATTGAACAAAGTAAAGTGATTTGAGCCAACATGCTGGTTCAATCTGCTAACCTTGACCTTTCCAGTTTTCAAAGACTAGCGATAGAGATGTGTTCAACTGCAATGTTGGTTTCAATTTTACACACATTACAGTTAAATATACTTCATATGTATGTTTACTTAACTATCTTCTATCATGGCATCAAAGCAAAAATGGCCAAAGAAACTCTCAGCAGATGGATCTGTACTCCATATTCAAAAAATGCTTAGGAGGAGAGGTGCTGAGTTTAGCAACACTTTAGTTTAGTCCAGTTTAGGTGTTGAGTGCACTCCAATTGGATTCTGGCTGGGGAGTTGCAAGTTTATCACCAAAATGTTGGCAGTGATTTGTTAAGATTGCTACTGATTTGAGCAGCCAATTCATGATGGACATCTGACAAAGTTTTGCAGCAAGTAGAAAATAAAAAAATCTTAGTAGCCTCTTCTTTGCTAACCTACCCCATGCCAAAAAGGATGAATGGCCTCAGCATAGATCATCTGATGATATAAGTCCCTTCTTTAAATGGAGGATACCCTCCAGTGTACCCAGAGCCATATGATCCGAGTGCAGCTTCAAACTAACCTCTACCAAACGTGAAAAAGTGCCCAGGCATGTCCCCACTATGACAAGTGGAAAAAAAAAGGGACAAAACCAAAATCAGGCCAAGTCACTTCATCAGTCTCCCAGTTATTAGCAAAGTAATGAAAGTGTTGTTGTCAGTGTTACCAAGTAGCATTCACTCAGAATAACCTGTACATGGATACTGTGGGTTTTCCCCAAGGGCCTCATGCCCATGTCCCATTACAGTTTGGTCCAAAGGTGGACAAAAGTAAAGACCTTGACAACAAGACAATATTTCACTGTATTTTATCAAAACTGCCCAAGAAAAATTGATGGAAATGGGAGAGGGGGAATAATCAGGGTGAAAACTCTCCCCTGCTCATACCTAGATTAAAAGAAAAGTGGTTCTTGTTGCTGGAGGTCAAAGAGCATAGCCTTGGAACATTACTAGATGGGATCCTCTGGGAAATGTTCTCAGGACCAATCATTACAAGTGCTTCACGAATGACCTGCCTTCCAAAGTTGGAGATGAGGATATTAGTTGTTTCCTCAGTGGCAAGTAACATTTGTGACATCCATGATATTGAAGTAATGTACACATGCAGGAAGACCTGAACAATATTTCAGAATTGGGCAATAAACAAATAATATTCGCCACACTTAAAAAAAAAAAATCAATATCAGGGAATGACCATTTCCAACAGGGAAGAAACTAACAAAATGTCCAATCATCAACACCTTGGGAATCACCAATGACCAGTAATTTAACTGAACCAGTTTTAAACACACTGCTGCAAGAGCAGATCAGAGGCAGAGAATTCCGTGGTGAGTAACTCACTTCCCTACCTAAAGCTCGTCAACAAAAGGCAGAGGTCAAGGAGTATGATGGAATGCTCTCCATTTGGCTGGATGAGTACAGCTCCAATACCCCAGCTCAACACTATTGAGGAAAAAGCAACTTGCTTGTTTGACACATCCACCATCTCCATAGAATCCCTACAGTTGGAAACAGGCCTGACAAGTCCACGCCGACCTTTGGAGCATCCCACTTCAGACCCATCCCCCTATAACCCACCCAATCTACACAACCCTGAACACTATGGGCAATTTAGCATGGCCAGTCCATCTAGCCTGCACATCTTTGGACTGTGGGAGGAAACCCATGTAGACACGGGGAGGACGTGCAAACTCCTCATAGGAGGGTCACCCGAGGGTGGGATTGAACCCAGATCCCTGGTGCTGCCTCACAGCACCGCTAACCACTAAGCCACCATGCCATTTAAAGCAAACACAGACACTTCATCCACAGTGCACAGTGACAGCTGTGCCCATCTACAAAAGGCACTGCAGTGATTCACCATGGATCTTTCAACAGTGTTTTCTAAACCAAAGGATCTCCATTACCTCAAAGGACAAGGTCTTCCCACATATCTGCTACCCATCACCTGCAAGTGGCTCTCTAAGCCACACACTGCCCTTATTTGAAGCTATCAGCAGTGGCAGTGGGTAATAGTTCAAAAATTCTGGAACCCCATCCTCACAGCACTGTGGGTATCTTTACACCAACAGCTTGCAGCAGTTCAAAGTCTGGCCACATCTATGGAGAGAGAAAGAGTCCGATATGAGACTCCTTCAGAACTGTAAAGGGGCTGAAGAGTCATTAACATTGAGAAGTCCACTGTTTCTCTCTCCAATGCTGCAAAACTTGAACTTCTCCAGCACTTTGTTTAAAATAAGGGACATTGAAAGAAGAGCGCAAAGTTGCAATTCCGACATTAATTTCTCAGATATGACGCAGCTTCTAGATTTGTTATGCAGTTGAATGGCATTTTAAACTTCAAAAGTAACTACAAAAGAAAAATGGGCAAAGAAACCACGTGCCTATTACCACCCACTTGATGGATCGCTACTCCATATTCAAAAATGTTTAGGAGAGGCCCTGAGGTTAGCAAGGGATTAGCAAAGTAATTAGTGAGAACATTGACTCTCATACCAAGACAAGGACAGATAAGCCCCCTCACTCCAGACAAGAAGTTGTTGGATCATTCTTACTCTTAACCATGAGGTACTCCGTGACGCTGCTCATTCTTGGTTGAATTTGCTTTCTTCTAGTTGGCCTGGAGTGGTTTCTGTAGTGGGCTGTTTATGATGCCAATTCTTTTTGCTTTACAGTTCTACCCACGTTGCTTAAGTCTGCCATTCACACTTGTATTACAAACTATTTTAGCACATTACCCCCTTGGTTACTGCTGAGTAGTTAAGTAAACAATGACAAAAAAAAATACACAATTAGCCTTTCACTTATTGTTTTACCAAGTGTAAGTAAGTGCTACACCATACCACTGCATAGGCTGTGGGGAATATGAACGTTAGAATTAAATAATCCCAACATTGGCATTTATTACTAATTTCATACTTCCTACTTAAAAATGCAATTAGCCACATCTGGATCTTTGATTTGCTACATCTGGATCTCCAGTTAGCCAAGTGTGCAATATATCAATCGTGAGCCACAATACTGGTTTACAACATCATGATTTAATCCTGTGGTATTAGCATCAGAAATGAAAGTTTAAAATTCACACTGAAGCCTGCTTTAGCAGATAGACAGAAGGCAGTGAAATGGTCCTCTTAGATCACTTTCCAATTGCTGCATAGTGAACACAGTTCCATTTGGAATTCTTCTGGTTGGGTCTGCACAGGAAGAGATGAGGTACCACTTTTCCCTGCAAACAGGATGATTCATTTACCGCCAAATTACACTGACTCCAATAATTGATGTACTTTCCATCTGAGTGCTGCAGAATTCTATTTTCAGTTGTACACACTTACCTTGTGCATGGCATTCACTTGGTGAATTAGCCACTTTAGCAAGAAGCAAAAGACCACTGTGCCCAAAATGTGCTCACTTCTGCTCACACTAATCCAAATACCTGGCTGCTTACCCTACAGTTCAAACCTTCCCATCATCTCAGGAGTATTCAACTTCAGAGGCAATAATCAGTCTCATTTTAGGCAGGAATCTTACAAGCTGTTTCCTGGAAATAGCCACACTCTAAAAGCTTTGAATATCTGAATCACCGTGTCAGAGCCATTCAGGTGGCTGGAGGGACTGGCAAGTAGTTGAAACAGTTTTGGTAATACTCAAACAAAATGCTGCAGATACTGGAAATCTGAAACAAACAGAATACTAAAGAAATTAAGCAGTAACATTGTTTTGCTCTCCACAGAGAAAGAGCCAGTCTTGCTGAGAGTTTCGTCCAGTATTCTGTTTGTTGCTAACAAACAGTTGGAAGAAGGGATGGGCCCTTAACTCTAGGAATAACTTCAACGGCATTATTTTCACAGACTCTCCTACTAAAAATTGACATCTTTCTTGTCATTCTTCACAAATATTCAGATGAGCCAACCATCTAAATGCTTTGGTAATTGAGTAGACTGGTGGGCAGGCATTCTGTGACACCTCCCAATTTCCCATCCTTTCTACCACCAACAAGGCCCAAGCCGGAAGTATGATGGAATATTCTCCCACTTCTCTGGATGAGTACAGTTCTAGCAAAACCAAATGAAACTCGAGATCATCCAGGACAAAGCAGCCTGCTTAATTAGTAATTTATCCATTAGCTTCATTATCCACACCATCCAACACTAGGGCCCCACTGCTGCACAATGTTGCAGTTACAAGATGTCTTACAATTTGCCAAAGCTTCTTTGACACGACCTTCAAAACTCAGCTGCCACAATTTAGAATCTACAAGGACAACAGATAACAGCACCATCTCCACATTCCCCTCCAAAACACAGGCATTGGTAACTTAGAAATATAGATAGCTGTTCCTTCATAGTCATTGGACCAAAAATTTCTGTAACTGCCTCTCAAAACAGCAGAATTCCAGCTTTCACCATAATCAATTGCAGTGGTTAGAAAAGAAAGCTCACTGTCAAATTCTCAAAGGCATTTAACCGTTGGCAATAGATGGGCCTCATTAGCAATGCCACAAACTTTGGATTTTTTTTAAATATTTTAAAAATTAGCTCTGCTGGGAACAGGTGGCATTGTCCTTTTCAGAATAAAATGTCTCTCTTCAGAGCCAATTCACCTTATTCTAGTAAAAAGTCTGTGGTGATCTTAAAAAGTCTTTTTAGCAAACCAGCCAAAAAAAACTTTTCTGCTTAGCTCTACCAAAAAGGCAGAAAAAAAACAACACCCAGAAATTTCCTAGATCCATCTGCTTGATATATGCAGAAAGGGTAGAATACTCAGCCAGAAATCCCTCCCCAGCTGGAATGAAAAGGATTGATGCAAATGGAATCTGGTTGGGTTCCTCCACAACTGTCCGTGCCTGGCTAGGTGCATTAGCCATGGGAAATGCAGGGTCACATGGCTAGGGTAACGTGGGGGGTGTGGGATGCACTTCAGAGGGTCTGTGGACTCAATGTGCTGAATAGCCTGCTTCCACATAGAACCCCTACAGTGATTCTATGAATTGGAATCATGTTTTCCAAAAGCTATGAACCTAGGGATTTTGAAACTGCGCTCAAACTTCAACAAATCATCCAAGAAGATGTTGAAATTTACCAGTGTTCCAACTAAAAACTTCTCATTAGATGACAAATCTGTAAATTAATTTTTGCTTTTAAAAATCTTTTGAAAAAAATAAAAGAAAGCACTATTACATGATTTCTAGAGATATGGAAATGCAGGCAAAAATTTAAATTTTCTAAAGAGAGGATATCAAAAATTAAGAAATTTCCAAAACGTTTGCTGTGGTTTACACTAGAGGAGTTTGTCTAACCAGCTAAAAACAACTCTTCCCATTACTTGATAATACAAGGGCGAGGGGAAACAGATTTTAGATTCTGGACATTGGATGCAGTGAGGATGCAAGGAAGAACTTACTTTTAGAAAAAAAAATGCAGAGCAAGTGAAATGGCATGAAACACTACCTTGGACACTGGACCTGAAAATCAAATGACTTCAAAAAAGGATCTTGGGTGGGTACTTGAAGGATGGAGGGATTGAGTAGGGGAGTGGGACTGACTTTGTGCTGCAGGGAACTGGCCTAAACCCCAATGGTCATTTATGAAACAGAAGGCAGTTTGATGTTACATGCTTTTTCCCTCACCGATATGAAAAGTATAAAACGAGAACTACAGAATCTGTGACCCTCATGATTAAGAGGCCCTGGCTAGAAAGATTAGGTTTGGTTAAGGCTACAGGGAAAAAAAAAAGAGTAAAAGTGAAAAAAAGAGTAAAAAGTTTCTCTGTTGGACTGCCAATCTGGCCAGAAGGATTATGCCAAGTCCTCTCTGGGGACTTAGCCAACTATAGGCTTAAGTTACAAGATAAGACATCCAACAATTTGCAGCAAATCCATGAGCCACATAGCCCTTCTACACTAGCCAAGTTTCTGTTCAGAAGCTCTACTTGAACCTTGGACTGGCAGGATGGTTGCTAATTACCTCAAAAAGAAAGAACATTTCAACTTCTTGACACATTTTCCCCCTTATTACAGTGATTTCCATTTTTGTAACAGTTCTACTTGCACTGGCACCCTACCAGCACTTTGCCAAAATTGCTAACATATGGCATGGGTTTGACATCAAATAAAATCAACTGTAGTGCACTGTAGATGAGGACAATCCTGTCATCATTTCACTACCACATTTAAACCACTTTTTGGTTAAAAAGTCACCCGGTCAATCAATGCAGGAAGAAAGCTCACGTAATAATGACTTAACTACATTCAGCTTCCGTAAGAACTCAGGAAGGAGAAAACTTGGAATTTTGTTAATAATCTACTGTACCAGCTTTGCCTTCATGTAAAAGTGAAGTCTCTCCCAATTTTAATGGGTATATACAATCATGCATACTGTTCTTCCTCAAGAGGTGGAGGTGCCAGTGTTGGACAGGGGTGAACAAGGTCAGAAACCACACGACACCAGGTTATAGTCCAACAGGTTTATTTGGAAACTCAGGGGCAATGCTCTAAAAGCTTGTGATTTTAAATAAACCTGTTGGACTATAGCCTGGACTCGTGTGACTTCTGATCTTCCTCAAGAGAGTAAGAAATTAGAGTTTAACACTGTTCAATGGGGCTAGCAAGTAAGAGTTAAAATTGACCTAGACTCTGGAATAACTAGCAAACAAAAGTTTGGTGTTAAATATGTATAATTGTTGAGCTTTGAATACCCAGTAAGTGTTGAAAAGTGTTTATCTATACCAATAGCAGCACTTTCACAGTATCAGACTTATGCAGACACAATGAACCAAAGTCATTGAGAACTTCAGCACAGACAAATGCCCGAAGTACTATAGTGCAGAAGTCATTGGCCCATTTCTGTTTGCATCAACCTTCCAATGAGGAAGGGGACTTGATGACATCCCCCTGCCTTTTCCCCATATCTTTGCATATTGCTTCTTTTCAAATATGCATGTAATGCCATTTTGAATGAAGCCTCCATTGAACCCGCCTCCACCACATTTCCAGACCGTACTATTTGCTGTGTGAAGCAGGTCAATTGTCTATTGCTGGAAACAGTTAGGTCTGCACTGGGACAAAGCAATCCTGAGAAGAATCGAAGTTCAGATGGCAAAGCCACTATTTGTTTGTGGAACAGGAATAGAACTGTTGTTCCTTTGGACTTGATAAAATGAAGTATTTGAAGAACTTGGTTCATATTTGAGGTCTTTTTATTAAACCATTCTGGAATCAGTAAATCAGTGACCAGTGGTGTTCCGCAGGGATCTGTTCTGGGACCTCTGCTCTTTATGATCTTTATAAATGACTTGGATGAGGAAGTGGGAGGGTGGGTTAGTTTAGCGTGGAGGGCTGTTGTAGGCTGCAACGGGACATTGAAAGGATGCAGAGTTGGGCAAAGAAGTGGCAGATGGAATTCAACCCAGAAAAGTGTGAAGGGATTCATTTTGGAAGGTCGAATTTGAATGCAGAATACAGGGTTAATGGCAGGATTCTCGGCAGTGTGGAGGAACAGAGGGATCTTGGGGTCCACATCCATAGATCCCTCAAAGTTGCTACCCAAGTTGATGGGGTTGTAAAGAAGGCATATGGTGTGTTGGCTTTCATTGGCAGGGGAATTGAGTTTAAGAGCTGCAGCTCTATAAAACTTTGGTTAGACCACACTTGGAATATTGTGTTCAGTTCTGGTCTCATTATAGGAAAGATGTGGAAGCTTTACAGAGGGTGCAGAGGAGATTTACCAGGATGCTGCCTGGACTGGAGGGCAGGTCTTATGAGGAAAGGTTGAGGGAGCTAGGGCTTTTTTCATTGGAGCAAAGAAGGATGAGAGTTGACTTGATAGAGGTGTACAAGATGATGAGAAGCATAGATAGAGTGGATAGCCAGAGACTTTTTCCCAGAGTGGAAATGATTATTATGAGGGGGCATAATTTTAAGGTGATTGGAGGAAGGTATAGGGAAGGTGTCAGAGGTAGGTTCTTCACACAGAGAGCGGTGGGCATGTGGCATGCACTGCCAACAGTGGTAGTGGAGTCAGATACTTTAGTGACTTTTAAGCGACTATTGGATAGGCACATGGAGGATAGTAAAATGTAGGGTATGCCAGGTAGATAATAGGTTGGCACAACATCGTGGGCCAAAGGGCCTGTACTGTTCGATGTTCAATGTTCATTTGAAGTTTGCATGGCACAAGGTCAACTGCAAGTGTCACAATTAGTGCAAGATGCTGATTTGAATAACCAAAAATCAGACTACTGCCTCTACAAAGCAGGCACCTGGGGTAACTATACATATTATCTCAAAAGGAGGGGGAAAAACCATGAGAGGGATTTTCAGGAAACACACCTGTAAACTCAGTCAGAGATAGAGATAGTAGGAACTGCAGACGCTGGAGAATCTGAGATAACAAGGTGTAGAGCTGGATGAACACAGCAGGCCAAGCAGCATCAGAGTAGCAGGAAGGCTGACGTTTCCGGCCTAGACCCTTCTTCAGAAAAAGACTCAGTCAACCTGCTTTGAACCTGAATATATCTTGGTCAAAAAGTAGGACAAATTTGTTTTAAATTCACTTGAGATGTGTGTGTGACAGGTTAGGCCAGCATGTATTGTCCATCCGTAATTTCTTTGGGAAAGTAATGGAGAGCTGCCTTCTTGAACTGAAGAACAGTAGACTGATGGGGCAGTTATTAGCCAGGTTGGATTTGTCCTGCCTTGTGTGTAGGACATACCTGGGTAATTTTCCACATTGTAGCAGTACCGAACAGCTGGCTGGGATCAAAGCAAGTTCTGGAGCTCATGTCTGCAGCACTATTGTCAGAATGTTATTAGGGCCCATAGCATTTGCCATGTCCAGTTTCCTGATATCACATGGGGTGAAATGAGTTGACTGAAAACAGGCTATAGAGCTCTGGAGGAGGGTGCAATTGCTTTTG
>NC_063345.1:22129113-22130046 GCF_021869965.1 Rhincodon typus | reverse complement strand
CACATACTCACCATTTGTTTAAGGTCCTATTTCTGGTTATTAGAATTTATAAGAACGAGGAACAAATTAAGGTTATGCATTCCTGATTTTTAACTAAAACTAATCACTCCCACTAGGCAGTAAAATTCAAGGCTGTTTCAGAAAACTGTCTTGCACTCCAGAAATTCATTGACTTTATGACTTGAGTCTTTGTGCTCTTCCTGTTTATGTGAAAATCTCTCCTTATTATGTCCTTGCTTTGTTCCATGCTTCTCTGATCACTGTACAGTGCCTCCTGTAATTACTTTACTAATGTCTGAAGGTCTGGACTTAGCTCCAACCCTAGACAGGCATCCTTTGCTGCTTCTTATTTCTAATTGCATGGAACTCTATTCCAACAAGGAGTCAACATCTTCAAGAAAGGAGGAGAGGCAAGAAAATTACCAAGGGCAATAGCGCTAGGATGCCAAAGGCTCGGCAAAATATGCTCATGAGAGAAGATACCAAAATGGCAATGCTGCTGAGCTGATTTTCTGCTTTAGTTTCCACTGAAGAGGCCAACAAAGAGGAAACGACAACAGTGACAAAGGGGTATCATTATTCGTAATATGGAAAGGAAGGAGAGAAGGTACAAACAAGTCAAACTTAAGGAAGTCTAAACTCTCACTCTAAATGTATAACAGCCATGGATACTCATATCAACTAAGGAGGAGCTGGTAGACACTCTAGTAGCCATACATAAAAATTCAATTGAAAAACCTGGATGTTCAAAGAAGTTATCCAGACAGCAGGATATGTATCTTAGACGTCTCACGGAAGTTAACATGGAAATAATGAAGATTCTGGTTACAACAACCTTTCAATTCTCCTGGGTCACAAATGTTACAACAAGGTGCAGAGCTGGATGAACACAGCAGGCTAAGCAGCATCATAGGAGCAGAAAGGCTGACGTTT
>NC_063345.1:22098468-22128713 GCF_021869965.1 Rhincodon typus | reverse complement strand
TGGGGCTTGAGGTGGGAGGAGGGGATAGGTGGGAGGAAGGACAGGTTGGGGAGGCAGGGACGAGCTGGGCTGGTTTTGGGATGCGGTAGGGGGAGGGGAGATTTTGAAGCTTGTGAAGTCCACATTGATACCATTGGGCTGCAGTGTGCCCAAGCGGAATATGAGTTGCTGTTCCTGCAACCTTCGGGTAGCATCGTTGTGGCACTGTAGGAGGCCCAGGATGGACATGTTGTCTGAGGAATGAGAGGGAGAGTTGAAATGGTTCGCGACTGGGAGGTGCAGTTGTTTAGTGCAAACCGAGCGTAGGTGTTCTGCAAAGCGGTCCCCAAGCCTCTGCTTGGTTTCCCCGATGCAGAGGAGGCCACAATTGGTCACCAACACCTTCCACCCCAACCTTAAGTTCACCTGGACCATCTCTAATACCTCTCTCTCCTTCCTGGACCTGTCTGTCTCATCTCTGGCAACCACCTAGAAACCGATATCCATTTCAAGCCCACCGACTCCCACAGCTACATAGAATACACCTCCTCCCACCCACCTTCCTGCAAAAATGCCATCCCCTATTCCCAATTCCTTCGCCTCCGCTGCATCTGCTCCCAGGATGAGGCATTCCACTCCCGGACATCTCAGATGTCCTCGTTTTTCAAGGACTGCAACTCCCCCACCTCAGTGGTCGAGAACGCCCTTGACCGTGTCTCCCGCAACTCATCCCTCACACCCCCTCCCCGCAATAACAACCAAAACAGAATCCCCCTCGTCCTCATGTACCACCCCACCAACCTCCGGATCCAACGCATCATCCTCCGACACTTCCGCCATCTGCAATCCGACCCCACCACCAAAGACATTTTTCCCTCCCCACCCTTATCTGCTTTCCGGAGGGACCACTCTCTCCGTGACTCCCTTGTCTGCTCCACACTCCCCTCCAGCCCCACCACACCCGGCACTTTTCCCTGCAACCGCAGGAAGTGCTACACCTGCCCCTACACCTCCCCCTCATCCCCATCCCAGGCCCCAAGAAGACTTTCCACATCAAGCAGATGTTCACCTGCACATCTGCTAATGTGGTATACTGCATCCGCTGTTCCCGTTGTGGCCTCCTCTACATTGGGGAAACCAAGCAGAGGCTTGGGGACCGCTTTGCAGAACACCTACGCTCGGTTTGCACTAAACAACTGCACCTCCCAGTTGCGAACCATTTCAACTCCCCCTCCCATTCCTCAGATGACATGTCCATCCTGGGCCTCCTGCAGGGTCACAACGATGCTACCCGGAGGTTGCAGGAACAGCAACTCATATTCCGCTTGGGAACCCTGCAGCCTAATGGTATCAATGTGAACTTCACAAGCTGCAAAATCTCCCCTCCCCCTACCACATCCCAAAACCAGCCCAGCTCGTCCCTGCTTCCTTAACCTGTCCTTCCTCCCACCTATCCCCTCCTCCCACCTCAAGCCCCACCCCCATCTCCTACCTACTAACCTCATCCCGCCCCCTTGACCTGTCCGTCCTCCCTGGACTGACCTATCTCCTCCCTACCTCCCCACCTACACTCACCTTTACTGGCTCCATCCCCGCCTCTTTGACCTGTCTGTCTCCTCTCCACCTATCTTCTCCTGATTCCATCTTCTTCCGCCTCCCCCTCTGTCCCTATTTATTTCAGAACCCCCTTCCCCACACCCATTTCTGAAGAAGGGTCTAGGCCCGAAACGTCAGCATTCCTGCTCCTCTGATGCTGCTTGGCCTGCTGTGTTCATCCAGCTCTACACCTTGTTATCTCAGATTCTCCAGCATCTGCAGTTCCTACTATCACTGGAGTTTTGGCACTATTTTTAATGATATGCATCAAAAAAATAGTAGCTGACATTTCTCTCTATTATCCAGAAGCTGTGCTCCCCCTCTACTGTTCTCAAATATTCTTATTTGTAAATGTATGTTGTGCTTTACACAATCCCACACCAGTAGTCTAATCCAATTGGCTAAACTGTGTGGGCACCTTGATATAAGAGTAATAAACTTGAGGTTACACTACAGACATCAAATTTTGTATAACACTTAGACAATACTACAAAAAGATTAAACTGTACTAAAATAGATCTATAAGTCTGAATTCTAAAAAGTCAGCCTTACCATTAGGCAACTGAATCAACTTGTTTTAAACAAAGTGATAAAAAGTTTAATTATCCCTCGAGTCAAATTCTTACATCCAGTTGTAATTGTCTTTAAACAGTTACTGCCTAAACTGTCAAAATTTTCTAGCATTTTTGATTTTATTTCCATTTTCCAAAATCTGCTGGAATTGAAATCCCATATAAAACTACTCATTTTAGATACATGAGCTGAATTTTCATCTGGGTGTGGAAGAGTGTCTCAGTGTAAAAATACTGCACTGATTTCCTCCTAAAAGAAACATTGATTTTCCTCCACATTACCATTTCCCTCTGGTATGTTTATGCATCAAGGAAATGCACAACTGGCCCCATTGAGGTCGGGTTCCTCTATTTTAAAACGGGCATGAAAACCAGATATTGTGCCGAGCACCCCCACTGCACACCATTTTTGTCTGGTATTCTTAGTCTTGGAAGCCACTAAAAATACATCACTTCTGACAAAACGTAAAGAAAATGAAAAGCATATTGTGAGATCTAGAATATCTTAAAAATGTGCAAGTGTTTTTACACCATCAACTGTCACTCTTTGGGGTTGCATTGTAATTTAGATTACAATGCAGTAATACATTGGGATATGCCCTTTAAAGGTAAGTAAGTTCTCCTATTGACCAGCTTTGTGTATTTGTTCACATATATTACATGATGTTTCAAATGAGAAGGTACCACAATGCAGTGAAAGATGTTGCAAAATGTCCTGTCAGCTATGCTGTCATTTTATCTACTGTGATTTAAGTAGTTTTGGCTGATTTTGAAACAAAAAATGGCCTTAACACTTGGAAAAAAAAAACTAAATATCTGTTTCTTACACTGATGGACCTGCACTTGACTTTGAACCTAAAATAAGCACATTCTGTTCTTTCCAATCCAGAGAATAGTCCATTGCTGGGCAACTGTAGACATTATTGGTGCTTGGCTGGCTTTCAAGTAATAATTGGTTTCAGCACAGTGAATGTTCTATTCATCTACAGTTTCAAGGTGGTGTAACAACAGTTCGTCCCTTTGATGTGTCGTCTGGTTTGTTCACACAAGCTAATAGGATGGCAATATATTACAAGGCTTTTTCCCATGGCAGAATGCCCTTTTTTCTTGGTATCGATGATATTGGACATTTATCTTCTCCCCATAAAATGTAAAATATTTTCCATTGATGCTTCATGGGATTTGACTATGCATAGTGCATTCTGGGTGACAGGCTATAGAGGATACATGGGAGCTCAGAGGTGCCACGGGAAATTTAGGGGCACGGAGGAAACATGGAGTGGCACTGGTGATCAATGGAGGCATGGAGTCTAAATGGGTTCATAGAAGTAGCACAAGCATTCTGAAAAGGCCTGAGTTGATATGGGATGAGAGAGGTGATGAGAGAAGTTGAGGGGGTATTTTAACACAGTTGGAAGCCAGGGTACTTTGTTGAAGAACTGAGTCAGGCCTTCTAGCCAGCCTACCTCTGCACTCACACTCCCCAAGCACTCTGAAGTCATGCACGCATTGGGTGTGTACATTGCAAGGTGCAAGGTCAACTTTTCCCCCAAGGCCCAAAGCGAAATTCAGCTCATGGTTAATACTTGTTAAAAATACAATTACATTTTTTCAGTACACATCTCAGAACTGATTATCTCACAAATATATCCTTTCATTGAACTGTGATACGGTATGACTAAATACTGTAAGACCTGTAAGCTTAGAAATATGCAGGATCTTCTGCTGTTTTGACAATCCAAATAGGTCACCTAGTTTGCATTGAATCTATGGTGACAATAACAGACAGTACAGTAAGTACCAATTTAAATGGCTAAATAAACAGCAGTGCACACAAGCCAATGAATGACGGCATACAGTTTGTCTAGCCTAAAGCCAGCAACGTTCATGCAGCAGAAACAGCTCAAGAAAGCTGAGGTTCAATCTAGTTTCAGAGATAGTAGGAACTGCAGATGCTGGAGAATCTGAGATAACAAGGTGTAGAGCTGGATGAACACAGCAGGCCAAGCAGCATCAGAGGAGCAGGAAGGCTGACGTTTCGGGTCGAGACCCTTCTTCAGAAAATCAAACGGATCCCATTTTCCCTACAGCAAGGGCCATAATTCACAGTGGGAGACTTACAATTATTTTTAAACTAGTCGTAAACATTTTTGAAGGGGAAATAAGGTCTGTGGCACTGTCACAATGTCAATGAAACACTCAGGCCTTTAATTATTTAATAAAAGAATCTGCCTTTGTCATTGAGAAAAATGGAATAGTGCTGGAACAAAATTGGTTGTTTCTCATGGAAACAGTCCTTTTGTTTCCTTTAGCAGAGTTCAAAGAGCTTTATAAAGTCACATCAAGAATGATATACAGAGATTCCATCTTCTTCCGCCTCCCCCTCTCTCCCTATTTATTTCAGAACCCCCTTCCCCACCCCCATTTCTGAAGAAGGGTCTAGGCCTGAAACGTCAGCTTTCCTGCTCCTCTCTTGCTGCTTAGCCTGCTGTGTTCATCCAGCTCTACGCCTTGTTATCTGAGGTTCAATCTGATCTTCAGCGCAAGCTCTGCATGCTTTTAAGCTCTAATGACATTCCTGGAATACTCATTTTCTGTTGTGTCTTTTGTTTAGACTTGACTTCGATGTCCTGTTTACCAATAGCTTTACCATTTGCAGCAAATAATGTATTAATTACAGAGCTAAAAAAATTTCCATTTCTACAGCACATTTTACAACAGAATATCCCCAATGCACTATGTAGCCAATGAGTTGTAAAGTAAGACACAATGCAGCAAATTTTCACACAGCAAGTTCCCACAAACAGAAATGTGATAATGAACAGATAAGTCTGTTCTTGCAATGCTGATTGAAGAATAAATATTGTGCCAGGACACCAAGGTCAATTCAATTTTTCTTCAAAATAGTGGGATCTAATACTTCCACCCAAGGGGCTAGATAGTACCTCGGTTTAACTTCTCACCAAAACAAAACATTTCTGACAGTTCAACATTAACTCTATACTGCACTACAGTCAGTGCTACTGGCTGAACCACAGCCGACAACTAAGACTTAGAACAATGTACCTGTAAAAAGATCTTATTAACAGCATGTAAAAAAACATGCTAGAACCAAATTAAAGAACTCTCTCCCTTCAGTCTTCCAGATAGTGGATTACAGGTTCTGAGGAAGGGTCACCCGACCTGAAACGTTAACTCTGTTTTTTCCTTCACAGATGCTGCCAGACCTGCTGGGCTTTTCCAGCAACTTTGTTTTTGTTCCTGATTTACAACATCCGCAGTTCTTTCGGTTTTTATTCAGTGGATTATTTGTAATCTTTTTGCTTAAGCTATTTCTTGGCACATTTATTATTGAAAGGAAGCTATTTATTTATGCATAATTAAACCCTGTAGAAGTGAATTATTTCACTGCATGTAATAAAACCAGGCTTAATAGAAAACAGCACAATTGAAAAAAAAACACTCCTTTGCAGAAAAAGAGCTACAATACAAAGCCAGAAAAAAATTGCTCCAAAAACTTGCAATTTTATACCACCTTTCAAGACATTCCAAAGTGTTTCATGCAACTGCAAACAAAAAAAATGGAAAAGTCGGCTTGTGTGATTAAGTGGATAACTCTTTCAAAGAGTCAGCACAGGCATGGTAGCCTAATGGCCTCCTTCTCTCCTGCATCACCCATGATCCCACACCACTGTTCAGCCAAGTGGCTGAATTTGTTTTTCCCAAAGCGGAGTATGACCCCCAACACTGACCAAACAAAAGTGAAATTCAACAAAGGGATGGCATCCATGTTGGACAGTTAGCACCAGAGCAGGTAAGAATGCACAGCAAAAGATTCTGAAACTTTTGTACATTCTGGGTTTGGATCTCTGGCTCCATTGTAGCTTGACATTTAACTGGAAGAACATTTTTATCCGTTTTGGATAATATTGCACCATCTGCCGACCTAAGGCCTCAGCAGAGTAGCAGTGGTTAATTTGCCAGCCAAGTCATTCTTGTGGTCCCAGGAAGAAGCTTCTATCTCTCTCTCTCATCTTAATGGTAATGCAGCCACAAATAACCAACTTTCAGGCTGTTAAAACTTGAATAGTCAGCCAATGGCAGACATTACACTTTCTGGATCAGCCTGCCAGAAAATGGGCCATATTCTTTCCTGGACATAATTGAGCACATTGTATTAGATCCACATGCATTTCTTATGAGTTGTAAACTAAAATGTTGTCTACACGTAATTGGGTCTAATGGTAAGATTGTTGCACTAAATAAGTTAACCATGCAACTAATTTGCATTGTATCACAGGAGTTATAATGGAATTGAATGGATTCATCTAATGGACGATAACCCAACTACAGTGTAGAACAAAAAAAAACTCCGCTGCTTTCTCAATAGCTATACAACCCAGTTTCTGTGCAAGTCAAGAACTTCAATCTTCTTTGCCTGAATTAAACACACCTATGGGCAATATTTAATGCAGGTAATGGGGAGGATCAGGGTTTCTCTCCCATGACTGGAGAGTGATCCTGCATCACCTCCTTTGGAGAAAGCCCACAGGAAAGTGCCTCTAAGGAACTGTAGTCAGTGATAGACCTTCCTCAGCATCAGAGATCTTTGGGCATATTTGAAACACCCTTCCTACCCCCACCCAAGAACTACTGCTCAGAGATTGGCAGCTGTTAATTGCTCATAAGTGTCAGGGGGACGGGTGGTAAATGCCAGCAATGCACCCAGAAAGAGGACTAGGATCAAAGAGGGACCCAAGCTACAGGTGAGTTGCAACGGGATGGCATCAGTGGAAGAGGTCGCCAGTAAAGAGAGGGGGAAATAGTGCCAGTAAGGGGAGGGCAGGAAGTGCCCCTCAGGAAGTTCAGCAATCAGATGCTGCAGTGCTTTTGAATGAGGTAAAAGCTCTCAAGCAAACACAATAGGTTTGATTTTCCCACATGACAACAGACTCACCCACAATGGTTGAATACCAGCTGGATCAGGACGTGGCTTTTAATTTGGGATTAATTGCTTCTGAATTGGCAGCAGGATAGGTACCATGCAGAGAATTTCCAGCACAAAGTTAAATCAGGGCAGAAGTACCTCCATCTCCCTCCACCCTTCCCCCACCAACATCCTCCCCACCCTTTCTGGGCCTCAAATCCACCATTGTATTCCTTTAACAAGCCCAGTTTAAGTAAGCATTTGAGAACATCATAATGAGTATTAGGTTCAAAGTAATTGGGCATAACAACAAATGGTAGAATTTATGTAAGATCTAAACCTAATCTTTACTACAATTGAAAAACAATTTTGCACATCACATGCACAGCATATTCACAGCACTCGACTCAGTAGTGGCCATTAAAATTGGAGCTGAATTTTATCAGAGATCAGCAAAGTGTCATACAGTCATAGAGTCATAGACATGTGCAGAATGGAGGCAGACCCTTTGGTCCAACTTGTCCTTGCTGACCAGAGATTTCAAATTAATCTAGTCCCATTTGCCAGCATTTGGCCCATATCCCTCTAAACCTTTCCCATTCACATATCCATCCAGATGCCTTTTAAATGCTGTAATTGCACCACTTCCTCTGGCAGCTCATTCCATTTATGCACCACCCACTGTGTGAAAAAGTTGCCCCTTAGGTCCCTTTTAAATCTTTCTCCTCTCAACTTAAACCTCCTAGTTTTGGAATCCCCTAACCTGGGGAAAAGACCGTGGCTATTCACCCTATTGATGCCCCTCATGATTTTACAAACTTCTATAAAATCACCCCTCAGCCTCCAATGTTCCAGGGAGAATAATCCCAGCCTATCCCAGCTCCTATACTCAGTGCACTGACCAATAAAGGCAAGTGTACCAAACGCCTTCTTCACCATCCTGGTTACCTGTGACTCCACATGCTGGTTACGATTCTGTTTGAGGCAAGCACTCCCTCAGTATGCCAGGCACAGCAAATTATAGTGAAATTGTAAACCATCCAGGAACCTTGCTGACATTAATGGTGTTTAAGCTGGTTGTGGAGATTGTCCTGACATGCCACACAGGCAGGAAACTTGAATAGTAAGCAGAAATGAACATGCTGGATTTTGCTGTCATGAAGGATGGTCAGGCAGATTGCAGTATTATACGAAATCACAAACACAAAGTTCAGAAGATTCAGAATCCTTCATGAAGATAGTTGAGGCTTTCAATCTGTTGCACTTAAGGAAGTTAGAATCTGTAGCATCTGTAACCAAACGTTGCACTTTTTTCTAAGATTTGTACTCCAGCTCTATAAAAGGTAAATGATAGACTTACTGAATGTCCCACCGTCTCTACAAAGAGGAGTAAGGCTTTAGCTGTCCATGGTCACCCATCCTATTCAATATCTTCATTGATGAGATGTTAAATTTGCCGCTGAGTCTGACAATATTACCTGCAAAAAGAAATTCCAAATCATTAATCTGGAACCGATACTTAAACTGTGTCCTTTGTGATGGACTTATTGTGGAGTTCAGTTTTACAGATGATACTGTGTTCTCAAACTGTCCTGTGAATTTATTGTACCCTAGTCACCATTTTCAACAATGGCTAATCACAGCGATATGGTGCCTTTATACTGGAGAAAAAAGATATGAAAGATATTGACTCAAACATACAGAATTATCTATCTCAATTATTTACTTAAACAACTGCAGAATATTGAGCATTATATAATTTTGTTTAAAGTAGTTATAAAAAACAGCAAAGAAAAATCAAAATTAAAAATATTCAATTGTTAATTTCAATGATCTGAGAAGTGATATAGCATAAGACAGACTTGGAAACTGGCAAATAAGCAATAACAGGGCTCAACATAAACTATTTTTATAAATACATATTAAACAAAATAGAAATAAATATACTTGTAGTTTGGATGATTTGGGATATAAAAGGAAATCTTATGAAAGCAAAGGATATCACTGAAGTACTGGATTTTTGTTTGATTTTGGAGATTCCACAGCATATCCAAAAGGCACTGAGATTCTGGATTCAGACATTCAGACCCCATTTCCAATAAATCCTACTTTCATCAGTAGTGAAAAGGGGACAGGACTTGACTCACTCATAATGGAAATCTGAACTTAAACAATCCCATTTCACTTGATCCCATATTAGAGTCATAGATAGAGCTGTACAGTATGGAAACAGACCCTTTGGTCCAACTCGTCCATACCAACCACATATCCTAAATTAATCTAGTCCAATTTGCCAGCATTTGGCCCATATCCCTCTAAAACCTTCCTATTCATATACCCATCTAGATGCCTTTTAAATGTTGTAATTGTACCAGCTTCCAACTACTTCCACTGGCAGCTCATTCCATACATGTACCACCCTCTGCATGAATAAGTTGCCCCTTAGGTCCCTTTTAAATTTTTCCCCTCTCACCTTAAAACAATGCCCTCTAGTTCTGGACTCCCTGACCCAGAGGAAAAGACATTGGTTGGGTCTTACAAATCTTTGTAATAGATATAAATGCAGGCAAAGGACGCATATGGAACTTACACGCAGTTGAGTTATTTAAATTTTTTCATTTTTAATTTTGAGAACAAAAATGCCTGCCTGCATCTGAGAGTTAAAAAAGACTGTGCTTGCAGTTTCAATCACTTTTTGTTGATACAACCCTAAGTGCTATCATTACAGAGTTATTACTGATTTATTACTTCTACAACCTGTCATTACCAGAGTGAGAGGTTGTAAGTTCATCATTTACCTGACAGCTTCAAGGTATTAAAGGATTAGCTGTTAATGTGGAGCTATGAATACAAATACTTGTTTTTATAAGGGATGAATTACTTGAGGTGATTTAACATAATTGAAGTCTTTAATAGACACTGGAACTTTATTTTGGCTCCTAAGATCTGACCATGGAGGATACTGGCTGATCTGACATGAGGTGTGCAAGGGCAAAGAATGGTGGATGGAAAACAATGGGTTAGTATAAATTTGGCATAGGGGCTATTTGGTGCCATGCTACAGAATGATAGATCAGGTGGTATGATTTGGCATCAAGTTAACATAGAGCCCTTAAAGTGCCGTGGAAATGAGTAGAGTGCATTAGATAGCACATAGGAGGCAAGCTCAGAAAGTAACTGCTGAATACGCTGGCATCATTCAATGTTACCAAACCATCACGCCCAGACACGATGTATCCTATGTTGCTGAGAGGAGGCAGGTTGGAGGCAGTAGAAGCTCTGGCCTAATTGTTCAAACCTCCTGGTTATATTGGAGTGGTGAAAGAGAACTAGTGGAGTATTAAATCTGTTCAAAACATGAAAGAGAGGTAAATCTCAGTCTAACATTAATGAAAAACTACTAGAGACCATTGACAAAAACAAGGTTAATAATTGAGAGATGTTTGAATTAATAAGGAAGAGCTAGCATGAGTTGTCAAGGGCAAATCATTTCTGACTAACCTGATAAATTCTCAGAAATCAGAGTGGATTATTTCACATATTTCAATAAATACATATACTTAGATTTTCAAAAAACATTTTAAAAGTAACTCATAACAGATCCATGTGGAAAATGGAAGAAAATTGTTTTCAATTGGTACTGGTAACCCATTAAATAATTGGCTGAAGTTTGGGGGCAAAGAGTATTGCTAACCAAATGGAAATGCCTAGTGAGTTCCCCAGGGTTCAGCATTAGGATCAGTATCTTTTTTTGTTATATATAAATGACTTGGACACATGGAGTCCAAGTTTGAATGGCTAAATTTTGTGGGAGTGGAGGTAGCTCCAACAGCACACTGTCTACGAGTACCCTGACCTGGTTCCATGGCAACCAAACAACTAAGTTCATGATGTCAGGACTCTCATTCTTCTAAGGGGTGATATCCTGTCTCTGAGAGCTGACAGCTTATCGAAGAGCTAGCAGTTCCTCATTCCCAGCAGCACCAGTGGGAAACACCCTGTGTCGGAGCATCATCACAGATGCTGCACTATAACCAGGCAAGTGGGGTCAGAGCCACACAGGAGGTCCCACTAAACAAATGGTGGCAAAGGGGTACATTTGCATTAAACAGGCTCTCCATGAGCCACAGAGCACCCAGTCAGGAAGTCTCTACACCCAAACAAAAACAGAAGTTGCTGGAAAAGCTCAGCATGTCTGGCAGCATCTGTGAAAAAAAAATCAGAGTTAATGTTTCAGGTCCAGTGACCCTTCCTCAGAACATTTCTGCTGCAACTTAGGGTGAATGTAATCCTATACTTGTCAGTTATCTAATGACCAACCACAGCAGTTACTAACTGGGGGAGTCAGATAGAATTGGGGAGAGGATGTGGGATGGCTTTGGGTTTAAGATAGTGCAACCTGAAAAACCGAGCAATTAGTAAAGCTACGCAAGTAGAAAACAGGCAATTTTTAAAAAAAAATGCCTTATCAATTTTTGTTTGCCCAATATTCAGCTTATTTCATTAAGTTTGCAGGGCAATAAGATAAATGCAACATCAAAGTGGCCACTAGTTCTACATGTAAATGTCTCATCCATAAAAATAATAAAGGCTCTTTTGAGAGATGCTTCAGGCCAAAATCTAGCTTCTAGTGGATACACTGAACCAACGCCTTGTTCTCAGCATTTATACAGTGGTTAGGCTAGACCAACCCACCTGTACAAGAAATACAGGACTCAAATTGTATTATCCGCTTACTGAGAGTAGTTAATGCTGTGGAGGGATTAGTGGCAGCCTTTTATCACCAGATCATGATGTCACACTGGCTACTGCTAGCAAAACAAAAAAGAACAGGTTTCCCAGGGTGTCAGGTGAATGAGGTTACATTGTAGTTCTTTAAATAAATGAAAGAAATGTTGTTCTTTTCTATGGAACATGGACCTAAAGTACAGGAGCAGGAGAACTAAGAGCAGGAGAATTAGAAGCAGGAGTAGATCATTCAAACCTCATGGGAAGTTTTCTGGCTTGCCATGTCTGCCTCAGGGCAAATTCACCCAAATTATAGACTTTTAAATGTTGAGGGCAAGGAAAGATGTATTTGGGCTTACTACCTTCACCCGCAGTTTGAATGGGACTGTAGCGATTGCAGAAATGGCTGTTTAAAAGACTCTCCTCAGCACTTTGGAACCTCATCCCAGTTGTTTTGTTATATATTAAACCCTTACACCTCACACTTCAAATCCACCTCCTCTCCATACATCAACCGATGTGCCCAGACACGCCCAATGGCACCTTATAACATCCATGCCAATCCATGTCTCCCATATCCATACTCCATGGGCCGTCACATACTCCATGACAACCAACCAATCTCCTAACTTATCCTAATGGCCCCCTTATAGTCTCCAACCCAATTTAATGCCAGTTCATGCCAACCCACGTACCACCCTTTGCTCTGACACCATTGTTAACTCATCCAGGGCAGAGTATGGGATCTACTTCTGAGATGAAATAAAAATCTAAACATCTATTCCAACTTTTACCATATTAAAACACACCTTTAAGAACACTCACATTCATGAAAGCCCATTCAAATCCTCTCATGTGCTTAATCCTTAAAAAAAACTTGTATTCATAACTCCACATCAATGTCTGCTAATCCTTTAATAACCTCTTAAAGCTGTAATCAACATGTGAAATAAGGTGTTCCTGGGAATAATTATATGTTGTGGATAGCAGCCTAGTAATTGATAATGACATATGTTAGCCCTTGGTGTTACGTTAACAAACAGCTATTGTGATTGCTAGGAAGATATTTTTAACTCTCTCTGACAAAGATAGCCTTTTTCTTTAAAAAAAGGGCTCGGGATTTAAATTACGTTACAGCTTGACAGTGCTACATACCTCAAGCACTCTTCAAACACACTTATGTCAGCTTTAAAAACTTATAACTCTCACAATACAGGTTAAGGCCCTTGCTCCAATGGAACTGGAGACTATATGAACTCAGCCTTGAGTTCCAGTTGTGTTCAGTTGTCCCTCATGAATAAATCATGTCCTGTCCTTTTTTTTGTACAGGCAAAATTGACATTTATCAAAAATAGTTAAAGGACTTCCATGTTACGGTCTTGCCCTCCATTTTTAAAGATCTGCAGCATCTCAATGCCTACTGAAAACAATTCAAGGCCTTATCTCAGTCTGAAATAGTTAACTCCTTATACTGAACATATCCTGTCGGGGGAACCAAAAATAATAATTAATTTACAGTAGAGAAAGCAAAGCAAGTAATTTATGTACAGGCCTCATCATATTATTGTGGCATCCAAAACATTTCATAAACAAGTATTTATTTTTATTGTTGAAGGCAATTTTTGAAGAGCACTTTCCGCAAACCAAGAGTGAAATTTGTTTCTGGTTGTGTTAATTAGAACACCAAAATAATTTTATTTTCTTCATATCTATGTGGTCTCAGTTTACCATCTCAACTACAATACTGCACTCTTCTGCTACTGCACAAGTAGCATCCAAAGTAAACTTGAACTCAGGCTGTTTAAGCCCTGAAGTGGATACTAAACCTCTCATGTACCACTAGCACTTTGCATCTACACCAAATGGAGAGCTATTGAGCAGTACATAAACAATATTAAGGAGTGTGAAAGACACAACGCCAGCAGGCACATTTGGTACATTCCTCATCACCTGCCAGCTAAAACCAAGAACTACCATAAATAGGATATGATCAGTGTAAGCAATGCTTATCCAACTTTTGGGTGGAACCAAATAACACATGAATATTGTCATGGCGATGAGCAGATTGTAACATTGAGGCACCTAATGTGCAAGATCACTAGTTGCCTGATTTTAATGTTTTCAATTTATACCACTGTTCTGAAGAGAAACCTAAAGCTACAGGTACACCAAAATGGTTAAAAAAATTGAAGAAATATGAAATCAGAGGAAGCTGGTTTATTAGGCAAAAATTATATCCCTGCAATTCTTGTGTCTTTTCTGCACCAGACCAAAAAATATGATACAATCTAGTTCTTTAAGCTGCCACAATTCCTTATAATGGATTGTTAATTATATTTTAACCACAGTGAAAAGCACAAAATTAACTAAAGAGGAACAATGAATTATGAGTGAAACACAGTCCTGAGAAAGCAGGCAGGTTCTGTTTATTGTTGCGTCCATGCCCCAGATTTTTTGTGGAGTCATGGAGAGTCCACAGATCTTCCAAAAGGCAGTTGGTCAGTCCAGATGTCCTGCTCCCATTTTTGACACATTCTACTTTCGCAGGTAGGAGAAAAGGAGCAGGGCATGAGTCATATCTGGACAAAACCTGAACATGGCTGAGACATTGGAACTTTGAAATACATGCAGAATTCAAACAGAGATAGTAGGAACTGCCGATGCTGGAGAATCTGAGATAACAAGGTGTAGAGCTGGATGAACACAGCAGGCTAAGCAGCATCAGAGGAGCAGGAAAGCTGACGTTTCAGGTCGACACCCTTCTTCAGAAAATCAAACAGATCCCATTTTCCCTACAGCAAGGGCCATAATTCACAGTGGGAGACTTACAATTATTTTTAAACTAGTCATAAACGTTTTTGAAGGGGAAATAAGGTCTGTGGCACTGTCACAATGTCAATGAAACACTCAGGCCTTTAATTATTTAATAAAAGAATCTGCCTTTGTCATTGAGAAAAATGGAATAGTGCTGGAACAAAATTGATTGTTTCTCATGGAAACAGTCCTTTTGTTTCCTTTAGCAGAGTTCAAAGAGCTTTATAAAGTCACATCAAGAATGATATATAGAGAAAGTCCCAAAAATCTGCATAACTCATTTCTATGAAAATCTTCATGTTAAACCTCTTGACATTAAAACAATACAAAACACTTCTCTAAGACGGCAATTGAAACAATCAGGTGTCACCAACTCCTTCCAACCAACTTTGTAGAGCTTCTCTGAGTAGGAAGGTATTTCAATTCATGAAAACTGAACAGCCTTGTAACCTATATTGTACAACAATGAAGAGAAGGCTGTACAATAACTTACAGTTTAGTCATTAAGTTGTCTAATTTGAGTTATCCGTTCCCATTGGAAAATGTTACATTTTAGCTTTTGAGACAAAGTTGCTGATCCATCTAGAAATTGTAATGAAGCTTCCTAACTCTACTATCCTCCCAGACATATGTTGGAAGGATTTTCAAACTGATACTCAACCTGTTTGACCAAGCTATTAATGCTCTTTCCTTGACCATCAAGTCCTAGAGTTGGGATTTGAACACATTGCTTCTCACTGATGGGTTGAAAAACTAACACAGCGCCACAGACATTCAAACTTCGAACCATTGCTTCTATTTTGCAGATCCTTGAACATGACTTTCCCTCCCAGCCAAGTGCCCACCTACCTATCAAAACCCATCTATGTCTGGCCTCTTGTTTGTCAACAATGCCAAGATCACTCTATCAAACTCACAAATGGCACTCACAATATGATTATCTTGTCTGTTACTTCGTCATAGTATTTTTTTATATAGTTGCCACCCTCTTCCATCACCCTTACCCCACTGGCCTGCTCTAAAGGCTTATCCTCATGCAATTCCGCTTCTACCCAACTGAACACAGCTACTCCATCTCCATCAATGGTGTCCCTTCCAACTTGAATGCAGTTACTTTTGATCTGCCTGAAAAAAATTATTCTTGGCTCCTTCCTCCAACTGCTACACTGAGCTGTCATGTCTACATTTCATCATCCTTGGCCTTACAGCAAGCCATCACAAATCCATGAGTGTTGAAAAATAGTCGACAGATAGCAAAAACGGTGTTTAACGATAAATAAAGTCACTGAGCCACCAGAGATAATATTCAGGGATGTAACTGATTTTTTTCTTAATGAAGTAGGTATTAAGGAGTGTCTTTAATGATGAGGAAGAGTTTAACAGGCACAGCGGCTTAAGCAGGGAATTCCAGAACATGACCGCTACATGTCTAAAAGCATAGCTAAATTCCTAAAAGGGTGGTGATGGTGGTCATGTCACAGATCTTTCAGAGTCAGAGTTGCTATAACAACATTTGGTTTAACATTCATACTATAGCCTGGAGCAAAACACAGTGATGTTAGATGTCTAGCTTTATTTCCCATTATGTGACTGACCAGGAATAACTCCAGCACTTAATGCCTGCCTCTTGGCACGTGTTGGAAGCATTTACAAGCTGAAGTTCAAACTATTTGGCCAAGCTATGAATGCATCTTCCATGGCCAAAGGCTTGGGGTGGGACTCAAACCTAGACCATATGACTCAGGCAGTGATATTACTCACTGCACCACAGGGCAACACAGTGGCTCAGTGGTTAGCACTGCTGCCTCACAGCGCCAGGGACCCGAGTTCAATTCCACACTCGGGCGACTGTCTGTGTGGAGTTTGCACATTCTCCCCTTGTCTGCATGGGTTTCCTCCGGGTGCTCTGGTTTCCTCCCCAAGTCGAAAGATGTGCAGGATAGGTGGATTGGCCATGATAAATTGCCTGTAGTGTTCAGGGATCTGTAGATTAGGTGGGTTTATAGGATCTGGGTGGGATGCTCTCTGGGTCGGTGTGGACTGGTTGGGCCGAAGGGCCTGTTTCCACTCTGTAGGGATTCTATGAAAGACAACCTAGAGAGGGCAGGGGAGATGTACATAAGGCAAAGTTCCTTGTTCAATAGTACAAACCTTGGAGAGTCTCAAGGAAAAAAATTGGCCAGGAGATTTACATTGACAGTACAGAAAGGATACATGGAAAGGTGGTGATGTAGTGATATTACCGCTAGACCATACACCCTGAGACCCAGGCCATGTTTTGAAGACCTGGGTTCGAAATTTGAATGCAACTAAAAAGAAATCTGGAATTAAGAGTCTCATGAAGCTGTTGCCAATTGTTGGGGGAAAAAAACCATTTTGTTCACTAACGCCCCTGAGGGAAACAGGCTGCTGCCCTTATCTGATCTGACATACATGTGACTGCAGACCCACAGTAATGCCATGGTTGACATTTAACTGCGTTCTGGGCTATTGGGAACATGCAATAAATGCTGGCCTAACTTGAGTGCAGTTACTTTTGATCTGCCTTAAAAAAATTATTCTTGGCTCCTTCCTCCAACTGCTACACTGAGTTGTCATGTTTACATTTAATCATCCTTGGCCTACAGCAATATGAACAAAAAAGTTTATCACTGTCCTCAAAGAAAGCCTTACTTAGAGAACTAGCAAGCTCCCTGGTGAAAGTTTCACCTCTACAAATGTGTATTCATCCTGCAACTGGGGAATTTCGAGCATGGGGCAGCTGATGCCAGCAGCATCTGACTGTCCAAGCAGCCAATCATATTAAAGGCTTTCCACAGACTACCAAACAGGAAACAAGAAACACAAAAAGAGAAAAATTAATTAAGCATTTCATTAAGGAAATTAAAGATTAGGAAATACGCACAGGATGGAGGTGAAAGGTAAATTAATCTTACAACAATATGTTTAAAACGTCAGCTTAAAATAATCCACAAATTATTAGATTAGTCAGTTAACGCCACTGACAAATATAAAGTCATGTCTTTCAGATCAAGTTCTGTGAACTTCTAGTATCCACATTACCGATAAAAACTCAATTTAACCTGATTGAACCAAGAAACACAAACGGAAATTGCTGGAAAACCTCAGCAAGTCTGGCAGCATCTGTGGAGAACAATCAGATTCCTGATTAGAATAAAAAGGTACACATTGTTCAAACATGATTGCCATCTCTGATGTGAAATTGGGGCGGGGGAGGGTAGAGTGGAAAATTAATGGTACAGTCTGTGTCAGAACCCAGGATGCTAGTGCACAACTTCAAGGCTTCTGGACTAATCCACCAGCACCCAATATTCTGACGTGGTGTCAATTTCAGATGGGAAATGACAGTAAATTGGTCAGTTTCCAGTATTCTGCCCTCATCTCACAGTCCATGTTTTGTTCCCATTGTACAGTACCTTGAACAATTGCGTAAATGTCTTAGGAAGTCACATTAAAAGGCGTGGTGGGCAGAACAACAGAATTTGGTTTCAGTAGGAAGGACTAAATCAGTAATCTGTACCATCACAAAACCAAGCCTTGGGCAGATTATGATTACAGTCTCACAGCTCCAAAACTTGTAAGTCAACTTGTTAGACTGAGTTTTTTTTTGTTTCTTTTGGATATTGAATCCTAACTAATTTCTGGATTGGCTCCAATATTATGAAATATGGTTGCATTATTCTAACTGCAAATTGATATCCTTAAAAGGGGTCTCCCTAACGTGCAAAATTTGGAGATTCACCTGTGAGAACTACAAGCTGAGGAATGCAAAAAGAAACAGTAGTCAGCAAACCAGCTGGACTGAAAATCTCATGATATTGAATTTACATGCTGGCTAACATTTTGGTTTCTATTCAAAGTCTGGTTGCAATTTTAGTCATGTTTTAGCATCCATTTTCACTAGCTTAGAATTTCCTCTGCTTCACCTCATGCCTGTCTTGCAAATGATTGGAGTGTAAACAGCAAACAAATTGGGGTTGAAACAAGATGAATCACTTAAAATGCAACACATGCTCAGTGGCTTGAACATGTGAAGCAAAAACATAAATGCAAATTAGCTAAAACTATCAGCTTATTTAAGCCAAGGAACTAACATTCAAGATCATTTCATGAGGAGTGAAAAAGGATTACCATACAGAATGTGACTTACATCGCACCATCCTTTGGCCTGAATCTAGAGAGTTATTGACTTTATATTGAATTAAAGAAGACACTATATTCCTTGCCCATGGCCTCCTTCCTCTTCGCTCCCCAGTCCCCAAACTCACACTAAAAACATAAAGGGGTTTATGCCAAGGAAACACAACAGTCACCCTGCAGACAGCTAATGGTCAATTCACTCTTAACAGATGTGATGCAGGACATCCAACCTTCTCGATTATGATGTCCTGCTCGCAAGAGCTACTATCTGATTACTGGTGTGGCACAGTGGCTCAAAGGTTAGCACTGCTGCCTCACAGTGCCAAGAACCCGGGTTCAATTCCACCCTCGGGCGATTGTCTGTGTGGAGTTTGTGCATTCTCTCCATGTCTGTGAGGGTTTCTCTGGGTGCTCCAGTTTCCTCCCACAGTCCAAAGATGTGCAGGTTAGGTGGATTGGCCGTGCTAAATTGCCCATAGTGTCTAGAGATGTACAGGCTAGGTGGGTTAGCCATGGGAAATGCATGGTTACAGGGATAGATTGGGGGGATTGGGTGTGGGTGGCATACTCTTCAGAGGGTCAGTGTGACTCAATGAGCTAAATGGGTTGTTTCCACACTGTAGGGATTCTATGATTAGACACCAGCAGCTCTCCAGCAGTTCAGGACAGAGATGTGCAGTACTGAATCAGGATTTGGGTGAGGGTTCAGGGTTGGCAAGGCATGACGAGGGACTCTCACTATGCCTGTGCAGGGAAACCGGCTAGATTGGCCTCCGCCCACAAGCAGATTGATCAGGTCCTGAAATTACTTGCGCTCTTGGGACTCAACTTGTCCATTGAGAGACAAGTTGCCTCACATTACCCTGCCACTGGTATAATCACAGTGTTGGCAGGAATGAATAGGTACATGGTGGACTACATTTAACAAGCTTCCCAGCTTTCAACCATGTTGACAGGACAGTATAAAATTCAGCCCCATGTCTCTGAAAATGAGCATGGTAACCAAAATTTCTGATCATCCAAAGTACGTTTTCATCTAAGCTTTTGTTAATCTACAGCATAGACCAATTAGAAGGTATATTTACACTGTTACCAGCTGGCATATGTATCTCAGAATTGTGGAACTGTTTCTGAAGCAGGGGGGTGGTTTCAAAATGGAGAAAGGGCAAGCATAACACTACCCTGAAAATTACAAGAAGTATTTAGGTTTGACCTTAAATAATCTGATTTAGCTTGCTACAGATTTGCAATTTAGAGACTGAAGGAATCATTCACCACCGACATCAATTACAAGTTCCAAGAATTTGTCCTGCAAAATCATGGATGTCAACACACATATTTCCCTCTTGGTCAATGACTTGGGAGACATTGTCACTCAATAAAAAAAGACTTCTGTATTTTACAGCCTTGGAATATCCAAAGTATTTTAAAATCAGTTAGGCATTTTGTAGTATTGCCTCTGTAAATCAGGAGCAAATTCATGCAAGAACTCCCAGAAAAAGCAAAGTGATAATGGCCAGATAATCTGTTTTGCATCATTGCTGATTGATGGGTAAATATTGGGTAGTATACTGAGGAAATCTCTTTTGTTCTTCTTCAAAATCATGCCATTTGAGAACTTTAATGTCTGTCATGAGAGGACAGTGTTTCATCCACAAGATGGCACCTCCAACAGTGCTGTACTCCCTCACTAAATTTGGCGACTTGGCATTTTGGACACACCAAGTCAAAATTCAGTGCGGAACTAGCCAGTCCCAAGACTTCAGCTGAACAGACTGCAAGCCAGCACAAATTACGCTGAGCATTTTAACCATCCCAACAACCGCATCACCACTTTCTCTATCATCATGAGAAAAATAGCTCCTTCTTTCAAATGCTTTGTCCAGGAATAATGTGAGTTAAGAAGTGCTATTTTGTTACTATTACCTCAATTTTAGCTCTTCTGTTTTTAAAAAAAAAGTACAAAAATAATGGCCAGATGCTGCATCCACAAACCTGTGCATTATTAGATGTGGAAAAAAAAGGGGCTTTTAGTACTTACGGGTTAAATGAGATATACTGGGATGTGTTAGTGTCTCTTTGTTTTAAATGATTCTGCTGAATATAACAGCTAACTCTGAAAATCTGTTGGTGGTTGCAAGGCTGTGAGCCAGAGCTAAGGGAGCAGGTGCAGGTTCTAGGCATCAGCAGCTGGGCTGAGAATGTGCAGAGAGCAGATGATTGGTGCGTGTATGTTTTATGTATTGGGGTCTGTTCACCATTGTTTTACCATTTTAAGATTCTGCACTGGAAACGACAGCTTGGTAGATGCCAGGTGGCCCTAATTCATGGGTTAGGTTCGGGGGGGAGGGTAGAATGAAGAGAGTTTTGTCATCTATTTTCTCATTTGTGTCTAATTGCTAAGAAAAAAAACATAAACTGCTCTTCAGAAACCCTTTGCTTAGTTAGTGAAGTTCTTTTGTGTGTTGGCTTATTGGACTGGATAGCATATTTATTGCTGCACCATCTGGAAATTTAGTAAATGACAGGTTCTCAAGGCCTTTAAAAAATTACGCATCCTTTTTGTCAATGCACTATGAATATTTGATGAAAAAAAAATTAACCAAACTGAAAAAGGAAACAGTATCTAGTAACTCTATTTGATATTTTTGTGCTCTGACGGCCTCTGTCATAGAAACGGAAGCTAATGATTTAAAATAAAGATGGAAAATGCTCACTCCAAATGCCCCTTCCTTTCAGGTAGAACAGGTGGTGCCAATAGGCACCTAAAGGGATGAAGAGCCAGACTTAGGCCCTCCAGAAGCTTCCTCCCAGGACACGCCAGAGATCCCCGGCCCCTCCACCTCCCTCTTCCCTGTGACCTAAAGCCTACAGAAGTTTATGCTGAGGAGGGTGAGACTGCGTCTGGGCAGGACACTGTCAGCAGGCCTGGGTCCTCCAGGCCCCAATGCTCCCAGGGACAACCAACAAAGTCTCCAGGCCAACAACACAGCCAGCTCCCTCCTCTGCAGCTGCAGGTGTCAGGATTGCAATTAGTAACAGTGGGACAGAGAGAAAGAAAGGAAGTTTACTGAGGGCATATCGGCGGCACAAGTGACACAACAACGTAAACTCGCCTGCATTTTTGTAAATATACCTTCACTTGCACTGTCAAAATTTTGGCTTCAGTGTCTATGTGTCTGCCAGACCAGGTGAAAGCACCCTTTGAGAGATGAGCAACCTCTTCAAACGTCTCAAGGGTGAAAGAATTTGTAATGGCTAAGTTGATCTCTCACATGCAATGTGACTGCAAACAGTATCAGATGATCATGGATCCTTGGTCTGTAATGTTATTGACTGTAGCCATAGTGTCGCACTTTAATGTAGACAACACTGAGGCTACAAACAATTTGTAGGATTGCAGTAGGGACTCCTCTGAATAGATCATATACTGTTACACCCAGCCTGTGAACGTGAGCATAGAACCAATGATGATTCCACACTCTGGGGCCAGAGTTTCATTCTATCTCTCAGCCTTTCAAGGGAGCA
This sequence comes from Rhincodon typus, assembly GCF_021869965.1. NCBI lineage: Eukaryota > Metazoa > Chordata > Chondrichthyes > Orectolobiformes > Rhincodontidae > Rhincodon > Rhincodon typus. Next base: position 22,106,408 of record NC_063345.1, on the reverse strand, counting down.
GACTGCCATTCAAAGACTGAGAGATGGACAGTGGGAGGTTCATATGTTCACTCTCCCCACAGCTCAGTAGTCTGCTCAGAGAAGCTGCACAATGTTGTCCCTCTCAGGTTAAATGTTGTCCAACAGGATTCTCAAGCATTTCAGGGCAATTTAGCAGTCTACACAAGCTCTGAAATGTTGAGAGCTAACTGACCCTGCAGACTCAAATGATAGTCAAGAGGAAGATACCAAGCACACAATCATGTGGATAAGAAAACATATATTGACTAAAAGAAAAGTTTGAGGACTGCAGAAATAATCAGATCCAAATGTCCTTTGCACTAAATAGGGATTGCTCACTGTATAACCAATAGAAAGTTATACAATGAAAGGAAGTCCAAACCCCGCTTATTCATCCTAAGCAGGCTTCAATCAGGTTCTCTTTGGCTTCGTACACTCTACGGTGCATTGCTCCATCATGCTTTCTTGGATGTTCCTCCAGATGATATCCTAATCCTCATCGCTATTTTATTCTCAGAATATTGCTCTCAATCCTTCATTCTGTCAGTAGCCAGGGCATCACCCCCAATTTTTGGCTCCAGATGCGAAAGGCACAGTATGTAACAATGATGTAGCACCAGTGACTTCTGGGTTGCACTGCAGGGTCCTGATGGATCGGTACGGGCTTCAAAACCACACCTTTAGGAGGCCTATGGTCTGTTCCACTTTGAACACTTCAGTGGAAACATGGGCAGTATTGTCTCTCTATTCTGTCTCAGTCTGAGGTCTTCATTAAAATATGTCATGTTTGGACAGATAGCCCTCATCTCCCAGCAGCTATCCCTGTATGGCCCGAGGACCTAAGAAGGAGGCAGGAACCTGTGAGTAGTCCAATACGTCAACAACTGTCAAGTCCACGTCCGATGTGTGAGCTGATCATTTCTGAGAAATGTCAGAAGTAGAACTGCCTATTGGTGTCAGAGCTCTCAAGTCCTCACTTCAATTATGCATCATATTATACCCTGACACAGTGTATCATGGAGGCTTCAGAAGGAGGCCAAGGTTATACCTTACTGAACAGGTCTGAGATATTGACTTTATCCAAATGTACAGGCACAATCCAAGTGTTCATGCCACAATGGGGAAGTGGAATTCCAGCACTGTTCCATCATGATAGGACTGCCTCCCAAAAAATGCCACAATTGGACATTACGGACCACGTCCTTCCATGCTTACAGTTCAGAATGTGAATGTGGCAGTATGTAGACTTCCCCAGTATCAGGTATGAACGCTTTTTTTAAAATTTGTTTGTGGGATGTGGGCAACACTGGCCAGGCCATTTATTGCCTCTTCTTAATTGGCCAGAGGAGAGTTATGAGTTAACCACATTGCTGTGGGTTTGGAATCACATGTGGGCCTGACAGCTATGCTAAAGACAGCAGGTTTCCCTCTCTAAAGGAAGATACCCACTGAAGTAGAGCATAGGTGGAGGAGGTGATGACCATGGAGCATGCAGGGAAAAGATGATGAAGGTGGAGTTCTCTGAAGGCCCACAGAAGGTAACAGTGAGATGTTGCTGCCAGTTAACCACTTGGATTTTCAAATCAGGAGTTGGTGTCAACTAGTTCCTCAGGGAAGGAGGGGTGGATTAGGAACTGCATAAAAATGAGGCGAGTTTAGCAAACGATGAGATGCAAAAGCACGGAAATAACATAGTCACCACTCTTTAACGAGATTCATCGCTTAAACCATTAAGGGAAAATCAGCGAGCTTTTTCTTGACATTGAGTATCTGATTTTCCCATTCTCACCATATATTTTCTCAACTCTCTTACCACTGTCCACAGGAACATGAAGTTCCTCCTGTGCCCAGAAATGGAACAATTCAGCCTATGACTTCTCAGTTCCATAGGATAATAATAAATGAGCAAGGGTATTCATACAGGGTCACTCCCTTCTAGAATCATATTAATCAGAATGCCTTGGAAGATATGAGCCAGCATAAAATTCAAAATGGATGATGTAACGTTGGGTGACTGACTCAAAATTCTGGAGCTCCATAAACTGTGGTTATACCTACATCACGCAGAAGGCAGTAGGTGAAGAATGCCATTCAACAATACCTTTCTAAGTGCCTTTCAACACCTTTCAATTGGGAATGGATGATAAATTGTATGGTAGAACAGAACTTCAGTGTTGCTGAAAAGAAGACACATATTAGCAAAGTTTTTCATCTTGCACTCATCAGGATAATTAACAAGAATGGCAATTTGAGGGGGAAACCAAAAACTGTACTGTAAGACAGTACAGCATGTACTGGTTAATAAGCAAACTCTGATCGGGACCCTTCTTCAGTCTTCTGAAGAAGGGTCCTGACCCGAAACGTCAGCTTTCCTGCTCCTCTGATGCTGCCTGGTCTACTGTGTTCCTCCAGCTCCACACTGTGTTATCTCTGACTTCGGCATTGACAGCTCTTACTAACTCTGATCGGTAGATGTGTTGCTATAGAGAATATACCAATTAATGATTGGTAGTTAACTGCCAGGCTTTGTGTAAATCTTTGACTTGGCCAGATTGACTCTGATTGGTTAGGATATTGCCTTGAAAAAAGAAACAGTGAATGGCTGTCAATATCTTGTTGAGTTGAATATTCTAATACAGTATAAATATTGGTTTTCTCTTTGAACTGGTATTCTTGTAAATTGTCCTGATGAGTGCAAAATGTAAAGCTTCAACAGATGTGTCTTTTCTCAGCAATGCTCAAAACGCAAATTAAGCTCCAACAAAAACCGAAAGAACTGCGGATGCTGTAAATCTGAAACAAAACAGAAGTTGCTGGAAAAGCTCAGTAGGTCTGGCAGCATCTGTGAAGAGAAATCAGAGTTAATGTTTCAGATCCATGACCATTCTTCAGAACAAATTAAGCTCTGCTGCAGCATAAAATGATCTGAACAGGTTAATCCAACATCAGTGGTGTCACACTCATTTCCACATTAGATAAATCATACTTTTAAAGAGGGAATTCATACAACAACATCAAAGACATACAAGTAACAGAAAATATCTTTATTACAAAGAAATGAAAAAAAATTCCTCCAGCCCATACAACTGCAGTTACCTTCAGGATTCACCTAAATGAGTAGTATAGAACCGCTACAGCCTATTCCTGAGTTTAAGTTAGTCCAGAGAGACATATACAGTTGGACAGTCAACAAAAAGAGAAAATATACACTCTCAATTACAACAATAATATGCCTCTCAATACTAAATGTTGAGTTAGCTATCTGAATGAACAAAATAAATGCATAATACTCAAAGTCACCATAAGGAACTCAAATTCCAAAATGAATAGTTCGAATAACCAGGCTTTACTAGTCCACTTCTGCTGACATCAGTTCTAAACAGAGCAAAGGGACAATGGTCAAGATTGGTCACGTCACACTTCATAGGGGTTGCAAACTGGCAAAAGTGCAATTTGCAGTGTTTTTTCTAAGGGTTAAATGCTTTTAAATGGTTAGACTCCAGCTGTCTTGTTCTTTCAATTTTGTGCCAGCAATAACAACTTAACCTGGATGAAAAACTGAGTTTAAATATTTCATATTTGAGAGTAAGCACAATCTTGTCTGACTAGTTCTGAAGACTTAAACAGGAATGTACAATGAAATGAGAATGTAGTGAAGTGCCTTTCCATTAAATAGAAGACAATATTTTATTGTTCAGAAGGTAATTCCCTGAAAATTATTTAAATAATTAAGAAATCGGTTCCCGAATCAAGTTATTTCTATTTCTTTCTGCACACACCCAACCACTCAATATTTTGGCATGTTGGAGTGCCAGCCATGTGTTTTCGCCAATTGGATATATTGCTTTACCAGGTACTATTGGAGATGGAATCAGGAGACTGGAGTGTCAGTCAACTACAAAATGTAACTAATAAGAAGTAAAATGATGATTATCTACAAGAAGCTTAAATTTATTTTTAAACTTTTGAACGTATTTAGTGATTTTCTAGAGGTACTGACTCAATATCAGTATAATATAACAATATAAGTTAAATTATATTGTTCCTTTGAGGAACCATAGTTGAAAGCAATTTCTGATTTTTTGGTTGGGAATTATTGAAAACCTAATGGTAACTTAAGGGCAAAACAAAAGCAAAAAAAAGGAGAATTGGCTTAAGTCTGTGCCATGCAGCTAATTGATAGTGTTCAGAGCACCGAAAGAGCTACCTCTCTGTTAATTCAAGTACCAGGTAGGCGTATTGCAGGATAGCACTAGATAAATCCTAGTTCCTTGGCCAGTCTCCAACATGTTGCAATTATAACTGGGGAAGGTACTTTGAGGGGTATTACAAACATTAAGCAATCAGGTGTGTAATCAAAACATAGGGTTATCTAAAGAAGGGTCGACCCGAAATGTCAGCTTTCCTGCTCCTCTGATGCTGCCTGGTTTACACCTTGTTATCTCGGGTTTATCTCAAGATCCCGACACATTTTCACTAACCCACAATTTTAACTCTTAGGTTTTGAGAGATCCTAGCGGCTACCTGCAACAGATAGGGAAGAGCCTCATAAATTTTTGAAATGTTGGGAATAATTGACAAATTCAGAATCTAAAGTAATTTTAACTTCGTAACGGGTGAATTGTGCACAATTTCAGTCGCTGGTGGCAGACAGAATCAGGTGAGAAGATGTCTATATATTAGCCTGTTACACTTTAGAAATTTCTCCTCCAAGCTCCACATGGAAACTCAGGGAATTCTCAGCTAAGGTCACAACCTGCCCAGGTTAGAACCCTGCTACTTTCCTGGCCAACTCACTGGGACCATTGTCTTCAAAATCCACCAGTAACTGGCTCCTTTCCCAATTCCCATTCCTGCCAATATTAAGAATAAATTTGGGGTAGGCCTCATACCAAGGCGTCTTTGGGGTTTACTCCTTGCTTTACAGTCCACCTGCTCTTTATGTATCTTAAGCTAAACTGTCATAACTACAAACTCATTTTAGATTGCACAAAGCAACATTTACAGTTACACCTAATCCATTGTGTTCTCTTTAGCAGCTACCGAGCCAGTGAATTGTGAAAGGTTTTACAGTGCTTTGAGAAAACAGACCGCTATTTCAAGCTTCATCCTCAAGTTCTCTACTCCCCTTTTCTCCAAAAAAAAACACATTTGTGGAGCAATTGGATAAAAGTCTTATCTGTCACAGAGCATTTGCATAAGAAAGCCCCTCTTTCCATATGACATATGACAGAGATAGAATAAAAGAAATGACCCCCACAAAGGGCATAAACTAATTAAAAGGAAATAATTTTTATTTTCCACCTCATTTGGTTAATGGCAGCAAAATTATTAAAGTTGCTAATTATGCAAACACATTCAGGCAATTAAAATTGAGAGTAGTGCACAGCAGACTTTGCTCACTTAATGTGCGCACTAGCCACCTCAATACAATGGACCCATCATGAGCAATTGAGAGCTGAGCCTCTGGGACGGCAGATGGTGCCTGGAAGGGTCTGACATTAACATCTGAATAGATATTCGATGGCCGCATATCACCAATAGACACACTTTCACCTGCTTCCACAACCTAATTCCTGAAACCAAATGGACACGCTTCATGCAATCCTATGATCCAGCAGAGGAACAAAGGGAGAAATGACTATTTTTCCTCACATATGTTGATGTGTTTTTTTAAATGATGACAGAAGCTCATTTATTGTTGTTATTGCGGAACAACACCATCCCCCCCTGTGGTTTCAAGTAATTATTGTTTAAGATTGTGTTAAATTAAAACAGATATCAACATTGTTTTGTAATACTCCAGCTTTATTAACCCCATTAGTTGGGGGTTAAATTTGCTAGGAGCATAATTTCTACCAGCAGATATTAAGGATAAATGGGCTTTTATTAAACTGTGTTATATCAACAAGTTAAAAAAATAATTCAATGCATTAGATCAGTGAACGAGGATCTTCCAGATTGGTACAGATCATGTCTCTCTGATGGTTCCCCATTATTAATTCTTTTTATCTTGGTTTTAATGGGCTATTGGTATCCCTGACTCCCAAATTACCAGCCTTCCTGACGTCCAGCAACAGCAAAAGTTTTCCAGTGGATGCCACCTGTTTAAAAGGTCCACATATCCGGAGCCAAAGGAAATAACAGCAACTTGTATTTATAGGACCTCTCATCTCTGCAGGAGTTCCTCAAGGTAGAATCCTTGGCCCAACCATCCCTCAGTTGCTGCATCAATGACCTTCCTTCCATCATAAAATCAGAAGTGAGGACTTTTGCTGATGATTGCACAATGTTCAGGACAATCTGTTACTCCTCAGATGCTGTCCACATCCTCAGTCTGTGTCCACATACAGCAAGATCTGGACATTATCCAGGCTTCAGCTAATGTTATGGACGAGACCAAACCCCCTGAAAAGATAGTAAGAAGATAGCCTACACCATATCCTTTTCTTATTTTAAAGGCAAGTCTAGGTGTTGCAATCTGGATGCAATTGGATTGGTCAAACTACCAGTCTTGAAGTGAAACACACTTTGTTCATACACTATAGTTAAAATACAACAAAAGAAAGAAGAAACTGGAATAACTTAACTCTACTGGAAAATGTAACAGAATAATAGATTATTTAACTACTAAACAGTAACTGTTCCAATGTAGTAACATCCCACAAACACACCCTTTGCAAAGGCAAATTCAGCAAAATAGATTATCTCACAGGTAATTCTCCAATCTAGGAGGAATAACATCAAGAGAAACCTCTGACAGAGAGAGTAGCAGGCAGAGATGTACTGCAGCTTCCTAACCCAGCTTCAAGACCCCAGCAACTGCTACTGAAAAACTGAAACTAAAAATCCTGATTCTGTGGGAGCTTGACACAAGGCCTCACAAGCTGTTTACTTTTTTGGATTCAAACAGATAGCTTGGTACCTTTGTCTTAAAATGTCTCTTCAAAACAATATTAGGATAAAATACATCTCTTAAAACCATAGTATCTTCACACTAAAAAGTGGCAAATAACACTTGTGCCACACAAATGTTGGACAATAAACATCTCCAACAAGGGAGAATCTAACTGTTGTCCCTTGACATTTAATGGCATTTCCATTGCTTAATCCACCACTCTCAACATCCTGGGGGTTACTATTGACCAGAAACTGAACCGGACTAGCCATGTAAATACTATGGTTACAAAAGCAGGTCAGCAGCTTGGAATTCTGCAGAGAGTAACTCACTCCAGATGTGATCAAACCATGGGGTGAACAACTGCAGTAAAACAAACCTACTTTTGTAAACCTTCCCCTCTGCAACTACATCAATGTTCCAACTGCCATCCTAATCACTCGCTGTACCTGCATTCTAACCTGTTGTGATTCATGTATCAGGCCATCCAGGCCCTTCTGTACCTCAGAGTTCTGCAGGTTTTTTCTACTTTAAAGAACACGTTGCTTTTCTTTTCTTCCTGTCAAAGTGGACACAGGTACATTTTTGCACAACATACTTCGTCCTCCAAAATTTTGCCTATTCACTTAAGCTATCGATATCCCCTTGCAGGCTCTCTACCTCCTCTTGCCAGCTTACTTTTCTACCTAATTTAGTGTTAGCAGCAAATTTAGCTGCCAACCACTTGTTCCCTTCATCCAAGTCATTAATATAGATTGTCAATAGTTGAGGCCCTAGCGCTGATCCGTGGCACTGCACTCTTCACAGCCTGCCAAATCTATTCTCTATTCTTAGTGATGACATAGGGCTTTTCCATCTGACAATGCACTTTAGTGAGCTTGGGAACAGAACTGATAGAGTTAGTTCAAAAATCATAAGTTTATTTTTAAAATAATAACATAATTACATAATAAAATTTACATTGTTAAGAAAAAGTTTCACTGTACAGGAACTGAAGCCAATTTATATATATATATATATATATATACACACACACACACAC
>NC_063345.1:22055476-22088468 GCF_021869965.1 Rhincodon typus | reverse complement strand
GCTGCTTGGCCTGCTGTGTTCATCCAGCTCTACACCTTGTTATCTCAGACTCTCCAGCATCTGCAGTTCCTACTATCTCTGAAACAAGAGGTTATTGGTACTAAGGGGAAAAAAAAAACATACTATTCATGGCAAACAAAATAGCTTTAAATTTTAAAGGTATTAAGCAAACATTTTCCTGAGGGTCAGAATTCTTCTGTGCTCAAGCTGGCTCAAAGTTCTGACTTCATATATGTTCATGTGAAGTCATTCTCCTCGAATCTAGCTGCTATCAGGTATCCCCTGACCAGTCTGCCTCATCTTCAGCATTCTCGCTATTAGTAATGGATTCTCCACAGCTCTGTCGGACTCTCCCTCTTCCCCATCTGAGGAAGCAGGTAAAGGGTCCATTTCTCCCTCTTCCTAAGTTGCCACCTGCCTTTAAGCCAGGCTGCACAGGGTACAGCAAATTATTATTCTGGACATCTGGATCGGTGAATACTAGAGTGCTCCTGCACTCCTGCACTTATGGTCTGTGAACTGGGGGATACTACATATGTCTCCAATTGCAGTTTGAAAGGAGTCAGTCAATGTTGCTACTATCTTCAGCAGCACAGGCACAGACCTGCCCCCTAAGCTCTTTGGCTGCAGATCTGTCTACAGGTGGTGGCCAATGTAGTTGATAGCATTCCTAGTCTTGTGAAGACACCTCCAACATTGTCTTTCACTCATCTGCAGGTACCTGCAATGCCATTGTGTAAGAAGATAAGAAAAAGGAGCAGGAATAGGTCATTCAGCCCCTCAAGCCTGCCTACCAATCACCACGATCATGGTTGATAAGCCCAGGTCTCATCTCCTCTTTCGTGCCAGCTCATCATTGCCATCAATTCCCAAATACTTCAAAAAACCATGGACTTCCTTTTTAATTACTTTCAGCGATCTAGTCTCCACAACTCGGTGGGGAAGAAAACTCCGCCCTCTACTTTAAATGAGTTTCCACTTATTCTGCAACCATGCCCCCTAATTTGAGAAACCCCTATTAATGGAAACACTTTCTGAACATGTACCCTGTCAAGTCCCATCTGAATTGTGTATGTTTCACCCTCTCACTGTACACTGCTTAACAGTGCTGAAAACCCTGGTTTTCTTCTTCAGATGCTGCTTTTTCATCCACAGCCCTGAATCTTGTATCTGATTCTTTTGGAGTTGGGCATTCCTTCTCCTCCTCCTCCTCCTCCATAACCCCATCAATGCTAGTACAGCTGCTGACTTAGATGGTCAAATATCTGACATGGAAATGCTAATCTCTGAAGAAATTTGTTGTGTTGTCAAACTACCCCTTGGGCCTCTGTTGGGCTGCTCATACGGTGGGTGAAAGCCTACCCGACAGTCCTTTCTACACAGTGAGATGCACCTTCCAGGATACATGGCTGGTTTTCCTTTTCCCATTCTACAAGACCTTTGTAACTTGGATCTTTACATCACTGTATGCATGGAGAGTAATAAGCTCAACCTGAATGTTGGCCATTTTCATTATTTGCTACAATGCAATCCTACAACTTTAGAAGCTACAGCCTGAGTAACTCTATTAACTTTCAGAAACATGGGCTTGTGAATGTTCCAGCACAGCTGGATATGTATTCACTGGAGTTTGCAGGGAGGAGTCTACCCTGCCAGGCACATTCCCATCTATGTATTTCGGTTTGTGAATACACATTTCTTGCTTTTATCTAACAAGATGAACATAATTCCAGCATGTTGTGGTGTTAATAAGTGTTCATGGTGTGCTAAAGAATGCATAAGAGGTGGTTGGGAATACCAACCCAACTTCAAGGTTCTGAGAACTTAATACCAAAACTTTAACCCACCATTAGAAATCTGAATTTTTAACTCCTGCACAAGTAAGGTCCCTTGCCTGCTCCTGTAGGAGCTCATGATAGGCCCGGAAGATCCACCCCATGTAACTGAACATCAGACTCATGAAAATAATCGCAATACATGTGGATCTAAGTATTGTAATTTATTAGGATAGTTGATTTTACAAGACACATACATCTTTAAAGTACTGCCCCGTAGCTAAAGTTTGATCTGACTTGTTTCACTCCCATGTTTGGCTATCATAGGCTCACAAGGTTTATTGCAGTATTGTTTGCATAAATGGTAAAGTCTTCAAAAATGAGTTATATACATTCTCAGTTAAGACTAGTTTTCTTACTCAGTTGATATTGTTGAATATTGCTAGCCCTAATCGGTCTTTGTTAAAATAGGTTAATACTCTCTTTGTTAATGAGATGAAGAAAAGCTTCATTAGAATCTGAAATAGAAACTCAGTGATGACACATGGGAGGCAAAGCTAAACATTGAGACATTGCCTTGATCTTCTGAAATGAAACAATGTTATGTTGGTTGTAAACTATAGGATAGATTTGGACCCACCCACACATATAACTGAACTGAACGGCTGTAAATGTGAATGCAGATAAAATGTTAAACAGCAAACTCAGCTATTGGTTGGTGTAAGCTGGGGTAATATAAATTTAAAAATCGCTCCCAGCGAAACATTTTAATCAATTTATTCAAACTGTGTGATTCTCCAACTGCCTTTAGCAGTGCAAGAATAGCTTGTACCCCATGTGTCCATCTATACCTTGGTTTTAATTTGCCCCCATTTTAAAATACCTTAGCGACTAAAAAAAGACATGAGTATCCAATGTCATAAATACTGTTGATAAACACTTCAGTGAATATTTAGGCATAAGATAAAATCAAGTGTGAAAATGGTTACAGATGTGACTTACACCCAATAGCTCTGTGTTAGTTACATTTCCGTTTGCAAAGTATGTTTGACTAACTTATTTGAAAAATGTCTATTGAAATAGTTCAGTTTATAACATGAAGTCTTCTCACATTTTCTTCCTCTAATCCTAAACCTTTGTGGAATACTCGGCCAAGGGCATCAGGCAATCTCCTGCATCCTGAACAAATGGTAATTGTTGACACTTGGGGGTGGGGAGAGTAGGAAGTGGGGGCATATAGAATTTCAAAGGCCAGGGGAAAGAGTGTAAACCTCCAACCAGTGAAAGCTACAATTTGAGGAGGAAACTGGGTTTCCAAACTGGTTTTGGTTGGTTTCCATCCTTTACAAAAAACATGCAGAATTCCTGCCTAGACGTGAATCAGAAGGGGAATGGATGAAATTCTCTTATACTTGGTTCCAATCCTTCCACACATCAAGAAAATATATCTGGGAGAGGTCAGTGACTCATCTGGAAACTTTATCCATTCTGCTCCTGTGCAAACTTATGAAACATATACCAGCTGGGTCAGCAGATACACTACTTTCAGAAAGATATACTTTGGTTACTTTAGCAACTAACTAAATATTACTATACCTTCACTTCAACCTGAAAAGGGTGTGTGTTTGCTCAGGATGTGTTCATTGACCTGCCGGTACATGTCGATGGGAGAGTTACTTACGAGTCAAGGTTTCCTATGGAGTCCGTATCCTTCCCCATGGATACATGCAGTCCCACTCTTCCACAGTTCCACTGATAGAGATAGGGCCGCAGAATATCAGCCTGACTGCCAGTAAGCCATTTGATGATATGGTCATCACAGCTAAATAAAATGCACATTGGTTCACAAGCAATTGGCAGCTGGGGTAATTTGACTGCAACCTGCAGTGAAAATTCCCTGCATCCTAAAGTACAATAACAACTTACATTTATATAGCACATTTATCACACTAAATCCCTAAGCACTTCAGGGGGGGTTACAGCCCAAAATTTGACACTGTGACATGGGAGGAGATACTGCAGCAGATGAAAAAAGCTTGATCAAAGACATATTTTGTAGGAAATGTCTTAAAAGAGAAGAGAAGGGTAGAGAGGCGGAAAGGAATAGTGAGGATCTTCTAGAGCTTAGAGCTTAGATGGCTGAAGACAGAACCAATGGTAAAATAATTAAAACTGGGGAGGCTGAATGCCAGAATTAAAGGAGCACAAATATCTCAGATGTTTAAGGGGCTAGAAGAGGTTACAAATAGGAAAAGGTGCAGTTATGCAGGGATTTGAGAGCAAGGATATTTTAAAATCATGGTTTGTTTAACAAGGATCCAAAATAAATCATTGGAGTGATGGACAAACAAAACTTGATGTGAGTTAAGACATATGAGTTCCAGATTACTTCAGTTTTACAGAGGTTTGAATGTGGGAGGCTGGCCAGGAATGAGACAAGTGTGGAAGTAACAAAAGCATGAACTAGGGTTTCATGAGCAGCTGAGCTGAGGCAGGGACAGGTAATGTTATGATGGTCAGACCCTTAATTTCATGATCAAATACAAAGGTTGCTATCATGTATTCCATTTTTCTAGAAGAACTGCTTCTTTATACATTTCTTCCTTGCTATAAATCTGCTTAGTGAACCATATGGTCCACTCCCATCTGTTGGAACACATAGCAATGTTTTTGATGCACCTGTAACTAAAATCTTACCAACATCCAATCTGCCAATTTTTAGTATATACCCAATAGTATCAGAGGCTTCCAATTTACAGATTAGCTTCATGAGCAGGACCTTATTGAAGCCTAGATAGACAATGTTTACTTGGCTTTCTTATCATACCAGTATCTGAATGTCTTCAAAAAATACAACAGCTCCATATGGTACATTAGTTGAATTGAATGAAGGCAATTCAAGATGGGTAAGTGGTTTCTGTGTAAAAGAGAACCAGCAACAACATCAGAAAACTCCTTGGTGAGCAAAAAGTTGTCAAGGGAGTTTAAATAAGACTATTTACATTGTAAATCCCTATTTTTAAAGTAGTTGTCAATTTTATTGATAGCTTTTTTATTAAACAAAAGTTCATTTTAATTTTCTGCAGGCTACATTGTAAAGTCAGGTCTAACATATAAGGTAGGAATAAGAAAAACTGATCGAAAATTTGAGTAAGTATTTTGTCTCCTCAGACTTACTGGTAAAGACCAATAAGAAACCAATGGTTTCTCACTGATTCAAGTGCACACCAGGCCTCACACACAGAATAAGGGTTCTATACATCTATTTTTAAAATACTTATCCTTCATTGTTCAGTTTCCCTAAGCTGTCCTTAGGCATCCAGGAAATTCAGAACAGCCCACAAAGTATTGTGCAGCACATCACTGACTCACTGAAACACGAGTCTTACAAGAACAAATGCAATCTTTATGAGTTACAAATCATTCGCTGTTTGTTTCTACATACACATAACTGGGCTATTTTGCAGCTCTGTTTCAAGAGTTCAAAAGAGTAGCAGGAGGGCTTGTCGATTTGTCAATGTGCTCCACAGAACACTGCCCTTGTAAACCCTGCTGTCTACACATAACCTTTAGCCCAAGTACAATGCATTCCTGTGAAATGTAAAACTGGCTTATTAATACTTTAATCAAATTCTCCTGTATAAAAACATACTGCAGTACAACAATTCTTATTAAAACTAAATCCTCTCGTCCACATCTTCGTCAGGGCTCAGCAAGTATGTGGGAAAATAAGCCGCAATGTAGCCAAAGCAGCTGAATGGAGCCTCATAGAGGGAACTGAAATTAACTCCAAAGAGGCCGATTTCCTGTCACCAAGACACCCCTTATTTACACATGGAGAGTCCTTGTCACTGATCCAGCTCCATCACAGCCAACTCCCGGAGTGAACAGGATATCAGTCAGGACTCCCTGATTGGACCAGAACAACAGCCCCGCATTGGCATTCCTGATGCTGAATATTAACATGTTCTCTGAGGTCCACCTGGCAGAGCTCAATACAATCACTACATCCTTCCCCCTCTGAGTCCGAGGACACAGGCCAACTCTTCTTTCTGTACCTCCTCCTGGGGTGTTTTAACACCAAGTCAGGTTCCTCCAACTCTGCCTCTGATACGGGTAGCGTGTAACCCACAGTAGCTCACCTTCTCCACCCGGAGCATCTCAGATGAAATTCATTCTCCTCTTCAGGCAGCAAAGGCATCAAAGTGATGACATCCATTCCATCTCAAATTCCAACATATCTTCTGTGCTTGATGGAGAGGGAGAACCCACGGGTTCTGGAACAGTTGAAAAGGCAGTCATGGAGCCAGACATGTTTTGCTCCCGCACTGTTTGCGAATTTGCAGCTTTCACATGGTCCACATGCTTGTTTAGGACCATCGCGCACCAACCGAACATTATACATCACTGGACCTGTCTCTTACCCATGCAGGGCCATTCCCATGGTTCCTACACCAAACTTTGTCCCCTTAAGTAAACTACCTCCCTTGCTTAGCAGAGTCTTGTGTCCAGCATTGGCATTCCTGATGCCCTTTCACCCTTCCTCCAGATCAGGGAAGATTAGATTTAACCTGGTGCAATCTTCTGCCCATTAGCAACACTGCTGGAGCTATCCCTGTAGTTTTATGAGCAGTGGTCCTATAGGAACCGGGACAATTTTGTATCCAGTGAAGCTGTGGGCTGTTTTTTAAGCCTGCCTTCAAAGTTTGGACTGCTCTATTTGCCACACCATTGGATGATGGATGCTATGGAGCTGTCCTTATAGGTCGAATACCATTTGACTTTAGGAAATTCTCAAATTCACTTCGGATAACCAATGGCCCATTATCTCTAACAACACTTCCTAGAGTCGGGTATTGCAAAAGATGCACACAGTTTTTCTATTACTGTCCCTGTGTTTGGCAAATGAACTCTGTGCACGTCCAGCCACTTTGAGTGGGCGTCCACAATGACTAAGAACGTTGAGCCCATGAAAGGATCTGCATAGTTGACATGTAACCGAGTCCAGGGTTTACTCAGCCATTCTCATCAATGTGAGGGAACTGCTGGCGATAATTTTTGTCCTTGTTAGCATTCTGGGCACTGACCCACCAAGGTGGCTATGTCTGCATCCAATCCCAGACATAAAATCTTTATTTTGGAAACCCCTGGATGACACTGGTGGAGTTCAGCCAGTATCCGGTGGCAACCTTTGCTCGGGACAATCGCTCTTGCTCCCCATGATAATATGCCATTCTCTTCTGTGATCTGGTCTCTCCGGGTCGAAAAAGGCTTCAGTTCTGAGTGTGCTGGCCCTTTGGCTTCCCCCATTACCACCAGCTGTTTCATTTTTGCCAGGACTGGATCTTTCTGCATCCAAAGTCTGATGTTGTTAACTGTGACTGGAAGTGTGTCCAGAAAATTTAAAACCATTGCTGAGTCTTCTATGGGCAATACCACTGGCAGTGTATCTGTCAGCGGGAAGCAGCTCAATGCTTCCACATTTGCTATGTGGCCTCTTGGACAGTGTTCCAATTTGTAATCATACACACTTAGAATTAGAGCCAACCACTGAATTCGGCCTGAAGCTATGGGTGGCACTGCCTTGTCCTCTTTAAGTAGATCTAGCAGGGGTTTATGGTTCGTTATTATTATAAGCTTATGTCCGTAAAGGCATTGCTGGAACTTCCTGACTCCAAATATGACCTCCAAACCTTCCTGCTCTATCTGTTTGTACTTATGCTCTGCATTAGCCAAAATCCTGGATGCATGTGCTATTGGGCATTCCTCTCCACTGGGGCCCCATATGAACTAATACTATCCCGATGCTGTATGGGGAGGCATCACATGTCAATACCAGATCTCACTTGGGATCATAGTGTGCCAACTCCTTAGAGGATGAAAGCTGTTTTTTCACTTCCCTGAAAACTATGACTTGGCTATGCGACCATTTCCAAGGCTGACCCTTTTTTAAATGTTGCTACAAAGGTGCCAGGATGGAGGCTAGGATATGTATGAACTTTCCATATTAATTCACCAGCCCAAGGAAAGGCCTAAGCTTTGGTACAGACGTGGGAGCCTGGGCACCATTGATTGCCCACTCTTTATCTTCCAATGGGTGTGATCCAGTCTTGTCCAAGTGGGTCACTTGGGGTGCCTGGAACACACATTTTATCCTTCTAAGGCATAGGCCTGTCTGGGAAAAACATCTAAGGACTATGTCCAAGTTCTCCTTATTGGTCTTCCCTATTATTAGCACGTCATCTAGATAAGTGGCAACCTGGGGTAGACCTTGTAAAATCTTCTCCATCATCCACTGAAACATTGCACAAGTGGACAATACCCCAAATGGCTGTCTTGTATAAACCCTTATTGGTATGAATTGTGGCATATTTCTGGAAATCCTCACCCAAAAGCAATTGCATGTACACATGGCTTGTGTCCAGCTTTGTGAAGGACTGCCCCCTACCAGCTTTGAGTATAAAGCCTTTATGTGAGGGATTAGGTATTTATCCAGCTGTGAAAAGCAGTTTACTGTTTGTTCAAAATCCCCACAAAGGCGGACCGACCCGTCAGGCTTCACAATCAATATGGCCAGTGCTGCCAATTCCGCAAACTGGACTGGCTTGACAATTCCTTCGCTTTCCAGCCTTCTGATTCCTGCCTCTACTTTTGCCCATAAGGCAAATGGCACTGGGCAGGCCTTGCAGAATCGTGGAATTGTCTCCTGGTCAACATGCAAGGTGGCCTTGTCTCCTTTGATAGTCCCTAGACCTTCCTGAAAACATCAGGGAATTTAATTAGGAGTTCGCTCAGGCAGCCATTTTATAATCAAAAAATTGAGCCAATCAAAGTGAATCTCAACCAGTTTCACCCCCATCAAGCTTGGGGACAAGCCTTTTACCACAATCAGTGGTAACTGGACCAGCTGCTTCTCATAAGAGACTGGAACCAAAATTGTACCCTTAATCTGTAAAGGTACCACGGTACAGGTTCTCTGTCTAACCAAGGTCTTGTGCAAACTTAAGAGTTTGAGTCCAGAGTGAATTTTGTTTAAGACTGGTTCTGCGATCACTGAAATGGCCACGCTGATACTGACCTCCATTAGAACCGGGTGACCACTTAACCAGGTATCTATTTTGATTGGTTCTGATTTGGATGTTGCTAAGCAATTTAATTGGTCCAAACCAGATGTAGGTGGACTTTCCAGGATGTGCACTCAGCTGGATACCAGCCTATGAGCTTCCTTACTCCATTCAGTGGGACTCTCTCACTGTTTCAAGTCTGCACACCAGCAGTAACTCAACTGGCTTGCCAGCCCAAGTCCTGAAGAAAATTTTAACCATTTTGCTGAGGCTTGGCTTTGTTTTTAGGTCTTTCTGTGGGCTGATCTAGAGTCCCTCTGTTTAGGACATGTCTTGAGTGAGGCAATGCATTTGCCTTCACTCAAGTGGTGTTCCCCAAGCTCAGCCGGGCTGGCGAGAGTGTCCACTTCCTTCGGAATTCCCTGTAACTCATATGCTCCACTTGCCGCATTTTCCAATGATAAAGCCAGTTGTAGTGCCTGTTTGAAGCCAAGCTGGGCTTCAGCTAGTAGGCGCTTTTGCATAGTTACATCATTAATCTCACATAACATACAGTCTCTCGGTATCTCATTAAGGGTTAAACCAAAATCATGCGCCTCTGCCAGGCATCTTAACCTCGTCAAAAATCCTGATACAGATTCCCCTGATTCTCGAATTGCTGAGTAATACCTATAGCATCTCGGAATTTGAGGAGACTTGGGGTCGTAATATTCCTTAACTAAATCCATCAACTCTTGAAAGGTTTTAGTATCTGGTGCCTCAGGGAAAGTTAGGCTCCTAATAACTAAAAAGGCTGCAGGTCCACAAGCTGTCAGAAGAATTACTCGTTGCTTTTTATCTGTCCCAAAATAATTTGCCCAAAGAAAACAAAACATTCTTTCCACATTCTAGACCCAGTCTTCAATGGCAGAATCAAACAAGTCAAGCTTCCCAAATAACAGCATCATTTCAGAAATGTTTACCCCAACTCAAAGATGACTGTTTAGGAATGTGCTTTTCTCTCATCACCACTGGAACAGCTCCATACAGGCCGGTATCCTGTCACTAAGTCACCATTTACTTACAATGTGGAGAGTCTTTGGCACTGATCCAGCTCCCTCAGAGACAGCTCTTCGAGTGAACAGGTTATATAACACTCTTAGCTGTCAGCCAGGGCTCCCTGATAGGATTTCATAAACAGCCCCAATCAGGGAACTCATATTCTATGAGGTCCACCAGGCTGATCTCATTATAATCACTACAGTAACCCAACACTCCTTTTCTCTCAATTGGCGATCGGGGATAACATATTGGTTGGGGGTGGGGGTGGAGGTGCACTAATGTCATATTTTAAAACAGACAAAAGCAAATAAATAAAAGTTTTAATATATTCCTTGATCCACTTGATTAATATTGTTCCAGCTGTTAGAAATCCCACTCCAACGCTGGTTAAAATCCGGAAATCAGCACATCCGGATTGGTAAATTGTCACCAAAAGCTGCGCATTGGGCCATAATGGACTGATTTCTCATTTCATTGCTTCACAGATATTTTAAAGAGAAATTATCACAGTGACTAGAAAGGAGAGAGCCATTTTATGTCACCGACAAGTGACAGAATAACAGCAATCAATTTGGTGCCCACTGATAAATACATTTGGAAAGATGCACCAACTTGGTTTATTCCAACACTGACAAAATTCCTCTCAAGACCTGAGTTAGACATTAGGAGTAAGACGAGTAACTTACAATCATGATGAGCAACAAAACTAATCTCATAAAATGGCCAGTCAGAATACTTTCTAAGTTGACATTCAGTGTCAGTTTGATTTAACAAATCATAACCGTACATGTGGAAAAAATGACTATTTGACAAAAAAAGACTTGCACAGCACTTTTCACGACTACTGGACATCCTAAAGCGCTTTATGCAAATTAGGTAATTTTTGAAATGTAACCATTGCTGCAATATAGGAATGTTGGCAGCTAATTTGTGCACAGCAAGCTTTCTTCAACAGTAATGTGATAATAACCTCAGACTGAATGTTCATTGGCCTAAGAAACAAACTTGCTAGCAATTTCACAGTGCCTTACTATGGCCCAATTTGACATTACATTCTTTCCTCTTGTGTATTTTCATTTAGTCTGCTTTGGGTAGTCAATTAGTCCAACTAAATCTCAACCAAAGACAATCAGCATAAAAGACAACCCGGGCTCAAAATACACAGAGGCAGTGGGCAAAATTGGAGTCAGAACATCACCAAAATACCTGAGAAAATTCAATCAACATGGCGACCAATTGGAGAAGAGTCACTGCCATAATTAGAAAGAACGGGATCTCAGAGAGGCTGCTCCTCCAATCACAGGCTGGTTCTCACCCATGCCTGATGCTGCTAGGCTGACCAGTGGATGTGGTATACATGGATTTAGGTAAGGCGTTTGATAAGGTTCCCCATGGTAGGGTCATGCAGAAGGTAAGAAGCCATGGGATAGGGGGAAATGTGGCAGATTGGATTCAGAATTGGCTGACCCTTAGAAGACAAAGGGTGGTAGTGGACGGAAAATATTCAACATGGTGCTCAGTTACGAGTGGTGTACCACAAGGATCTGTTCTGGGTCCTCTTCTGTTTGTGCTTTTTGTAAATGATTTGGATGAAGAAGTGGAAGGGTGGATTAGTAAGTTTGCGGACGATATGAAGGTGGGTCGTGTTGTGGACAGTGCGGAGGGCTGTTCTAGGTTACAAAGGGACATTGATAGGATGCAGAGCTGGGCTGAGAGGTGGCAGATGGAGTTTAACCCTGAAGAGTGTGAGGTGATTCATTTTGGAAGGACAAACTTGAAAGCAGAATACAGGGTTAACAGAAAGATTCTTGGCAGTGTGGAGGAGCAGAGGGATCTTGGGGTTCATGTCCACAGTTCCCTGAAAGCTGCCACCCCATTGGATAGAATTGTTAAGAAGGCGTATGGTGTGTTAGCTTTCATTAATAGAGGGATTGAGTTCAAGAGCCATGAAGTTATGCTCCAGCTATACAAAAGCCTGGTTTGGCCACATTTGGAGTATTGTGTCCAGTTCTGGTTGCCTCATTACAGGAAAGATGTGGAAGCGTTGGAAAAGGTGCAGGGGAGATTTATCAGGATGTTGCCTGGAATGGAGGGAAGGTCTTACGAGGAAAGGTTGAGAGAGCTAGGGCTTTTCTCTTTAGAACGACGAAGGATGAGCGGTGACTTGATAGAGGTGTACAAAATGATCAGAGGTATAGATAGAGTGGACAGCCAGAGACTTTTTCCTAGGGTGGAGGTAGCTATTAAGAGAACATAAGAACATAAGAACTAAGAGCAGGAGTAGGCCGTCTGGCCCTTCGAGCCTGCTCCGCCTTTCAATAAGATCATGGCTGATCTTTTCATGGACTCAAATCCACTTACCTGCGTTCTCACCATATCCCCTAATTCCTTTATTGTTCAAAAAAATATCTACCTTATCTTTAAAAACGTTTACTGAAGTAGCGTCAACTGCTTCACTGGGCAAGGAATTCCATAGATTAACAACCCTCTGGGTGAAGAAGTTCCTTCTCAATTCAGTCCTAAATCTGCTCCCTCTAATCTTGAGGCTATGCCCTCTTGTCCTTGCTTCACCTGCCAGTGGAAACATCCTCTCTACTTGTATCTTATCTATTCCCTTCATAATTTTATATGTTTCTATAAGATCCCTCCTCAATCTTCTGAATTCCAATGAATATAATGCCAATCTACTCGGTCTCTCCTCATAAGCCAACCCGCTTAACTCCGGAATCAACCTAGAGAACCTCCTTTGCACCCCCTCCAGTGCCAGTACATCCTTTCTCAAATAAGGAGACCAAAACTGCACACAGTACTCCAGGTGTGGCCTCACCAGCACCTTGTACAGCTGCAACATAACCTCTCTGCTTTTAATCTCAATCCCTTTAGCAATGAAGGACAAAATTCCATTTGCCTTCCTAATTACTTGTTGTACCTGCAGACCTACCTTCTGTGATTCATGCACAAGGACACCCAGGTCCCTCTGCATAGCAGCATGCTGCAACTTTTTACCATTGAAGAGGGGGCATAGTTTTAAAGTGAGTGGAGGTAGATATAGGGGAGACGTCAGGGGTATGTTCTTTACTCAGAGAGTGGTCGGGACATGGAATGCATTGCCGGAGAGGGTACTGGAGTCGGCCTCATTAGGGGCATTTAAGTGGCTATTAGATAGGCATATGGATGATGGTATAAGGTAGGGGTGGAGGTTAGATAGACCTTAGGATTAGGGTAAAAGTTCAGCTCAACATTGTGGGCTGAAGGGCCTGTACTGTGCTGTACTGTTCTATGTTCTAAGAAGGGAGGGGCAGGAGGAGGCTCCACAGATTGTGGGAGGGGGACAGGAATGAATGAGTGAATGAATGAATGAATGAGTGAGTGTGAGTGTGCGAATGAGTGAAAAAGAAAAAAAGAAAACACAGACACGGATGGACAGAGGAATGAGGGAGGTGGCTTCGAGAGGAAGGATGACGAAGAAAGCTACAAAAGGGATATGAGGCGATGGAGGCTGCAAGGGAGATGGAGAAGAGGGGTGCTGCAAACAGGATTGGGGGGGTTGGGTGGCGGGGAAGGAAACCTCCAAGGAGAGAAACGGAGGCTACAAAGGAGACAGTACAATTTTAAAATTGGCAACAAAGAAAAACCCAGCTATTTGGGAGGCCAGAACCTTGAAATCACAAAGTTAATGATTTCCTTGCAAATGCATTGGGGAACCTCTCATTAATGGCTACACGTGTTCAGGAGCTACTATTTTGGGAACAATGTAGTGGATGCTATTGTAATCAACACTATGGACCGAACTGGGCCAGAAATCAACTAATTGTCAATTTTGTTCAGTTTCAAAAAAATTGTTTCTGTCCACCAGGCTGAGCAAGGTTTTTCACGTTTCTTCCAGAGAGTGTCCTTATCCCCTGTGCACCACATCCCCATGGCATCTCAGTTGTTCTAAGGTCCATCTCATAAAAGGCATAAGCACTTGCCATTATTGGGACTACACCACCACACCCCCCCCACTCCCCTCCCCACCCTCACCCCAACTCCCAAGGATTCCCCAAACCACTACCATATTTAGAATGCAGTTGTGTACCAGGTCAACCGCCAGTCTGGAACTGCCCTGCATGGTATCTTTCAATTGCCGCAGAGCTGGCAGACAGAGAAATATTGTCACCCAACTTTACCAACAGGGACCATGAGATCCTAGTGAACAGGGTGGTGCAGAGGAGTGCTGTCCTCTTCCCTTAAGACCAGCAGAGGAGACTGTGCCACCAGACCTACCAGCCTGGTTCAAGGTTGCCACCTGAGTCAGGGTTGTTTCCACAGTCTAAAGAAACACTTAGGAGTGCAGGAGGACTGTCAGTGACCTTCTCTGCTTTCCAAGGGTAAGTTCCACAATCCTTTCTGTGCTATCTCATACTCACTCTCTCTCTTCTACTGCACCCACCTGCCAACAAGGGTCTTAGCATGCCACTCTCGCTATTGCTCACAACATGTTCCCTTTCTCACTCACACCCTCCTAATCCCCCCAACATTATTAACTCTGTATGGCTTCTGCACTGTCCACTCACTAGGGATCCCTCACCACCTTTCCTTCACCTGCACCAGCACTAACAACAGTACTGGCCACTTTCATTTAATTCAATCCATCCCTTCGTCGCAGTATGGGAGAAACTGGACCACAATAGGGGAAGCACAAGAGAGCCATGATGGGTGGCAGGGTGCACAACATTCAGCTCTTCACTCGTTACAACGATAGCTTCCTGGCTTTGGCTGGTGAGGACTATGATTGCTCATGTGGGGACGGCAAATTTCCATATTCCTGCAACCAAGTAGCAATCATTGCTCACTGTTGTGTTGCTCACCCATTATCACTACTTTGAATATACTCTTATTATGCCTGAAATTTTACTCAATTTTTGCGATGCATTCTCTCTTTAGTCTCCTGCATGTATCAGTAACTGGAAATCCATTAGCTGTGACCTCATCAGTCCACGGATGGTGGGTATTTTGAATTTCTATGACTTAAACATTGCATTGATATCATGGAGGAAATGTTTTAATACAAAACTATTTGGCTGCAAACAAAATCCATAAACCAAGAACCTAACTAGCGTGGATTATTCGTGCCAAGCATTAATGATCTGTGTTATTCTTCAGAGAAATGAAGATATACTCCATTTACTACTAATAACCATCTCACGATGGCTATCATTCTACAAAGGACTACGTAAGTATATGTGCAGAGACTTCATGCACAATGAATATTAATCCTCGTGCTTTTGTTATTGAGAAAGGAGGAGTGCAAAGGGTAAAGTTGTATAAATTAGCTAGCAATCAAAGAGGTTCCTTAGGAATGCTACGTGCGAAAGTAAATCATCATTCATCCTGTCACCATCCGATCCTAGCATACCATGTACATTTCAGTTCATTTAAGTGCATTTTAACATAAAAATCTAATCCCCAATCTCAAACACACAATACTTCTTCAAATCTTTAGCAAGTTTTATAATAGGTTGAATTCTGCCTTCATCTAATGTATAAGGATTTCTTCTCAGAATGATGTATCTTTTAGGGACATAGCCAGTGTAGGGCTATAGTACAACAAGCCAATTATTCCAAATCCTACTCCACTTGGCTCCACTGATAGGTTTGCACAGTTAAGGCTTTCAAAGTGTAGTATCCTTTAAAAGGACAAGTGGTTGAACAAAGACCACAACTGTTAGCTTGCAGATTTTTTTCTCAGTAATTACATAAATATTATCCATCAATTCTATGGATTAAGATCAGCTGATGAGGTCAAGAGTGAGTTGCTGGATCAAGCAATTTTCCTAATGATACCAAATGAGGAAACCGTTGCTAAAAAAAGTCAAATATTTTGAAAGGTCCTTTTCTAGATCAAAAGGAACCATAAAGAATGAAACTAGTCAAAATTGAATAATTGTAAAACGATAGCATCGAGATCTCTGTTTTACTTTGTAGGACTGGGAATAAATGTTACTTGTGCTTATAATAGGCACTATCAAAAGATTACATAAAAATGATCTTTGCTGTATTAGAAGTTATTCACAATTTGTTGGAAGCAGCACAATCAATGGCTTGAATTATCTCTTTATTCCATCGGAGCCTGTTATGAACAACTTGGAGGATGGTGTAAAATTAACAAATGGTATTGGGAGTATATTTATTGTTAAACATCCCTACAGACCGCATGTGTAAAAATATCAGATTCTCTGTGCAGTCCATAAAAATAAGTTATCAGAAAGAGGAGAAAATATTGATTTTTTTTCAGAAAAGCCATGTGGTCTTTAATCCTTTATTTGAATTGCAGAGTTATGGAAATATATAAACAAATGCATTGTACTAATGTGTATATGTAGGATATATGTATATATAAGAAAAGGTAGGAAGAATTGGGGGAATTGTTCTTCAAGTATATCTGCATTATTCAAGGGGCTCATTTACATCAATTATTAAGCTACAGAAACTGAACTAATTTGCTACGCCACTTAGTTCCCAATACAGCCTTAGTCAATGTTCCAAAAATAGTACATTTTAATAATATGTCTCAGTGCAAGTCTAGGCTTCTATGTCTGCTGCCAGAGACATAATTATATTTTAAAACCTATGCTTTGGGAATAAACTGAGGCAAGGAGGATATCCCTATCACCAGCATTTGTAGAAAGGTACTTCCTACCACCAGGAATGTTGGGAAGAAGACATGTATGTACTTTTACTGCTTTAAAGACTGATATCTTCCTCCCCCCATTAGCTTTAATGCATCCCTGAATGCTTTTACTGATTCATTAAAAGTAATAGACTGAGTAACATACTGACCAAAGCAACAAATGGGAGGGGCTGAGAAACTGTAAATTATCTGTGCAAGTTACTAAGATGCACAGTTCCTGGATCTGTTCCTTCCCACAATTTTCAATTCTTATTAATGATGTTTTAGAAATTAGAATGGGGTGGCAGCATTCAATGGCACAAATCCATGATTACAATAGTCCACAATGAAACATAATTTAAGACACAGTACATTAGTATTGCAATCTAAATTTTTATATCTTGCATGACGTTTCACCATCCATAAACCAAGTGATAACAAGCAGATAAAACACAGCGTATGGCATCTAGAGCCACAACATACATAAATCTTTAGTTATTCAATTTGATTCTCTCCTGATATTAATTTTCGATTCTTGGCTTCCTATTGACAATCCTATATCATTTTAAAAAAATTATCCTTAACATGATTCAGCTAAACATATCACAAAAATAAATTGGGGTGAAATTTTGAAGTCAGGTCACCATGCAGATAAATTCAAATGCTTTCAAATATTAGAACTGTTGTTTCATTTGTGAGTTCTGATATATTTTTTCTCGCTTAGAAATTGAAACAATAAAGTGTTTCATTTTAAAGACTTGGGCAAAAGTTTCTTAACATGTACAACAACAATCCTTGAGAATTTTGTTTGGAAAAAATGCAACTACTGATAAATATTATGAAAATACTCATTTCTTGGCACTTTTACTTTCAATTCCAGACTTATTAATTGAACTTAAATTCTGATGTGATTTCTGGGTAAAACACCATTGCCAGCGTGATATAGCGCAAGTGTTCCCTACGTACAAATATTTAAAGGCATAGACTTGACAGATGCAAGTAAGATGTTTCCCCTAGCTGGTGTCACTAGAACCAGAAGGCACAATTTAAAAATAAGGAAAATGCCACTTAGGACTGAGATGATGAGAAATTATTTTATTCAGAGAGTTATGAATGTCGTAATTCTCAACTCCAGGGAGTGAAGAAGCCTAATTTTGGAGTTTATTTATAGTAGAGTTTGATAGATTTCTGTTAACCAATGGCACCAAAAGTTATACGGATAATGTAGGCAAAAAGCATCGAAGTATTTAATCAATCATGATTGTATTAAATAGCAGAGCAGACTTGATGAGCTGAATGGTCCACTCCTATTCCAATTTTAACCCTTGTAACATGTACCATGGAGATTGGGTATTATTGAGACAGATGCCTTGAACTTGTTTAAACAACATTAACTATTTACACTGCTATAATATCTCAGATTTACACATAGTCTGTTCAGCGCTTACTGACTACATAGAGCAAAGTTAAAGTAAGTGCAAGCAGGACATCACTATAACCCTCTTGTGCTGTTGTAGTTACTACTGATGGTGAAGGTGAGGCAGATTCATTTGTATTGGAATGTCACATGTCTTAAAGGTACACAGTTTGTTTGGCCTGGAATCTATGCAACACAACAAATACCACTGGCTGCTTTGAATCTGTGTCCTGAGAGCATTGATCTTGGCCTAAAGATCACTAGTTGAATGACATCAGCACTACATGACCATCTCCTCCATGACTCTCTTGCTTTCTCTTATCTTTTTAGTTTTGATTGTATCCTGAATCCAGATTGTGTCCCTTCATCCGATATTTATTGCAGTCTAGTACATTGATATATAGTGGCCAACTTAATATTTCTGGGCACAGGAATCTTGCCCTTTTTTTAATTTATGTACGGAACAATGACATCAGACTCAATTGAATCAAAATGCTGCTAAACTTCTAGTAAGAAAAGATTGTAAATCAATTACGGTTTAGTGTCACGTGGATGTCATGCTTAATCACCGATACAATTAATTTTAGTAATAAATACATTAAATTGAATGCAAACGTTGCTTCACAGTACAGTACCTCTTTGATGCACTGCCTCGATATGTGATACACTTAGTGGATGTAGATCTAAAACAGACTGTCACCAAAATAAGTGTCCCTGAGCAAATCAGCACTCTATTGCATCATGCAACATTCTGACAGTCTCTTCTAGGCATCAGCACAGCTTTGCACACACCAAAACATTAAGGTACTGGCACCCATGCACACAGCATCAATTATCTCCTTGAGGCACCATGGACAGCAAAATAACTTAGTCCTTTTACACTAGCTTGAAAAGAATTGAAGAGATACAAGGTGCAGATGTGCTTCCTTTGATAACTACATTCAATAGCACTTAATGTATAAATTATCTGCTTGGCTTTCTGTAGCAAAAGGCAAAGCTCCATAACTGTATGTAATTTCAAGCTCAAGCCTTCACTTGGTGAATAATTATATCAGCCATAGCTCACATTTGTATTATTAGGAACCTCTCCCACCCCCTTTCCTCCTCTCTTCCCACTTCCAGTCCCTATGGTAATGTAGCCGATATCCCTGAAACAATTTCTAGGCTATAATTTTCACAATAAGATAAAGGCTTCTGAATGGTAAAATTGAAATAAAGCCCACAAAAACAAAATCAATGAAGGAAAGAGCAAGGCTACAATGATAACCATCAATTTAAAGCTGTCTTCTTTGTGTCTATATACAATATCAATACTTACTTTATTTGATATTAAACCATCCTTCAATGATTCATTTTAAATATCATGACTGTTCGGAAATGAATTTGCTTTATCAAACCCTTATTGATTTTACCTATTTCAAAGTGATTCAGATTTTAAGTGCCAACTATCCCTATCATTGATTAAGTGCTGTTTCATATGGTCAGAAAAATGTACAAAAATATTCTAGTTCTGAAACTGTCTCTATGTCATATCATGAAAAGCTTTTCTAACTTAACACATATTAAAGAAACTTAGTCTTACAAAAATATAAGCTTACAGCTTAAAGCAACCATAATGCCCTGATACAAAAACAGAAAAGCTCAGCAAGTCTGGCAGCATCAGTGAAGAGAATCAGTGTTAGGGTATGTAGGGTATGCAGGGTAGTTTGATCTTAGAGTAGGATAATAGGTCTGCACAACATTGTGGGCCGAAGGGGCTGTATTGAGCTATACTGTTCTATATTCTATGTTTTTGTTAATGTTTCAGGCCCAGTGACCGTTCCTCAGAACTTCAACACTTCTGAGGAAGGGTCACCGAACCCAAAATGTTAACTGATTTCTCTCTGCAGATGCTGCAGACCTGCTGAGCTTTTCCAGCAATTTCTATTTTTGTTTCTGATTTACACCATCTGCAGTTCTTTCGGTTTTCATAAAGCCCTGATGCATGGCTACATTGCCAAACGATCCACAACTCCTTTATTCAGTAAAGAATTGGAAAAGAAATGTCATGAGCTCTGAGATAACACAGTGTGGAGCTGAAGGAGCACAGCAGGCCAGGCAGCATCAGAGGAGCAGGAAAGTTGACGTTTCGAGTCGGGACCCTTGGTTTTGGGGGGATGTTGGTGGAAGAAAAGAATGTTGAAAATTGAGATATCCTACATTTTTTTCTATTTTAAGGTAATCATTGTTTTTTTTTATTATTTGCTTTGTTAGACAAAATTAGCAGGATTAAGTAACATTTTCATCATTTGGCCAAATTGCGGTCATCTGTTCTAAAGCCTTCCTATGTGGCTTAGTGTCAGATTTTGTTTTTAATGCATCTGTGAACCACCTTTGAACATTTTTATTACCTAAAAGATGCTAAATAAATATTGCCCTTTATAAATGCATATATAGTACATAACTGGCTGTGTTGAGGACTACATTGGGAATAATGCACAAAACCTATTGATGCACTTCGTATATCTAACTTATTCATAACAGAAATGGACAATGGAAGAAGGTATGAAATCTCATTCTCGTTTAAATTTGTAGATTTAGAATTATATAGGATACGTAAATTTCAGAAGCAGGCAACTAATATTAAAAGTAAAATGTCAAAAAAGTACAAATTATATTTATAGATTTTAAATTAATTTGTTGTAAAATACAATGACATGAAGGTGTGCTGCAAGTAGTTTAATTTCAAACTATTCTATGTAATATTTGGATTTCAGAACATACAGAATCACAGCTGTACAATTTTCAGGATTCTCTAACACGTGCTGTAGTTAAGGGCATTTTTTTTCTTTTATGTCATAGTTTTCACATTAGGACCTGCAGCTTCATCACATCACTGTTCGTATATTATGAGGTACATTATGAGGCACTGCAAGTAGTGTCTCCAGAATTTCACATTTGCTGACATACTTATACATTCACTTCTGTTGCAGAAAACATTGTTTTTCATATTTTCTGTAATGATGGAACCATTTTTCTTTCACTCATTGACTACAAGTTAGAATGGGGGGGGGGAGTGGAGTGAAGTAAAATTTGCTGGTAGACCCCCATATGAACCCATACATAAGCCCCACAAGAAATAAAATATTGCTTTCAGTCAGCAACGCTTTCCAAAAAAATGCATGTAATATTAATACATTTTTGAGGTGCATAATTTCACTGGTTCATTCTGAAACAAAAACAGATTGATTTGAAAACTATCTCAACCTCCAGATCACAACCAACAGAATATTTTTATCCAGCAAGTGGTAAAGACACAGAACTCACTGTCTTTGATGGTGATTAAATGGAGGACAATGAATGATTTCAAAAGGAAATTAGATGGGCACTTGAGGGAAATAAACACCCCGGGATAAGACAGGAAAATAGGACTATTGTGATGCTCTACAAAGGAGGGTGTGGATTCTATGAACCAAATAGCAACTTGTATCCCCTAATAATTATACATCAAAATTTACATTTTCTGATTACGTTTAACCCTTTTAACATAGAAAAATGACCAAAGTTGCTTGAGAAGAGAAATAGATTTTGAGCCAGAGATGACACTGAGTAGATGACTTATTCAAACAATTGAGTTTTACAAAGGGTTATAAAGAAGGAGATTTCAGATGGAGAGGCAGAATGCCAACTACCAGTGATAGGAAGGGAGGATGCAGAAGGAACCAAAATCATAGGAAAGGAGAGTTCAATGGAAGGTGTGGCCATTCTGAAGAAGTTTACAGAGATATGGCAAGTGCAGTAGAGTTTTGACTGAGCTAACGTTTATTAAGGGTGGAGTAAAGGAGGCTGGCTAGGTACACATTGAAATAGCCTGAATGTGACAAATGGCTTGGGTGAGGGTTTTAACAAGTGAGCGGAGATGGGATGGGCAGCATCATGAAGATGGAAGTAGACTGGCAGAAAATAAACGATTCACCCAACAACAGTGGCTAGTTTGGAGATTAGAATTGATGCTATGAGAATAGACTTTATGTTAAAAACTAAGACAATGGTTTCAGTGTTACAAATGTTAAGGAGAAAATTTTAGCTCATCCAAGACTTGATATTGGACAAGCAGTTTGACATTACAGAAACAGTCGAGGAGTTGGAAGAAGTGGAGGACAGCTTGACCTGGATGTTATCAGCAATGACACAAAACTGAATTGATTTCTACGAATGGTGTAGCCAATAAACAGCACGCAAATGAAAAGTGGATGTGACCAAAGATGAATGCTTGTGGGATTTTAGGAGGTGACTGTGCTTTGGGTAGGAAGAGAAGAAACAACTAGAGATTCTGATGCCACAGCTAAAAGTGAAGGTAATCTGCTGAGCTGGATAACAGAAGAGAGGAGCTGCAGGAGGATAGAACAGTTGGCCATTTGAAAGGCCACAGGAGGACAAGGAGATATTACGACCATAGTTGCATTCACATGAATATGATTTGTCATTCCGGCCTCCTCTGATTTTCTATGTCTCCATGTAATGCAGTGAGAGTGGAGAAATCTAATTGCTGAGATTCAAACTGACAGTTGCTTGGTAGATGTCATGGATTTGGGAGACAACCACACAGGACATTGGAATGGAAAGGGAGATTGCACTTTGAGAGGTTGTTTGCAAGGACATGGGGTGGGGAGTGAACTTTTATTTTGGTGGAGTTGGGGATAGTCATTGAAGCCTAGCTTGAAAGGGAGATCTAGATGTAAGCATGGGGGACTGAGATAAGTGGTCAGGTTCTCCAACCTACTCTAGTGAGAGTGAGCTTAAGGGAACAGTTGCTGGGCCTCATGGACAAGATCAGCTCACAGAGGGAATGGTGACAAATAGGCAACAAGAACAGACGAGGGTCTGGCCTGGATTTAAGGTGGGGTGGGGTGAGAATGCAACAAAACACTACACAGCAAGAAAACAGAAGGTCTTTAGAACCTATTACTTTAACCCATAATCCAGGACAAATTGTTGGGTATTGTTATTGTTAATCTGACATTTGCAGATGAATTAAATCCTAGAACATCAAACTCTCAAAACGAAAGGTAGAAACTTTGCGCGTTGCAGAAAGTAAATTACTTAGTCCGGCAAAGTCTCAGAAGTGAAATCATCATGTTTCTTAAACTGAAAAAATACAACTCCTCTCTTTTGAAAGTTGATAAAACAGAAACTTCCTGGAAACATGAAGCAGCGATTAAAGCCCAGGTCGTAGAGATCCGGAGAGTAGGTCGGGGGGCTGGGGCTTTGTACACACTAACCATCTATAAAACAGCAGGTGTAATCCAAACTGCTCCACTAATAAACTGGAAGAGGAGATCCCCGCTTCGTAACTGACCGGTACAGTCTCCGAGGCTTCCCCAACTATGGGCATAGCTCCCCTTGTGACACTGACAGCCGTTTTCTTAAACAAAAGTATAAGGAGACTTTTATACCAAACACTTCCCGGTGCTCTACAGGGTATTAAACACGACTGTAAAAATGAACAAAATCCGCAGACTAGGAGTAGCGGCATAAGCCCCAGAGCCCTCTTCTCGGAGAAACAGGCAGATTGACAGCCTCTGGTCTAGCTTGCTGCTCTGTCCATGCTGAGGGTTTTACACCGTGCTCTGCACATTTCACTCTGTGTCTTTGCTGCACTGAGCTAGTGCCTCACTGCAGCAATTCTATCAAGGAGGGTGGAGTGTGATGTATTTAAATGAAATACCTCTGGATCCCTTCACCGATCTATCGGCTAGCTCTGCCTCTGCATCCCTGCAGTCCTCTCAATCGGTCCCACAGCCTTGCTTTTTAGATGTATATTTTGTTCCTGCTGGATGGCGGACAGAGCGGAAGTAAAACCTCCAACTATGTGCCAGCCCTATCAAAATTACTCAGAGGAGGCTCTTTGCGAGCGAGTGTAGCGTTTCCTCATTTCCACTTGTCAAAATAAGCCGATTCACTGTAAATTGGGGATGACTTGGACTTCTTCCCCACATTCACATTAGAAAGATAATAACCCGTGTGTCTAGCTATTTGTTTCTGAGTATGAGCGCTAGAGAGAAGGCTTCCACTCAATGTGCCATGATCGCAATCGGTATTGTACTTTTTCACTTCTCCCCTTCCGAGGCTGACTCATGGGAACTTACCGACTTTACTGAACGGCATAAGCCACCTTCCAGCACATCTTTCAGGTGACAACTTCTTACTCTCAAGTGAACAACTATTCAACTGTGGGAGGATATCGCTGAGAACCTTGCGGGGTATCCACTCAAGTGATGGTCACTGGACAGCAGTGGACCTCTGGGGGTGGGGGTTGCTGGCTGATTTCCTGTTTTTTTCCCCTCTTTCCCAAAGATACTAAGACAAATTCACACAATCATAGAATGGTGACTGCACTGAAGGAGGCCATTCAACTCATCAAGCTTGTGCTGACTCATGAAGCATAAAGACTCTTATGAGCACCTCATAAAGTTTCACCTCCACTGCCTTTTTTTCCCCAGACCCTTGCAATTCCTTTTTACCTTTCAGATAATTCTCTTCTGAAAGCCACCACTGAACCTGTACCTACCACACTCTTGAATGCTGCATTCAAGACCACATGCACATGCTGTAGAAGAGATTGCCTGCATTTGCCTTTTTTTTAAATTTTGGGACAGATTGAAATGAGTAATTCTCCTGTCAGCTTGTGGACCTGCAGCCTTTTTGGTTATTAGGAGCCTGACTTTCTTTGAGGCACCAGATACTAAAACCTTTCAAGAGTTGATGGATTTAGTTAAGGAATATTACGATCCTGAGCCTTACTGAAGAGTCTCATGAAGACTGATCAGAACCTTGAAGTATGCACTGCCATATTGAACTTATATTTCCATTAAAAACATACAGTGACAAGATGTCTGAAGATGTTAACTCAATGGCCATGTGAAGAACTCCTGAAATGTTGCATTTCATATGGTGTCATGGAAATTTTAAAGAGAAGGACTTCAAAAAGACAAGTGCGCTGCAAACATATTCTGTGAGTTATGTCAGACTGTAGGCATGATGGGAAAAAAAAAGAATCTTGAGTGAGAGCCATATTTATATTTCCCCTTTACAAGAACACACAGCGACACATATTAACAGCAAATTTCTACCTGGGTCTGTTCGTGCTGGCAGGTGAAGGTTTGTACTATGAGTGTCACAGTTGAGAAAACCATTAGTTATCCTTAAGCTGTGAGTAAAAAGAAATGAAGCTTCTCTTATTGCTGGAAACGGAAAGTAAAGTCACCAAGAAACAGGATAAAAGCATTTTAGCTAACGTGCAAAATAAAGCATCTCAAAAACAGCAGCATGCAATCTACTTCTCACAAAGAATCCAGAAACTGAAATGTATATCTTTTAATTTTTATCTTTTGGGGGGTCATTTCCTACTTTTAATCCAAAAATGTGTTGCATCATTATTTTTTCTGGTGCTTGGTAACTGATAAACTCACTTTTTCATTAATACATGAAAACCTGGTTAAATTTAAAACTTGAATTAATTTGGTCTGGGAGAAAAACATCCAGAAAGGAAGGGATCCTTGCAAAATTGGTTGTGACCAACCAAATGGGTGGGAGAGAAAAGAAGGGGAGCCAGTTCATCCCTTCTCACCTAGCAGCTTGTCAATTTGGGGTATCCCATCTGCAACCATACTAAATTAAGTAACCTCATCAAAGGACTGATCTTAATAAGAGTGAGGCCAAGAATTGGATGCAATACTCCAGTTAAGGTTGTCCCACTGTGTTATGAAGATTTTCTCTAAGTTCCCTGCTTTTGTATGTTGTTTAAGGTATTAGGCTATGAAAGAATTAACGCTGAGGATTACTTATAAGCTGTAAAAATATGATGATGTAACAGAAAGATAGTTGGGAGACTAGCTCTGGATCTCTAAGAAAATAGAACTACCATCCAGGTGTCCCTTTAAATCTTAGCCACTTAGCTCCTCACCTTATTACTGTCTTTGTTCAAGGATAGATGATAAGAACTGAATTCCAGGGGCAAGGTGAGAGTGACCACCAATAAAAGATGATCTAACCATGGCCCCTAGTACACAATGGCATTGCTATCACTGAATTATGCGCTATCAACATTCTGGGGGTTATCATTCACCAGAAACTGAACTGGACTGACCATTGGTTAAAAGAGCAGGTCAGAGGCTAGGAATACTGCAGTGCGTAACTCACCACTTCCCAAAGCCTGTTCACCGTCTACAAGGCACAAATCAGAGTGTGATGGAATACTGCCCACTTGCCTGGATGGGTGCAGCTCCAACAACATTCAAGAATCTTGACACCCTACAGGACAAGGCAGCCCATTTGATTTGTACCAAATCCACAATCATCCACTTCCTTGACCACCCATGGTGGTGTAGCTACACTACAGAAATTCACCAAATATCTTTAAACAGCATCCTCCATTCCCACAATCACTACCATCGAGAAGGACATGGCAGCACACCCCCACCTGCAGTTACCCTCAAAGCCACTGGCCATCCTGACTTAGAAATAGGTTGCTGTTCTTTCAGTGTTGTTGAAACAAAATCCTGAGTTGGTAGGAAGAATTTGTTAAGGCTACGGATACTGGGACTCATTCACGACATAAACATAAGGCAATGGGAATATTAGCACTATAGAAAATGTGAAATGGCTTCGGAAATTTGTTAAAGGAATGGGTTTCATTTTATAGAGTGTCAAAGAGCACATTATTATTCAGCAAAGCCACTGGGAGAATGAGATTATACTTAAAGCCACAGACAGTGGCATTCATTTAGTAAAGCCATCAAAAAGAAGGGAATCATTTCTTTGGTTACGAAAGGATAGGAGTCATCCATTTAACTCATAGAAAATGGAAATCTTCCATCTTGATAACATAAACACACAAAAATCCTTCAGTATAGCATTACATGGTATCAAGATTGTTATACTGCAGAGTTGAAATCCTTTAAAGCAAAGAAAAGACAGCAACAACAAGATGCAGCAGCATTAAAATCCTTTAAAGTAAGATTGTTAATTAATCATATTAAAAAGACATGGCACCAGCAACAATATTGCCAAGAAGATTTAATTTCAGAGATGGAGCAAATAAAGCACAGAATTGGACTTCTTGGAGAAAACAACTCTTAACTAGATACTTCCAAACTAGATACTAAATCAGAAGCTGTAAAAAGAAGTACACTTCCATATTCAATTAGGTTTGTGGCTAATGACCTTCTAGCTCACCAAAGCATAAAAGATGATGACGTTATAGAGACGTAGAGGCCTATAGCATGGAAACAGGCCCTTCAGCCCAACTTGCCCATTCCACCCAGTTTTCACAATTTAGGATTCTCTCATAGTCTTTGTAACAATACCTATCTCACCAATATAACTTGGGCCTGATTGTCATCGTGCAATAAATTACATTTTATTTAAGACAAGAGCCTTTTATTGTTATACTATCAAGTTGTTTTCATCTACCTCTTAGATCCAAACTAAAAGGAAGATGGTGACAGCAAATCTACCTGGTGTATTTTCCACCTTACAGCATAGTACTATATCTCTCTGTTTATAAATTCCAGGATCCTGCATGATTTTTAACTGACTTTTCAAGGTGTCCTCCAAAATTCAATGATGTGTACACATTCACAGTAAGTCCCCATTTTGCATAATTCTGAGTGCAAATCAACTAACTTGATATCTTTCAGGTATTAAATTAACTTGACATACACATTTGGAATAGAAGAGCGTGCAATGGTTTGCATCCTGTGGACAGCCTTCTCATTTTTAAATTAACTTCTCCAAAGGCTTACCATGCATTTACTCCACTATCTTCAGTTGTGCAGAATATGAAGTTTGAGATAGTAACCACTTCATAGTAAATTTGAGGTGGTAGCATTCCTATGAATTTATCGTTACCTAAGGGATTTTCAGCCTCTCCTGAGCTGAGGAAATACCACACAGTATGGAGTTCAGCCTAAGAGATTCATTCAATATAACTCTTTGTGGTGAAAACTGCAATCTAGCGCTGTGAGACATTCTAATGTATAGTATATATTTAATATCATGCTAACCGTAAAATAGTTTCAAAGTTGAAAGATAGAAGTTCTGGTTTGTTGATGGTTTCAGAGATATTTTATTATGAATTAGTTAAATTGAAGCTTATCTTTGAAGGAAAGAAGATATTTAAATTGTAAATCAGCATCTCAGACATGAATGTTATCTGCAACAGATGCTTGAACAATTTTAGCAGGGGTGGGTAGGCCATTGACCATAACTTAACTATTGAAAGCGTGCAGCTTTTTGTTCCATACATACTGAGCAAATGGCACTTAATTGTAAATTGTGAGTTAGGATTGGTAACATGAACATTCAGCAAGATGCTTAATAGCATCAAGCTGGACAGATGATATATTCAAGGGATTTTCTCCATAAAATGAAAAACTTCCCGATAACCTTTTCATGTTCCTCAATTATGCTCTGTGTGTTACTGCACATATTGAGAGTAACAAAGTCTTATAAACAGCCCTTACATCTGTAATGGAACAGATTAACAGTCATGATTCTGTGGTCCAATATTCAATAAAAAAACTGAGCTCACAGAGCATGCATCTAAAATATTGCAAGGAAAATTGATGTTTCATGACTACAATTTCCCAGTGGGTATCACTTCTACTTGCAGCAAGAGTGACCCTTTTTAGATGTTCTATGAAAGAAGGCCACTAAATGATTTGATGCTGTTGAATGGTCAACTCAATTGCATTGTACTGTGTCTTGCATCTGTCTTTGCTCCTGTGAATCTTTTGTTTGAACATAAAATCAGAACAGTAATTTAATCCATAGAATGTAGTCTAATTACATGATAATTTCCATTGTCTGAATTGACAGGGCATTATTTTGTTGAAAAGCTAAGAAAAAAGGAGTTAAATGGTTGATATGCTAATAAGATATGCCTGTTTCAAAGTTTGGATTTAGCCTGTAATTCTTAGGCTAGTTAATGATTACCATCATTTAAATGTATCTACAGGCACTGAAACTGACATCAGCAGCTTTAGCACTCAAGCATTTGATTAGATGTAATTTTCCTGGAGAGATTTATTCCTGCATTTACCACTTCCGTAGATGGTATGGAGTACATTGGTAGGCAGAGGAGTAGTAGTTTGACTCACTGAGTAAGAAAGGCATCATTTGCGGTTTTCCAATGTGGCATTGGGGTTCATGGGGCAGAAGGGACAGATGCCAAGGAGTGTCCTTTACACACAGGAGAATGGAGACAACTAATGCAGGACACGGAAGGTAAGATTACTGAGAGGTCACAATAGGTGTCCTGGACTTGGACATGACTACATTGCCAGAAGAAATTTGATGACTTAATATGAATGGCCCAGGTAAGATCCCCTGGTGGAAGAGGATGTTCATTATAATGAGATTTTGCTGAGCATATTTTGTCAGCAGAAGGCTCCCATATGCATCAGCTTTTCTCATCCTGTTTCTCAAAATGTTTCTACTTCAGACTTTGGGTCATGAACACCACTGGCTTGAAAGACTCCTTAAAGAATAAACTTTTCTTCTTTTGGGATGGCAGTGAAAAGTTCATCAAGGTTAGAATAAAATTTTTCTATTTTAAGGTAATGTTTATGTTACATTGGCTCAATCCATTCGACTGATGCCATACAGTCTGTGGATAGAGACAAGGGCATTTTGTTAGCTTTCAGAGAACAGATGTATGTGTATGCACTGCTTAAGGTCTGAATAATTATACATGACCGAATGTTGTTATTTATTGCTGTCACATGATAAAACTTGTTATTGAAAAACAGTGCCTCTTCTGTAGATACTCAATGGTGGTGCATCCTCTATCACTAATCACAAGAAAGGCCCAAGGCAAAGCAAAAACAAAGGAGGATCTTAAACAAGCCTTACTCACTACCTCAAACTGGTAAAGGTGGCAAATACTATAGCTAGGCGTGATCATTTCTGAAAATGCCACAGCTTCCTTAACCTCTTCATTGGAGTCAAGGATTAGGGTATAAATATGGATGATGGTGCCTTATTGGGCATATTGAATATGTTTGAGCTTTAGTTGAAATATCATGAGTATTACAATTATACAATCATGGATTTCTAGAAACACATTCATAATCTTTTTCTGGATGGCAAAAACCACTTCTTGGACATGAGGGTTGCTGTCAACATTTCCATTCCAGTAGAAGATGTAACCCCTGCTGGTTCCCTCAGTCACTCCTCAGGAAGGCAGGGCCTCACTGAGGCCAGCAAAGACAATTTGGAATTTTTAGGTTCACTTGCAGTTCTTCTTTCTGGAGATGATCCCACAGGCTGTGGTTCCATAGCCGAAATAAAGTGGGAGAGCCTATTTTTAATGTAACTTTTCTTCCACCCTGCCCATTAGGGGTCAGCAGAGGACTAATCAATCACAAGGACACCTTTTTAAAGACACCTTTGGCCCAATACATGTTCATTCTTGGCTAGAGACCCCAGTCCACAACCCCATCTTCATCACCAATTCTCCATCACCATGTGACTAGGCAACTGGATCCTGCTAGAATCCAGGTGATGACTTTGTTTTATGTGGGACCTTGAGGTGCTGTTACTGCCAAAAATTTTGTTTCTAACATTCATTCATGGAATGTTCGAATCACTGGCTCAACCAGTATTTATTGCACATCCCGAGCTGTTCTTCAGAAGGTGGTAGTGAACTGCCTTCTTGAACTACTGCAGTCCATTGGGCATATGTACACTCACAATGACGTTAGGTGGGAGTTCTAGGATTTTGACTCAGTGACACTGAAGGAACAGCAATATATTGGACTATACTGGGTGTTGAATGGCTTGGAGGGCATTTTGCAGGTGATGGTGTTCTTACATATCTGCTGCCTTGGTCCTTCTCAATGGTAATGGTCTTGGATGAATGAGGTTTGTCTAAGGAGCCTTGGTAAATTTGGGCAGTTTGGCAAAGAAACAGTGAGCTGACTATTAACAAGTATGCTCATTATCACCCTCATTAACATTGAATCTCACCTCATTCAGATTCACATTCAGATTCCTATTCTACCATGCTCTGGATAAAAACCGGATGCTGAGTTCCTGACCTGAAAGTCTGAGTGCGTACCTGGTGATTCCAGCTCATCACCTGCCCCTTTGCACTGCCATCTTGGAAACCCGCCCCCAATGCCTCAAGGCACGCTCCAAGGATAGTATCTGCACGCAGCCCACATCCATGGAAGATGGCATCCAACACCTGCCAGCCTTTTAACATCATCATGGCACATCTCCAGTCTACTTACAGTACGCTCCTGCACTTAAAATCTGCATTTTGGGGCACACAGCAACTTGTCATTGAAATGCAGCTGCAGAGACTCGATGGTCACAAGTTTGCAGGTTGGACCAGGCTGCATCTCTGGGCTGTTTGCTCACTCTCTAGAACTCACTTATTTAGCATCCTATGTATTGCCTTACATTCTTGAGACTTGGTACCTCAGGCAGAACTTAGAGGCCGGTCTTACTGCTTAGCACAGATACATCGACAGGCAGCTTGCCATATGTGTCAGTGGTCATCTGTCAAGAGGGTGGAGTATGTTGCAACATGGAACTTTGGCATGTCAATCCTATAGCATTTGCCAGCTGTCTGCTGTGGCACCTCTGTGCTTTGTGGTTTGTGGTTGCTGCATCATTGCATTGACAGTGAAGGACAAAGTTGGATTGCCAACGCTCAGCCAAGTACACAACTGAGTGAATGAATGATTTATTGTCACACATATCTGGGAGGTACAGTGAAAAGTGTCCTGTTGACGCAATCCGGTACCATTTTGAGTTACAAAAGAATAAAAAGAAAACACTTAAAATAGAGTTCATCCTTATTGGTCGGGTTCCAAACACAGCTCCAGGACTTCTGCAAGGTCCCTGTTCCAGGCTTTCCGCAGCCTGGAGTCCCAGCTTGGACATCGCTGCAGCCGATGCCCTGCTGCCTTTCTAGAAGTTCAGGCCCCAGGCCTACAAGCCTGACACCACTGGAACCAACTGGACTCCAGGGAAACATCTGCCTTCTAAGGTGGCACCATTGCCATGAATGTCAGTCTAAACTGGGACATCTAGACAGTGGCAAGTACATCTGCTATGGTGAGTGGTAGAATCAAGTTAGCATCGGATGAGGGGGCATGGTAGGTAGGTATGTTATGACATGGAGACAAACAGCCGAACCAAATCAGTTTGCTACATCTGAATTTGCAAACTAGAAAACTCAAAACCTTCACAGACACTGAAAATTGACCCCAGTGATTCCTAACCAGACTTCTGAATAACCAGTCTGGGCATAATTAATTCCAGACACCAGTTTGTGTCTTAAACAAAAGACTTATCAATTTATTAACAATGTAGGAAGTTAAGCTGAGAAACAACTAAACAATAAAGTAATCTAGAAGTTGCTGGAAAAGCTCAACCGGTATGGCAGCATCTGTGAAGACAAAACAGAGTTAATGTTTTGGGTCCAGTGACCCCTCTTCAGAAGTGATGGAAGCTAGGAAAATGTCTGTTTATATGCAGAAGATAGGGTGGGGGAGGGTGTAAGGAGTAAACGAAAGGTAGGGATAGAGTCCAAAGAGAGAGAAAAGCATAGACAAAGGAGTTGATAATGATCTGGCTAAGAGGGTAAATAGCTGTTAATGGAGACTGTAAGTGCTAGCTTTCAGTTAATTGCCACTTTAACCCACTACCCTATTCCCTGGCCAACATCTCTGTTTCAGACTTGCTGCAGTGTTCCAGTGAAGCTTTTCCAGCAGTTTCTGTTTTCATTCCTGATTTACAGCATCCACAGTTCTTACTGTTATTAATAAAGTAATCTTATTGGTCTGTGCCATAAGCCCAAAAATCTTGTGTTTTTCCAGCCCATTCACATAAAAGACAGACAAACAAACACAGTAAAAGAATAAATAAAAATTAAAACTGGCTAGATTATTTAAGTGAGATAACAAGGTGTAGAGCTGGATGAACACAGCAGGCCAAGCAGCATCATAGGAGCAGGAAGGCTGACGTTTCGGGCCTAGACCCTTCATCA
>NC_063345.1:22051612-22054546 GCF_021869965.1 Rhincodon typus | reverse complement strand
GGCATCAACAGGTCCATGGGAAGACAGTCTAATGGGGCCTTATCCTCTCTCCTTAACATGTTGCAAGATCAGATCTACACTCAGGTGAACAACATTAACAGCATTTATAGGACAACAATGTGGCAGTGTTACCCAGAGGTTTAGGTTCATATCTCACTGTTCTGATGGTGTGTCATAACATGTCTGAACAGGTTGATTAAACATTTCTATAATGAGAGGTCAGGGACAATA
Organism: Rhincodon typus; assembly: GCF_021869965.1. Taxonomy (NCBI): domain Eukaryota; kingdom Metazoa; phylum Chordata; class Chondrichthyes; order Orectolobiformes; family Rhincodontidae; genus Rhincodon; species Rhincodon typus. The sequence continues at coordinate 22,054,315 of NC_063345.1, read as the reverse complement.
TCTCTTGGGAGTCATACAGACCCAAATTCCAATTCCATGTGCTCACACATCTCCAGATATAGCTCCTTTCACACATGCATAGCAACTATTCATAAAGTAGAACCTTTCACTCCACATTGTGCAGATTGGGTTGGGGTTGTGGAGCAAAGTGATGGGCTACATAACTGATCTATTTCTCGAGCTCCCCATTCCCAAAAGATTCCACAGTTGTATCATGAACCAAGCTATTAAACCAAAAATGTATAAAATTCATTGTTACAGAGAATGCTCCAGATTTGATTCCAGTTTCTGGGAAAACATAATTTGCCTCAACACCTCTGTTCTAATACCACTGGAAATGAGAGAAGTAAGAAAATGAAAACCAGAGGTTCCTCTTCTAGGGAGTGCCATGTGAAAAGCTGCCTGGAACAGAAACAAGAGCTTGCAGGCCTGTGCTGTTCCCTATTCTCTTGCACACACCACATTTTTCTCCTTGCTTTCTCTGTCTCTCTCTCTCTGTCTCTCTCTCATACACACCCATTTGATTCATATTGAAAGATGGCTCTTGGCCAGGATGGTTGCCAGTACCACTAACCAGGGAGACATACCCCAGAGTAAGGAACTCTGTCAGGATGAAAAAGGGGAATTTGTATTGGCTAAAAACAGGGCACTCCCAGGAAAAGAAAAGGTGTCATTTGGGCTGCCATTTAACTGTAGATACAATTTTTCTTTAAAATCCAAATGAGGAATTGGCTTTAGTACAATTTTCAAATTCATCTTTCCTTTTTCAGCAGTGTTTCAGGGTCTGCGCAGCTTCTTTTAATTAAGTTTCAATCTGTCATTAACTCTGCAGTCACCACTATTCAAACTATTACAGTATTGTTGCTCAAAAATGATACATTTAATTTTTGTCACAAATTTGAGGGATTTTGTGCTTTCACTCAAATTGCTTCGGGATACTCAATTGTTTAAAAATTGTACTTCTTGATGAACTCTTTCTTCAAATCCACTGCAGTTTCTATATTAAGTTCAAAACAGGAAGCAGTCACGTGTGTATATTCTCTTTCTACATTCAAATTTATGCATCTGCTGGGATTATTCTACAGCAAAATAGAGGTATAGCTTATTTTTCTCTCATTGTCCAATTGTTAACAGCCTTTTCTCATTCTGACAGATTAGCAGAGGGTTTGGGAGAATTCTCTGAAGAATGCTTCACTAAACTACAATACTCTGCACTACTGCACAGCGCCCATCTGGGCTCACAACTTGATGTCCAGCTCATGTGTTCCCTTGCAGATGGCATGCTCTTGTTAAAAAAAAAAGAACTAACATATCATTCAGTAATTAATTTTCTGTGAGCCAAAAGTGACTATTTGCTTTTTCTTCACACAAATAGCACAGCAGGATCATTATTAGAAATTGGTGGATGGGGATGGGAGAGGAGGAAAGAGTGCAGGGAAGGAAAAAAGAATCACTTGTCAAATAAAGGTATTCAAATAGTTAAAGAGGGTGAATGTCTAGTGCAATCATGCTGCATTGGCAAAAGCTTAAAAAAATACAGAAGGAAAAACAAAAATAAATACCTATAACTAAATTATGCCATTTGTTCACATAACGAATGAATAGACAAGAGCATTGACTGTCAGAAACACACTACAATAACCATTCCATAAAGCAATAACACATTTATACCACAAAGCACACCCAGCACAATAAGCTCCTGGTGTGCACATAGAAAGCAGTGTCTGTGTGTATAAAAAAAAAGGTGCAGGATTTCAACAGCATGAATTTTTAAAAGCTTATTTCCATAGTCATAATAGAAAGCTAACTGATTCACAGACATCATAAAGAAGGAAAGAGAATAAAAGAAAAATATCCAACTGACTGCACCCAGAAGCCAAATGTAAAATAAAACTAGTTTTTCTACATGTCACTCATTATTAATGCTGTTTGGGGATGGGCAGGCAAACACTGGTCTACGCATATCCACTTGCAAATAAAAACCATACCCAGTGACACAAAAATAAAGTCACACACACAAAACATACAAGTAGTACCTGTAAACGGTGGGCATGCCATTCTTGCCATTTTAAACCTCCTCCACCTCCAATGAACAACAAGCTGATCTTCTCGTATGTGTGTGTATGTGTGTCTTTCCTGAGAACAGACCTCAGCTCATTCAGCTGCTTTCTTTACATTTTCCTGTCACACACAGCTCCTGACCTCAGTCTGATTCAAGAGAAATCCTCAGCACTCCACCACTGCCTGATCTTCCCTAGGCAGCCTGGTCATTTATTGATACTGACTGATTGGCTGATCCAAAATCAGATACTGTCATTGGCGTTAATTTCAACATGATGTCATTCTTCCCTGTGCACCTGTGATTGGCTAAGCGACTGAGCAGCTGCTTAAAGCTGAAGGACAGTTGCTTGCCTGAGGTGGAAAGCTTTCAGTGTAGCTCTAAATCATGGCTGTTGCTGTGGAAACCTCACTACTTGCTTTCCTTCTTACCCGAGCATTTCACAGTCAGATTTACAGCAGACTGTGGACTAAAATATGGAGCACAATTAAAATACAATGAATAACCAAAAGACAAAAGGGAGTATAAGGTCAAAAAGAGAATCGTTCAGTAACTGAGATAACAAGGTGTAGAGCTGGATGAACACAGCAGGCCAAGCAGCATCATAGGAGCAGGAAGGCTGACGCTTCGGGCCTAGACCCTTC
>NC_063345.1:22044706-22051212 GCF_021869965.1 Rhincodon typus | reverse complement strand
GCTGTGTTCATCCAGCTCTACACCTTGTTACCTTAGATTCTCCAGCATCTGCAGTTCCTACTATCTCGTTCAGTAACTCTCAAATGTGTAACAGCAGTGTAACTTCCTCGCCATGGAAAGCACAAGATAAAAATGCATACGAATTTCAGATGCTAGATCTGGTCTTATCCCAGTGTCAGGTAATACACAACTGAATACTGCCCTTGTCTCCCTCCCCCAAGATCCATCCAACTATTTTAATGTGCCAATTAGGTTTGAGCCAAAGATGTCTGCCATCTGTCCTGAAGCTACTGACAGATGAAGGGATGCTTTTGAGAATCCAGTAACTTGCTCAAGTGGCTAATATTCATATCCGAGTTGGGTAGTGAATATTTACAGGATGTTAAAGTGCAGACGGAAGTCAGGCTTGAACCTGCTGTCAGTCATTGCTGGCCACTCATTTGTGCTATATAGAATGACAGAATTGTTACAGTGCAGGAGGAGGCCATTCAGCCCAAAATGCCTGCCCAGTTCTATTACCTAGTGCCAATCTCCTGCCTTTGTACTATATCATTGAACAACGTTTCTATCCAAATAATCATTGAATGCCTCAATTGAACATGCCTCCATCACATTTCCAGACAGTGCATTCCATGCTCTAAAAACTCACTGTGTGGAAAAGTTTCTTTCTCACGTCACACTTGCTTCTTTTGCACATCACTTTAAACTTATGCCCTCTTGTTCTTTCTTTTCTTTTGCTGGCGGGAGCAGCTTCACCCTATTTACTCTATCCACCTCGCAAGCCTTCTTCTCTCCAAGGAGAACAGTCCCAACTTCTTCAATCTATCCTTATAACTGATGATTCCCATCCCTGGAACCATTCCAAGGAGGGGAGTCATTAGATAGGACTGAAAACCCATGCTGGTCATTCTCCTCCATTGTCTCCATTTGAACTGAGATTAATTGAAGACCAGAATTCATAAAGTCCCAAAAAAAGGGTAGTGATGAGCAATCAATCCACAATCATTGGTTCAGGTAGTATGAAAATTTTGTACTGTCTGCTCATTTGCAATGATTGCAGATAGGATTAGGGGTGCTAAGCACCCTGTTGTATGGTCATACCCCTAAGCAGGAGATGCAAAATAGTGAGAGGCTAACATGAGTACAAGCTGGTCTGGAGTACTTAAAGACAGCCTGCACCTCTTTAAGGGAAGGTCCATGTTGGTTGCAGCAAAGGTTGAAAGTTATTCTGAATGCTGGGCTGGACAAAGAAATGGCACAACACTGCACATCATGGGCACCCAGTGTCTCCAAAGCAACACTGGATACCGTAAATGCAAGAGGTTAATATGAAGAGAGGTCTCCTCTTTTCAAAGAGAATCAGTTGGCCTTCCTGGCAAACTCTGAGAAGCCAGCAAGCTCATATAGTTGTCACAGTCAATGCCAGTAATGCAATCCAAAGGACTAGATATTGTATTGAAAGAAGCTCAATGACCTCACAAGTGGTCAAGGTCAATGAACGTATGTTCAAATGTTACACGCTACCAATTTGCATCAGCTGCCTCATAGACACTGGTGAATGCATCACCTCCTCTTCACTCACCTACCAATGATCTCTACCAATCAGGACTCATACATGACATTCATAGCCTCACTCCACCCTCATTCACTGCTGTAAGCCTCATGATTACATGGGGTGCCAGTTATTTAACCATGATGAGGAATATCAGTCAGATAGACAGCACTGCACTGACTAATACACCTCATTTCCATTTGGGTAAAGTGGCGCTCGACTAAGGGTAACATGTAATCGCAGGGATAGGCATGGCTGCTTGTCCTCACCCCGATGGAGACAGTGTTTTAATTAGCACAGCTGGGGTCAGAGGCAGCAGCGGAGTAACACGAATTGAAGCTGGTATCTACATCAACAAAATCCTCCTTACATCACACTTTTCCTTCATCTCATAATCTCTTCTGATTTATTACTTGCACATAGTGTGACCATGCACCTCTTGTTCTCCCCCATTTCCATTCCTGCAACTCCAACTTATTGTCTTTTCCTTTTCCGGATTTTTTAAATTGACGAGTAAGTCAATGGTTATGAGGCATCATTAAGCAAATGCTGTTAACACACATCATATCAGCCACGGTCATATTGAATAGTGGAGCAGGCTCAAAGGGCTAATGCCCTAGCCCTGCTCCTATTTCTGATGATCTTATTCTCTTTTAGATAGCCAGAAACTGCAAACAGGCCAGCGAATAGTGCAGGAGCACAAAATGAATGATTAACAAGAGACTACTGGTGATGAAACACAGTCCTCAGTGTCACACGATCTCATGGATGAGCAACAGCCAAAGACTCCAATGCACGGAATCATATCGTACAGAAAATGCCCCAGGCACTATCATCACCGGTGAAATCCAGCTCTACTAATCTAGCCAGAATGGTGCTCAGCATGTCTCATCTGAAGTGTGCATGCATGATCCAGATGCCATTTGGACTCAAAACAGTGTAATACCAAAAATGCAGATACTTTAGAGTGACCTTTAATTACTTTTATTTTTACACATTTATTCAGTTGTTTTCCTACTACACCTAAACGGCAGTCAAACTGTCCAGGGTGAAGAGAAGCCAGTGGATACATATACACTGAAAATATATCTGTACTCACACAATTCTCCCAACTTCACAAAAGTCACAAACCCACAAAGTAAAGTACCTTCCCAAATAGCCAACTGTAGAAAACTAATTTTCAAATATCTGTAATAGACAATAAGACGAATTAAATTGACAAATGATATTTACTAGGTTTGCTCAGCTTTGTTTTTGCTACACAGGATTGCAGTTTTACATTAATCTTCTTATTACGTTAGGAATTGGATCAGTAAACCATGCAAAAAAATGGATTTCCGCAAAGCCTATTTTCAGTGGACATATTTTCGATGTTGAATGTATTATAGTTATCAAATTCTTCTGATCTGCAAAGAACTGCTATCCACTCTCTGCACATTGGTGAAGTTGGGGAGGCAATGGCCCAGTGGTATTATTGCTGACCTGTTAATCCAGAGAGCAAGATAATGTTCTGGGGAGCTGGGTTTGAATCCCACCATGGCAGATGGTGGAATTTGAATTCAATAAAAAAAAAACTGGAATTAACAGTCTAATTATGACCATGAATCTATTGTCAATTGTTGGAAAATCCCATCTGGTTCACTAATGTCCTTTAGGGAAGGAAACTGCCATCCTTACCTGGTCTGGCCTACATGTGATTCCAGACACACAGTAACATGTGGGCAATTAGGGATGGGCAATAAATGTTTCCCTAGCCAGTGACACCCTCATGCCAATGAATAAAGAAGAAAAGGTTATTAGAAAAGTTAAAAAGCAGAGAAGCCAGTTTTCTCCTGGCCAGTACGGGTGACCATACGAACAATACAATGTCAAAGCGTCCCATTAATATTAGATTTTTATTTAGCACGACAACCATGATTTAATATTCCCGGCAGCAAGTGGCATACTAGTTTGTGAATATTTAATAGACTTTTGCTCAGCAGTTTTACTTCAAGTGTTTCAGATAATGTGAAACTTTCATATAACACTCCAGTGAAGATCTTGTTGACATCTTCTCTTGCATGAAGCTAATGATCATTACTACATCCATTTTGAAGAGGTCGATAAGGGAAATTGCTAGAGTAATGGCAGGGGACGCTGCCATTCTGTAGCTCTAACTTACCAACATGTTTAGTTCTATGCTGCATATCTCAACTGAACAGAGAAATATTGCGGGTACATGACAAACTCAACCAAACAGTCAGCACAACAGTACAAGCTGAGGTTGTAAAGTCTTGTTTTTTTTTTCCTATTTCTTGTTGACCGTGGACCTCAGCTGAATTGGGCGCCAAGGCCAGGGGGGTAAGGAGTCACAGTTGAGGTAGGGTTCCAACTGGGTCTTGCATTCAGTGACATACTGCATTCTTGTGCTAACATGTCAGGACGACCCACTAATGACGACATTTATTTGATCCATAAGTCTCTTCAAAGGAATCTTTGTAGCATTCATACTCTCAGTGTGAAAATGATCCACTCATCATGCACCCAGCTTAAGAAGTTTTTTTTCCCATGTATGGCACATTGATAACACTATTCTGAATCAACTGAGGCAAGAATCACAAACTAGCTGATCTCAATTTAAACACTGTTTGAATAACAGATTGCCCTTTCATAAGACATAGTCAGAAGGACACCTTATCCATTATCTCATAGGCCTGTTCTTTCCAAAGCATGAAGGAAATTAATGCAGTGCAGTTACCCCTCAGGTTTTCGTGTTCAATTACTACAGTATACCTTTATTAAATCACATGCAGGAACATGTGAAAAAAAAATTGCTAACTTCACACACAGAAGCAGCTTTCTTTATTTATGTTGTAGTTAAATATAAATGCAAAAATGAGATCAATGACATGCAAATTCTGAAAAGTAAATTGTTTGCCTAGTTGGGTGGAAGATATAAACAAAGCTAAAGCCCTTCAGTAACTGTAAAAATATTTAATGAAGTTAATGTTGTACATAGTAATGTTGCAACATGGACTCTTATCTGTAATCTAACCTCTGTTATTTTGCTGCTTCTGTCCCATTTTCCTGGTCATCTTTCCAATGAGAATCACATCTGCTCCTTTGATGATCTTCTTACTCAACCCATGACCCCCAACCATCTTTCCAAGCTTCACATCTTAATGAGTTAATCAATGGTCCTTCTGTTCTTTGATTCTTCCAAAGCTCTTTGGAGTTTCTCTCTCAAGAATTACCCAAATCTGTCCGCCTAAACCCTCCAACAACTGTCCAATCTCTAACTTCTTTCTGTTTTCCAAAATCCTTGAACATGATCACCTCTTGATCAAATATGCTCATGTTTCTGACAATCTATCTGTCCCAACATATTCAGCATATCTCTGGATCCTTCCTTTTACATGATGGTCATGCTTTTGCCGGCAAGGCCCAACGCTCCAAAGACTACGGGAGTATTGTCAAAAATATCTGTCTGATATTAAGTTGTGAATAAGTCAGAGGTTCTTCAGGAGAACCACAACTAATACTTTCTCTCCTTATCTCTATCTCTGTACTAATGTCTCATGTCCCTCCCTGCCTGGCTGCTTGTTCAGACTGAATAGTCTGCATTCAGTATTGGTGTCTTTCTAATCCAAGATGAGATTCAAACCCTTTAAGCTATCCTGTACTAAGAGCACTTAGTTCTACCTCTGCAACACTGTTCACCTTCACATCAAATTTTTTCCACCTCCGATCTCAATATAATTTACAACCTCCATCCAAATAATGGAATCCAAATCACTTAACACTCTCCCATTTTTATCCTATGCCACAGCATGCCCAACAAACCTGTATTCACCAACCTCGCAGTACTCTGTTCCTAATTAATTTAAAACCCTCCCATCCATCTACAAATTCCAATAGTCTTCTTCTACAACTTTCTTCAGAGTTGAATCTCCCCCTGCATTGTCTATCCTTCTGAAGTGCAATGTCTCCTTCCATACTCTCGCTTCATCCTTTCACTGTCAGAAGCATCAGCCACCTTGAATATACTCTTTGTACCTTCCTCGCTAAACCCAACTGTCTCAGCTCCCCACGGCAGCTGTAAAAATATTCTCGAAAAACCTAACTTCCAGGCAATTTTGTCACTTTTTTTTTTAAAAGCTCTCCCACAGAGGCTGAACTATTAGTCATTGTTCCTTAAGTGCTTTGGAAATGCCAAGGTATTAAAAAAAAAGGTGTCCTCTGCTAATTTCTCCACTGCTCACATTTTTGTGCTTTTCTGTATGGTTGCTCATTGGAGGCTCCCATTTTCAATTTCAATGAGTAATGAGTAAACACAGAAAAAGAATGCAATAGGTAATTTCTCATTCCCTTCCTGATGTGGTTCAAAGGTGATATGTAAAAATGTAAAGCATAGTACTGCAGAGTTTTGTATGAAGCAGAAAGCAAATACTGCATTAAAGAATATCCGGAAACAAACTCATATTTCCCAGCACATCATGCAACTGAACACTAAGTTATGTAAACATAAAGCATAATTATTCTTCAATCAATCTCAAAAGCAGAGTAAAACATTATGGAAATGCAACCATAAAGTATATTAATTAAGCTTAACATCACTGGTCTATTTTAAAAACATTAAGGCTGTTGCATCTTTAAAAGATAGTTGCAGTTACTAGTATTACAAGTTTTGGAGTTGTGCTATTGGAAAGTATCCAAAGTGAAAAATCAGTTCAGAGATTTGCTGTTGCATAAATTTACACAGTATGTTCAGAGCAGAAAAAGGTCATTCAACTTGACAGATCCATGCTGCCATTTATGCTCCTCATGTCTTTCCTTATTTAATTCCAAACTACAGTACAATACTCCTATTCCATTTTCACTCACTGAAATAACCAGTATCCCGTCATCAAGTCATCCTTTATTTACACGCACATGCAGCACATGCAGCACATGCAGCACATGCAGCACATGCAGC
>NC_063345.1:22029546-22044696 GCF_021869965.1 Rhincodon typus | reverse complement strand
CAGCACATGCAGCACATGCAGCACATGCAGCACATGCAGCACATGCACTCTGACCAGCCAGCTCAGACCCACTCCCTAGAATGAGGATACTGTCTGAATCTCCCATTTATATCTGTCAGCCAGGGTTCTCTGATTGGCCCAGGTTAACAACCCCAATCAAGGGTCTCATAGTCAATGAGAGATAGTAAGAACTGCCGATGCTGGAGTCAGAGATAATAGTGTGGAGCTGGAGGAACACAGCAGGCCAGGCAGCATCAGAGAAGCAGGAAAGTTGATGTTTCGGGTCAGGACCCTTCTTTAGAAATGGGGGAGGGGGAAGGGCACTCTGAAAATAGAGAGAGGAGGGGTGGGGCTGGGGAAGGTAGGTGCTATGGTGATAGGTGAGTGCAGGTAGGGAGTGGTGGGGATTTGTCAGTGAGGTGGGAGGAGCGGATAGGTGGGAAAGAAGACAGACAGGTCAAGGAGGCGGGGATGAGAGGGAGGGTTGCTCATGGGATGAGGCTGGGGGTGGGGAGATTTTGAAGCTAGAGAAGTCCACATTGAGACCATTGGGTTGTAGGCTCCCAAGGTGGAAATATGAGGTGCTGCTCCTTTAGTTTCCGGGTGGTGTCGTTGTGACACTGGAGGAGGTTCAGGATGGACATGTCATCCACTGAGTGGGAGGGGGAGTTGAAGTGGTTCGTGACTGGAAGGTGTTGTCGTTTGTCGTTTGTCGTTTGTCGTGAACAAAGCGCAGGTGCTCTACAAAGCGGTCTATGTAGGAACCCGCATGGGCCTAAGCTATGCCTGCCTCTTCGTAGGATACGTGGAACAGTCCCTCTTCCGCAGCTACACTGGCATGACCCCTCATCTCTTCCTCCGCTACATCGATGACTATATCGGCACCGCCTCATGCTCCCACGAGGAGCTTTAACAGTTCAACAACTTTACTAACACCTTTCACCCCAATCTCAAGTTCACCTGGACCATCTCTGATACCTCTCCCTCCTGGACCTCTCTGTCTCCAACTCTGGTGACCACCTTGAAACTGATATCTATTTCAAGCCCATCGACTCCCACAGCTACCTAGACTACACCTCCTCTCACCCACCCTCCTGCAAGAATGCGATCCCCTACTCCCAATTCCTCCATCTCCGCCTCCGCCACATCTGCTCCCAAGATAGAGCGTTCCACTCCCGAACATCCCAGATGTCTTCTTATTTCAAGGACCACAACTTCTCCCCTTCAGTGGTCGAAAATGCTCTTGACCGCTTCTCTTGCATTTCTTGTGAGGGCACCTCTGCCCTCACATCCCCTCCCCACAATAAAAACAAAGACAGAATCCCCCTTGTTCAAAGAATCCCTACAGTGTGGAAACAGGCCCTTCGGCTCAACAAGTCCACACCGACCCTCGGAGCATCCCACCCAGACCCATTCCCCCTATAACCCACCTAATCTACACATCCCTGAACACTATGGGCAATTTAGCACAGCCAATCTACCTAGCCTGCACATCTTTGGACTGTGGGAGAAAACCAGAACATCTGGAGGAAACCCACGCAGACACAGGGAGAATGTGCAAACTCCACACGGACAGTCACCCGAGGATGGAATCGAACCCGGGTCCCTGGCACTATGAGGCAGTGGTGCTAACCATTGAGCCACCGTGCCGCCCCACATTCTCATGTATCACCCCACTAACCTCTGGGTTCAACATATCATTCTCCGCCACTTCCACAACCTGCAATCTGACCCCACTACGATGGATATATTTCACTTCCAACCCCTATATGCCTTCCGTAGGGACCGCGCTCTCCATGACTTCCTTGTCGGCTCCACACTCCCCACTAGCCCACCACCCTCGGCACCTTTCCCTGCAACCGCAGGATGTGCTACACCTGCCCCTAATCCTCCTCACCCCACCTCCATCCAAGGACCCAAGAAAACCTTCCACATTAGACAGATGTTCACCTGCACATCTGCTAATGTGGTCTTTTGTATCCGCTGCTCCTGATGTGGCCTTCTCTACAACGGTGAGACCAAGCGGAGGCTTGGAAACTGCTTTGTAGAGCACCTGCGCTCTGCTCGTGACAAACGACAACACCTTCCAATCATGAACCACTTCAACTCCCCCTCCCACTCCCTGGGTGACATGTCCACCCCTGGACCTTCTCCGGTGTCACAATGATATCACCCGGAAACTGGAGGAGCAGCACCTCATATTCCACCTTGGGAGCCTACAACCCAATGGTCTAGTTTTTAAATCTAGTTTTAAAATCTCCCCACCCCTGGCCTCATCCCATGACCAACCCTCCCTCTCATCCCTGCCTCCTTGACCTGTCCATCTTCTCTCCCACATATCCGTTCCTCCCATCTCACTGACCAATCCCCACCACTGCCTACCTACATCCACCTATCACCATAGCACCTACCTTCCCCAGCCCCACCCCTCCTCTCTCTAATTATTTCAGAGCTCCCTTCCCTTCCCCCATTTCTGAAGAAGGGCCTGACCTGAAACGTCAGCTTTCCTGCTCCTCTGATGCTGCCTGGCCTGCTGTGTTCCTCCAGCTCCACACTGTGCTTTCTTATAGTCAATGAGATGTCCCACATCCCAATAACCACACCCACACTCTCAACTAGCTCTTCTGTAAGTCATCTAATATATTCACTTCATCTACTTTCTGCCAGGGAAAGTTCTGCGTTTCCACAGTTCCCTGGGTAAGGAAGCTTCTCCTGAATTTTCTGTTTAATGTCTGCTGACCATTCTCTGTTCATGGCATCCAGTTCTGCTCTTCACCACAATTCTGGGCAGAATTTGAACCAAGTGACGGAGGTCTCACTGTTGTTAAATCAAAAGCCTATTAAAAAGTTAGATTTATTGGATCTACTGCATTGTCCCTACATTGTTACCTTTACAAAAAAATTAATGAGGTAATAAAGCAAAAGAGGCTTTATTTTTGAAATCTGTTCAACTATTCATTACTAATCTTTTGCTTACTAGATGTTTCCTGTTTTGTTCTTTTTTGTTATTCTTGCTATTTTCCCTACTTCTAATGTTAACTGACTATGATAGGCCTCTGCCATCTCTTCCCTAGATCCTTCCAGAATATGCAGATGCAATCACCTATGGGTTTGTCCTCTTTGCGTGTGATTTGTTTATTTAACATGGAGTCGTAGATATCTGGAGTGAGACAGGGTGACACTTGATGCAGCCTTTTCAATTTCAATATTAATATTCTTCAGGGTTCCGCTGCTCCCCATCATAATTTTCGCACAGCACCATAACAGCACACTAAAACAGCAGAGACCCAGCAGAAAATGTGTCAGATCTGGACATCCAACAGTGCGATGCAGGCCAGGAATACAGCCTGTGCCCCAGAGAAAACCCGGAAAATGTTTCTTGTCAAGTTTCTTGCATGTAATTGCAGCTGCAGCTATCTGATTAGTGCATTGTATGTGGTGGAGAGGCTTTGGAGTGTCAGGGGGGGTGGGGAGTTGAACCACAGAATAGCCACTGCCTTGCTCTTGTAACCAGGAGATATTCAAGTCTGATTCAGATGTACTTCCATTTCAGAGGTTCCTCAGCAAGACGAACTAATGAGATCACAAGCTTCAAGGCAGCAATTACAGCAATGCAGCAGCGACTCAGATGTGAGGGCCCTTTAAATGTGCTCAGTTGTTTTCCTGTGGGTATGTGCAAACATCATAACTACAAATTAATAGCATCTTCAGATTGTGGGCCTGTATCACTGCAGTTTGAACCCTCACCGCATTCAACAACTCTCTTCCCCCACCACACTCCATCGAACAATTTTCCCTCTGGGTCACACAAAGTATGAAGCATTAAAATGGAGTTACGGCAGAAGAGCGTTTGAATGCACTGTCCTACTCCATGATAACTCCAATGTCAAAACCAGATGGACTATCTGGCATCAACCTAAGCACTGGTAACAGCAATGGCAAGCACAACCTTATACATCCTGCTAAACTCTCCCTTCAACCATCCCTGGGAGCTTGTGCCAAAAGTGGGAGAGCTGTCCCACAGACAAGTCAAGAAGAACACTGAAATAGTCATATTCATGGATTCATACCCTACAGGCAATGGCCTAGTCATCACCATCATCATCCCTGGATATGTTCAATCCCACTGGCAGGACAGACACAATGCAGATGCTGGCAGAGTGGAATACAGTTGAGAGGGAGTTGCCCAGGAGTCCTCAACACTGACTCTGAACACCATGAAGTGTCATGGCATCAGTTCAATCATGGATAAGGAAACCTACTGATTGCCACCTACTGCCAACTTCTGACCACCAGCTCCCAACAGGACCTGGCATCTATGGCAAAAACATCACTTTGCTAGTCCTAACCTAATTTTATCAATATATTCCTGAAAGCTGTCACTTGACGGCAGAGCTGCAGACTGATCTGTTGGTTATAGGATCACTTGAAGCATGTTGTTTTGTCATTTGTCTAGGATATAGTTCTGTGTCATAGCTGCACCACGTTACAGCCTCCTCTTTAGGTACACTCGGTGCTATAGTTAATTTGCTCTTTCACACTTCTCATTAAAGCAGGATTAAAGAAGCGAAGGATTTGCAAGGGTATATAATGTCCCGCAGGGAATGAAATTAGCCATGCTCACTTGGCATGGCCAACACATCTTCAGAACAACAGCAGTGTGGTTGACCCTTAACTGCTCTCTGAAATGACCTGGCAAACCACTGCATTGTATCAAGCCACTACAGAAACATTGTGCATGTACCTGCCCAGTGAATTGTAGTGCTTCAAGAAGGTGGTTCACCTCAACCCTCTTAAGGCTCTCAGGGATGGGCAATAAATACTGACCTTGCCTGTGGTGCTCATATCCCAAGAAAGAATAACGAGTAGGTGTTGTTCATCTGATGGCGATGGTCCACAGAATCTTAGGAGTGGCCAGTTTTGTGCTGTAAAGTTTGTTTTAATGCATCCCATTTCACTTGTCTGTATTGTTACTTGCTAGACATGGAGAGAGGCAAGAGCAGGCAGTGGACTGCTAGAAAATGAGGCTGAAGAAGTAGTAATGGGGTACAAAAGAAATGGGGGATGAACTGAATAGGTTCTTGGCAACAGCTTTCATAGTGGAAGACACCAGCAGCATACCAGGACTTCAGCAGAGTTAGGGGGCAGAGGTGAGTGTAGTGGTCACAATAAAGAGGTGCTGGGGAAGCTGAAAGGTCTGAAGGTGGATAAATCACCCGGATCAGATCAACTAAACCTCAGAGTTCTGAAGGAGATAGATGAGGCGATTGTAGAGGCATTGGTGGTGATCGTTCAGGAATCAGTAGAGTCAAGTAGGGTGCCAGACAATAGGAAAATGGTAAATGTAATGCTCCTCTTTAAGAAGGGAGGGAGGCAGTATACATGAAACTATAGGCTGGTTAGCCTGACCTTAGTCATTGGTAAGATTTAAGAGTCAATTATTAAGTATGAGATTACAGAGTACCTTAGGTCCCTATCTAAGTAATAATGTGTTGGCCATGGAGGGGATCTAAAGGCAGTTTACAAGAATGATCCCAGAAATGAAGGTCATATCATACGAAGAATGGTTAAGAACTCTGGTTCCGTACTCAACAGAGTTTAGAAGGATGGAGGTGTATCTCATTGATCCTTACTGAATACTGAGGTGCCTGAATAAAGTGAACACAGAGAAGATGGTTCCACTAGTAGCAGAGACTAGGACACAAGAGCACAGCCTCAGAGTGAAGAGGCAACCCTTTGGAACTGTGATGAGGAGGAATTTCTTCAGCCAGAGGGTGCTGAATCTGTGGAAGTCATTGCCACAAAAGGCTGTGGAGGCCAAGTCCTTGAGTGTATTTAAGACAAAGCTAAATAGGTTCTTGACTGGTAAGGGGATCAAGATTACATGGAAAAGGCAGGAGAATGGGGTTGAGAAATATATCAGCCATGATTGAATGATGGAACAGACTCAATGGGTCGAATGGCCTAATTCTGCTCCAACATCTTATGGTCTTATGGAGTGTCTCCTCTGGGTGAACAGTTGGGTTGTTAAAATGATCCAACACATTCATGGTCACTCTTACTGGTATCAACTTTTAATTCCAGTTCTTAAATAAAAAAAACAAAGTGAAGTCTTCAAACCCCCATCGTTCAATTTTGAATGCATACACTGTATGGATTCTAACTAAAATATTACTATGTCCATAGCATTAGGTATGAAAATGGCAATGCATACCTGCAAAACAACTAGATCAAATGATAACAAGGGTCCAGACCCGAAACGTCAGCTTTCCTGCTCCTCTGATGCTGCTTGGCCTGCTGCGTTCATCCAGCTCTACACCTTGTTATCTCAGATTCTCCAGCATCAGCAGTTCCCACTATCTCTAGATCAAGCTACGCACTCTTTTGTGTGTGTGTGTGTGAGAGAGAGAGAGACAGACAGGGAGACAGCGAGAAAGAGAGAGAGGCCTAACTACATGGCATTTTAAAATGAGTATGACGACGCATGTTCTGTAAATGAAAGGGGTAACCATGCGTGCTCAGGCTGAACAGGAATTTCCGAGTTACTGTTAAGCAATGCAGCCTAAAGGGAAATTGAAATCAAGTTTTGCACTTCCCTGTTTTGCAGAATTTGAGTGACAGCTACTGGTTATTTAGAATGCTTCTCATAACTGACAGTTATTTGTATATTTTTCCACTGTTCAAACATTGTGAAAATATTAAACAAAAATTGCAGCCGATAAACAATACAGGTTGTGTCCATCTTTCTTCATTGACCAAGTGACCAATCTCAATATTATTGCCATGGAAAAATGTAGGGGAAGTCAAGTCGCAGAAGGCTGGAGGATAAAAGGGTAATGTGCTTTCCGACGGACAAAGCTGATCTCTAATTAAGATATAGGTAAGAAACTCAATGCACTAGCCAATGGAAAAGTGCAGTAACTGTTCACCATAAAATTAGAATAGCAATCCAATGTATGGGAAAATGAGCCATATATTTACCGACCACAACTTCCACATTTAAACAGCTTATCACAGAGATCGTCCCAGCTCACACCCATGAAGACTGACCGGGGTTGATAATGACACTGCAAGGGTACACAATGCAAATAATTGCCTCCAGGAGTGGAACTCCAAAAAAAGATACCCTGAGTTCCATTTGTTTGATAAAGGGCACCATCTGCTTACCCACCTGGTCAAGGAGAAGCATCTGAAGCTGGGAAACAAGGTAATAAAATGCTTCACTGATAATCGGTATGACATATAAACTAAGCACCACCATTAAACCAGTAGGATTAAAACCAGTCAGTCTACAGCCAGCTCAATTGCGGCTAATCTTGTTCTTTATGCTCCACCTTGAAATGTCCCTCCTCTTTCTTTACTTGATCCACAGCTCTCAGAGATACTCCAGTCTTTAGTTCTCTAAAATCGTATTGTGCAAACAACTTTGAAACTGGTCTTTCCTCCCCATTACCTCACTGGTGAAGGCATACAATTGTACATTCACTCACTCACTCACTGATTGTTTCTGTTATGGAAACATGGCAAGCTGCTGTTTCCAACCCTATTACGCCAAGCTGTATCAATAACAATTCTACATGCAAGCAGCTTGCAAAACAAAATAAAAATAAACTGTTCTGAAGATGGGTCACTGGATTCAAAGTGTTAACTCTTCTTCCTCTCTCCACAGATGCTGTCAGACCTGCTAAGTTCGTTTCAGATTTCCACTTTTATTAGAAGTATAAATAATAATGGCCAACTTAGCTGGGGTGGAAATTGTGCTGTGTCACTCCTCTCAGCTGGAGAGAAGCAAAAAGAATGATTCAGAGTTCTTATTTTGCAGAGAAACTTAGTGACTTCTCCTTAAAAATATGTGCTTTACATATTAGTGATAATCAACATCAAAATGCAAAGGAGTGGCGTGAGAATCCATCCACAACAAGTGCTCAAAATGCTTGACAAAATTCACTCACAGCAGTGGGGTATGATTTGTCTGGTTAGCGCACAAAACAATACTTTTCACTGTATCTGAGTACGTGACCATAATAAATCAAATCAAATCAAATATAAATAGAACCCTTGGAAATAGTAAGGAGCTGTTCTTCCAAATACAGACTCCTTCTTGCCCAGGCTTGTGGCTGAACAAATGTGGAAGTGAAATAACCTGTGATTGGAGGAGCAGGAATGTCAGAGGAGCAGTAAGAAGGTCACCAGGGGAGTGCTGCTAGGGGCCGAAAGTCAGGAGCGGGAGCCAGCTGACCTCTCACACGAACCATTGTTTAGCTGCATGGGCCACTTACAATTCTGCGAGTGGAGTTAGGGGTGTAGGAGTGCTGGTAGCTGGTAGAATAAAGAACAAAATTGCAATAGTGGATGTCGGGGGCCATCAGGGATGCTGCAAAAGGGATAGAGAGACTTTTACTTATAAATAATAATTGCCCAACTTAGTTAAAGTGGAAATTTTTTTTTCTTTATTCATTCACTGACTAGGCAGCATTTATTGCCCATCCCTAATTGCCCAAGGGCAGTTAAGAGTCAACCATATTGCTGTGGGGGTCTGGAGTCACATGTAGGCCAGACCAGGTAAGGATAGGAGGTTCCTTCCCTAAAGGGCATTAGTGAGCCAGATGGGTTTTTTTTCCTGACAACCAACAATGGATTCATGGTCACCATTAGATTCTTAATTCCAAATATTTATTGAATTCAAATTCCACCATCTGCCGTGGTGGGATTCAAACCTGTATCCCAAGAACATTATCTGGGTCTCTGGATTAACAGTCCAGCGATAATACCATTAGGCCATCCCCTCCCCATGCTGTGTCACAACTCTCAGCTGGAGAGAAGCAAAAAGGATGATTCAAAGTTCCCATTTCTGAGTGAAACTTGGTGACTTCTTAAAAATGTCTGCTTTACACTTTTGAGACAATAAACGGTCAAAATGAAAATGGGAGGCATATGAATCCATCTCCAAAAAAAGTACCCAAAAAGCTGGAGAAAATTAACTAACAGTGTCTTACGTAACATATGATTTGTCTGGTTTACACGCAAAACAATACTTTTCATTCTATCTCGGTACATGGAGAGGGAGGGGAAAGTGGAACAGGGATGTTATAAAGAAGTTAGCACAGTTTTAAAGGCACATTTTGAATTGGGAGCTGGTAAAACTTGAAATCACTGAAATAATGAATTATTTGCAAGTAAATATGGTATTTCTCGTTTAAGGCTGCAAATGTACAGGAGCCAAATTATGGCTGCTATTGTAATGGACACTGTGTCAATTGTTTACTTAAGATTAACTTGCAGTAAAAATGAAAGTATATGTTTTGTTATAATATTCCAGCTTTGTGAATATGCAATGGAAAAACGTGGCTGTGACCTCACTAATCTATAAGGTGCATCTAGGGTGATAGTGTCAGCTATTTTGACAAACAAACGTTTGTTGCTAACTAATGGCAGTGGTGTTAAGCCAATTTAAAAACTATGGTGTGTAGGCAATCAATACTTTTATCGTGTGCTGTGGCTTCAAATTTAATAGAGGGTTGGTAATGAAGATATTGATGAATTATTCTGTTCCAACTTTCCATGAGTCCAAATACCCCACAGGTCAATGCAAATACAGAGGAACTCTCAAAAGCAATTGTCTTATATTCTTTTAGGGTTCCACTCCAATAAAGAATTTCAGTACCCTCTTGGAATGATAAGTTTATTGTACAAAACAATGACATTTGACCTCCTGGGATCTTTACTTCAAACCCTATTTCGATTATGGCAGAGGGCCAAGGCTTTAAGACTGTCAGGCCTGTGTTAGGGCTGGTAGTTTTGGAAGCTTGCTCACTTTTAATACGAGGACAGGAAGATAGTGACCTCAGACCCCAAGTCAGGTTTCCAGCAAGAATGGGCTCAGGCCCTCATTTGTTCCTCACACTGGGGCCTAAAGCCCATGTTAAAATCTGGTCCTAAGTGTATATGACATTATCTCAAAAGTGTAATAGTTGTCCGCAATTTGCTTTTAAATGCGCACAAGGCTGCAAAACTAGCATTTCCTGGTCGTCCCTAGAAACCCTTAGAAAGTACAAAAACAAAGTTGCTGGAAAAGTTCAGCAGGTCTGGCAGCATCTGTGAAGGAGGAAACGTTTCGGGTCCGGTGACCCTTAGAAAGTGATGGTCAAGTCATGGCACAGCTATTGGGAATAGAAAACAACTGATGGAAGGAAGGGAAATCTGCTAATCTTTGAGGAATCAGTTAAGCTGTGCTATAGAACATTGCTAAAGTACAAGGGCAGAAACAATGTTAGTTTTTTTTTAAAACAGGACTTCATTGAAATGCTTTAGGATATTCTTTCTAGACTGAAACACACTAAATAAATGATTGTTGTTGATGTACTAGCTACCCAGGTGTTAGAACTCGATAACTATATGAGTCCAGAGAGTCTGGCCATTCTCCAGCATTTCACTTGTGTGCTCATTCATCATCCAGAATGATTTCCTCACAGCACTTAGCAGGGACGCTATCGCAGCCCAGATTTAGACAGCATTTTCCACCAGGGACATCTAACTAGCAAACTGAAACTCTGACTTTTCTCCCTCTTCTTTCTGTGGATGTGATGCTAGTTTGCTACACACATTAAACCCCCAGCCCCTCACCCTGCCCACTCCACCACACTGCTGAGTTCACAATATCTGGGTGAACTAAGCACCATTTAATGTGTGTACTTCAGTGTTGCACCCATCCACAAGCTGTCAATTTAGATTGTATTTAAAAGAAAGGATGTCTTAAAAAAATTAATAGCAATGCTGTAAAGTCTGCACATTGTGTAAAATTGAATTACTTTAACTAAGTCAAGCTGGCACATGTATGTTTTGACCTCTAAACTCACAATCCACAATTCTGGTCTGTGCTAAACGGCACACTGCAGATAACTAACTTTAGAAAGCAGTAAACTGAAAACCATGGGGGGTGATTTTAACCCCATCCACCCAAAGTGTACTGTTAAAGTACTTTTAAGAAATCTACCCACACACTTCAGTTTCCTATCTTAAACAGACAATTCTGCACAGGTGGCTAAGCCAACTCTTAAAGCCAACAGGATCTAATTCACATAAATTAATTGGGATTAGATGCAATCATCAAGCTCTGACAACAATTTGAACATCAACTCAAGTCGAAAGCCCACTGTGGTCAACATCATTAAGGTGGTAATATTGCAGCCCATTTTGGCTGTGGTTACTGTTTTATTTAGGTAAGGGTATTGGGGAAATGAAGCTAAGGTAGTTCAAAAGAATTGCACTACAGATTAGCCACGAAAAGCTGTAAAGATTCAAAGAGCTGAACAGTTCCTGTGTTCACTTAATAGATCAAATTTACAACCTTCAACAAGAAGCAGCTTCTCCACTAACTCTGCTAGCATGAAAACAGCCTGACTATTTGAACAAATTCATGTTGTGACAGATGTTTCATCTGCCAAGTAAACATTTAATTATAATTTTGGTCATGTCACTGTGGCTGTGAGGCATGATGATGTTTGGTATTTTAATTAGAAGTAGAAGTCTGCTCCACCAGACTTTAAGGTCATGACTAATTTAATTCTGGCCTCACCTTCACCTTCCGACCTATTCTAGATAACCTTTCACTTCTTTTATTAGACAAGAATCTACCTACCTCTGTCTTTTAAAATAACTCTATTTCTGCCACTCTCTTGGGGAGAGAAAGTTCCACAGACTCAACCTGGAGAGAAAATTTCTTCTCATTTTTATCTTAAAAGGGTGACCCCTTATTTTCCAAATTTGTCACTTAGTTCTAGTCTCTCCCACAAGAGCAAACAAATGTCAGATAAGGTTTTTTTAGTGTAAAAGTTGACATATATCAGAGCACTGTCATTTGTTTTTATAGTTATCATACATAATCAGCACTAAACGCCCCTGCACCAAGCTTGAATTATGGAAAAGTTGTCTATTAAAAATAGGGTTGAAACTTCCATAGGCATTCTCCAATCTCCTTTGTAACTTGGGCAGAGGAAGCTTTGGTGCAAATAACTATTTCATGGTTTTAGTATGTAAATTTTAGTTTCGAGAATTAAAGTTTAACAGTATAAAATGGGTAAATGTGACAGAAGCACATAAAAACATGTTACACTTAAAAGGTTGGGGTCATGTTGCTTTAAGGGGTAAATAGCTAGGAAGGTAATGTAATTAGAATACTAGGCTCTAGTGACTGCCAAAATACCGAAAACAAATAGTAGTTCAGAAGGTTATCCTCGTTGATTTAACAGAATGAGACCGGAAAAGATCGAGCTTGAAAAAGAGCATGCATCTTTGCTAAAGATGTGGTGGTGTAAAGCTTGATGTAATGGCATTCCAAAGTGGGTTAGAGTTAATTTATCTTAAAGCACTGAGTAAACCTTTAAGGTCAGGTTAAGGACAGTGCAGAGCAGGTTACATTGTCATAGAGGTGGGTGAGGGTTAACTCCATGTATGGCAGCTAGACATCAACATTGGTCAACAAGGAACTGTGAGAAAGGAGGTGAATGGAGTTTGAGCATTAGTGTTAAGAAGGTTCTCTGGTTTCAATTTATCTGGATATGTGTTTAAAGGGAGAAAGAAGCTGCAGCTTGAAGTTGGAAGAATGCAGAAACAGAAGTGGATCCAGGCAGCTCAAGTGCTGCAACTGACAGATCTCAAGCAGTTAAGGCTTAGGAGAAATCCCAGGGAGTGGTGACTCCAGGCCTTGGAAAACATTTAGGGTTAAGAGGTAGTCCTGGGTGTAGAGCTGGGATAGGGTGAAGGAAGCACACAAACTCGGAGAACTTCAGTAGCAGCTTGGGTGACGTTAGTTAAAGGTGAAATTAAGCTGGCAATTAGAAGTTTGTTGAAAGATTACTTTTTTTAAATTAATTATGGCTCAGAAAAGAGGGCATGTGTAATTTGATTTACTATTAACCCTGGGACAGACCAGTGCAATTCCTTATCACTGTGTTAGAAAAGGCAAAACAAATCTGACTGCATCATTGCCACATTTCATAGAAATTGTCAGTTTTGCTCTTAGTTGCATAGATTAGATCATTACCAAGATGACAAATAGAGAAAGACAGAGACAGGAAACAAATGCGATGCTCACCAACGTGTTTTTACAAGCTGATTTGGATTACAGGTTTACAAGTTTAAGAGACTCATTAAACATGTACAAAATTTTTTTTAATAAAAGTTCTGAGAAAAGTCCACAGAAAATTATAACTCCATCGATTCAGCTGAAGAGTTAGCACCAGTACAAGCAGAGTGGGTCAAATGGTCACCTTCTGTCCCATTTTCTGTGATCATGACTGAAGGTGCTGATGAAAGGTCATACCAAAATGTTGTCTTCTTTGTCAGTCGTCAATGGCTTGCTTTTCACTTTCACGTCTCATATTCTTATTTCCAACACGTGACTTGTTTATATTAGCTGGAGAAGATTATTGATCTTCTAAAATGTGAGTAATATTGCCCCTACCAGTGAGACATCCAGAAAGCATTGGGGTTCTTCAATACCAAGAGCACCTGGCATTTAACATATTTCTAGGAAATTCACTGAGGTCCAAACAAAATAATGGGCATGGTCAAAGAAACAGACTGTAGTATATACAGAGGAGATTATGTGAACACCAAAACAAGAATCCTGGCTGGCTGAATGCACAATGATGAATTGAAGGGAAGGGACTTTACAGAGGACAGTGGTAGAAAAAAATGTGTTGAAGACAACAAAGGAGTTTAAGTGCAGAAATGGGTACTTTGAACTCCATAGTTTGAATGCCGGAAGCCAATGTTGGACACAGAAATGTAGAAAATAGGTGCCTTGGGCCATTCAACCCTTTTGGCCTACATCACCATTCAATATGATCATGGCTGATCCTGCAATTTCATTATCCCATTCCCGCTTTCTCTCCATACCCCTTCATCCCTTTAGCCGCAAGGCCAAGTCCAGCTCTTTCTTGAATATATCTAATGAACTGGCCCCACCAGCTTTCTGAGGTACAGAATTCCACAGGTTCACAACTCTGAGTGAAGAAATTCTTCCTTATCTCAGTCCACAGACAATGAGGAACTGTGGGGAAGAAGGTGGAATAATAGTGTTTTTTTGACAAGACAAAATTGATGTTGGATGGAGAGTTGGCCAGAAATGTATTGATGTATTAGTTCTAGAGGTAATGTGCCTCAGTATTTCAGCAGGAGTGAGGCTGAAGTAAAAGTAGAAGGAGATAATTTTCTAGAGACAGAAGCTGGTGGTCTTTGTGGTGGACAGAGTATAGGTCACAATCAGAAGGTCAAGAGCATTGCAAACAGTTTAGTTCAGCCCAAGATAGAAGCCAGAAGAGGAATCGAATTGGTGCTGAGGATAATGATTTGTCGTAAGGCTGAAGACAATATCACTATTGCCACTGTTTAGTGGAGAAAATGACAAATGATCCAGGACTGAAGGCCAAAGAAAGAATCACATCCGACATTGGATGTTTTGCTTCAGGTTTTGCCAGTCCTAGTTACAGTGTGCACTCTGTCTATTACAAAAAAAAGGAACATACTGTTTGATATGATCAGCCAATTATGTTAAAACTTAGACCTCTGGCTGTCTAGGCTGGGAAGAGAGGATGTAAGCAGTAAATCTGGCTGTGCTGCCAGAGGCTGAAGGCTTCCTGGGGAAACCTGGGGAGCAGGTAAGGGAATTGGAAATAAGGATCAAATCTTTAGGACTTCAGGAGTCACTACCTCCTGTCTTTCCTTTGCTACCATTGGCTGACAGCTCTGATCACCCCCTCATTCCTAGATTAGTTGAAGTCGTAACAGCAATTGTGTCATTGAGTTTTGTGTCTTTGGACAAAGAACAGTACAGCACAGGAACAAGCCCTTCAGCCCACCAAGACTGTACCAACACATGATGCCTTTCCAAACTAAAAACTTTTTGCCTCAATGCAGTGCAAATCCCTTATTCCCTGCCTATTCATGTATCTGTCAAGATTCCTCTTGAATATTGCGATTGTGTCCACCAACCCCACCTCCTTGAGCAGTGCATTTCAGGCATTACCACTCTCTGTGTAAAAAAGAAACTTGCCTCTCACATGTCCGTTAAACTTACCCCCTTTTACCTTACATTATGTCCCCTAGCAATTGAAATTTCAAACCTGGGAATTTGGAATATAAATCAGC
>NC_063345.1:22004046-22029046 GCF_021869965.1 Rhincodon typus | reverse complement strand
AAACAATAGAGGAGTTTAAAGTTGAAATGCTTATCTAAAATAATGTTCTAAAAACACAACAAACAAAATGATTCTAGAGTCTCCATGACTGTCATAGCATGGGTTTTCTGAAGGCAATCTGTACAGTTCTGAATCAAAAAAGGTCTCATTGACAAGAGAGAGACTCTTGCTGTTAGATTCTTGCAAGTATTTCAACTCAGTACGTTGGAATGCAGTTTATAAACCTCTGGGGAAATCAGGGTTGAATTGAGATGAAATTGATGGGGCAGGACTTTGTTTTGTCCCCCTGCCAGTTTCAGAACTCAGTTCTTCTTTACAGGCTTATTTTTCAGATTCATAGATTTAAAATCTATTACTTCCTTCCATGAAATAAAACCAAATTGCATTTATCACTCAATTTCTATGCACAATAAGTGCAAACAAAAGCTGTAAAATGCATTCATTAGGAGCAATTTTTATTTTCACGGATATTTTCCAGAATCTGGTTGGGACTTCTGGTCCCAACCTCAGAGTTTAAAAAAGAGTAGAAGAAATCAATAGCCTATCTGAAAACACGGCACTCCAGTTAATAATGCAAATTCAGGATTAATGGAGGTTCAGATGACTCATCTACTTTCTAATCTTTCACAAGTCTCTTTCCTCCTCAAATGTCATCATCTCACAATGATTATCACTTTCCTACCACTTTAATTAGGGGCTCCAAATCCTCCTGAAAGGACCAGGATTCAACTGGAATTGAGGGTCCCTAGTCCTAGGAGATCAGCAATTTAAAGTGCCATGTTGTCATGTGCCTAAATGAACAGACATGTGACAGACTGTAATTAATTACCAACTTCAAGAGAAAGCGAGAGGTTAAGCAGCGTGAACTTTAAACAAACCCATTTTCAGACTGCCAGTGGGCTTATTAACAGCTGCTGCTCAGTGATGTCTGTTGGGAGTCATAATTGAGGCAGGATAGGGAAAGAAATGGAGACACAGGAATATGGTCTCAGGAAGGTAGAGACTAGAAAATGGGATTCCAAGGAAAATGGAGACTCAGCGGTGAGATAGCGACTAAGGAATAGAATAAGACTGGGGAATTTGAGTCATGATGTATAGCATGGAAACAGACCCTTCAGTCCAATTCATCCATGCCAACCAGATATCCTAAATTAATCTACTTCCATTTCCTCGCACTTGGTCCACATCTCTCTAAACCCTTCCTATTCATGTACCCATCCAGATGGCTTTTAATTGTACCAGCCTCCACCACTTCCTCTGGCAGTTCATTCCATTAACGCACTACCCCTTTGCATGAAAAAAGGTTCCCCTTATACCCTTTTAAAATCTCCATCCTCTCAACTTAAACTTATGCCCTCTAGTTTTGGTCTCCCTTACCCTAGGGAAAAGGCCTTGACTATTCATCCTATCCATGTTCCTCATGATTTTATAAGTTTCTATAAGGTCACCCCTCAGCCTCCAATGCTCAGGGAAGATAGCCCCAGCCTTTCACAAGATGCAAGACATTGTTCCCAGGGCCAGGAACAGCAGCATTATGGTGATTAGGTGTGGCCCAAAGAGATAAACAGCCAAAAAAAGGACGAAGTAGAGGTCTGGGCACTTTGCGGGTAAACAGCGAAATGGTTTACTCGGATTGACAAATTTGGGAGCTCCAGACCAGCAACACAGGATTTGTACTCAAGAGAAAAAAAAAAGCCTAACTAAGGCCATTTGGCTACAGGATCTTTCATCTTATGCTGCTATTGAGGTGGGGACTAAACCTTCATTTTAAAAAGGAAATCAGATAACTACTTCATGATGTGATCAAGTGGCACTTGAGCAAACGTAATGCAAGCAGACATCACATGATCAGGTTACATGACCAAACCTCTATGAACTGGCAATCCTAACCCTACTTCAAGTGGATTCTATTTTAGAAATTGAATTTTTTCCCTTATCCAAATAATTCTGTGGAAATTTTCACTTTCCACTTTCTTTGGCCTTACTGATGGGGCTGAGTTGGTTGAAGACCCTATTGTTCCCATATCATATGGCTGCACTCATCACTAAATGTCCAAGCCTCTCCTGTAAACTCTAGGACACCACTCCCAAAAACTCTGCAAATATAAAAATTAAAATTAAAATGTTATCTTTGAACTTTGTCACTTATTGGTTATAACAGATATTGGGAATGGCAACTGGTTGTGTGTGTAGTAATCAAGTATCTAAAGGAGAGCCTTCGCTTCCCAGTTGGTGTGAGAAGGTCATGTGCTAGGAGGATGACTGGTCAATGAGAGGCAAGTCACCCAGATCCAGTGATCACACCTAACCAGAGTTGGCAGCCTGGGAGTGCCCAATTCCCAGAATGTCACTATTCCAGAATTGGTTTAATGTTTTATCATTCCTGGAAGTAAGAGTTTCAGTTTTGCTTGCCTGGAACTAAGGGCTCCTTTGTTACTGGTTTCATGTAAAGCTGACGCAAGACAATGTTATGCCAATATTACTTTGTTGCAATTCATTCATGACCTTTTCTTCTTTCCTCCTTCACTTAAATTCAGAAGGGGTATGCTGACCAATTGACCAGTTCTGAGGAAGGGTCACCAGACCTGAAATATTAACTCTGATTTCTCTTCACAGATGCTCTGCTGAGCTTTTCCAGCAATCTGTGTTTTGATTCCGATTTACAGCTTCTGCAGTTCTTTTGATTTTAACTAAGCGACCAAACTCCCCAGCATAGAACACTTAGTGGGCAGCCAGTTAGAGGACCTGTTCCTGGAATTTAATTCTTTAACCTTCTCTTCTACCTCTGATAATGAGAGGTGGGCGAAGTAATTGATAACAAGGTTGATGCTGGCTTCAGCACAAATAATCACAGTTACCACAGCTGGACAGCCAAACCCACCCATTAAAACCACAACACACCCCCTCCACATCCTATTCACATGCTGCTGCTTTTTGGGAACGAACTTCTGACCATTAAAACTGACTACGCCAAAGAAGAGTTATTCTGGTCTCCTGACACTGTCATGTTGCCTCAATGCACAAATAAAGCATGAGCACAGTTTAAATAATAGAAATGAAAAACAGGGCATCCTTCAGTCATCATCATATTCTGGAACGGTTCTGTTCGGGTTTACACATGTTGAGATCTGCACACTCACTGTGTGGAGATACAAAAGACAACATGTCAAATATTTGAAACTTATTGATCAGCAATGTTCTCAAATTCATGCAAAACATTTGGCAGACAATTTGCTATAAAAAGTTTTGGCTGCAATCAGCATCATTTTGTCCTTTCCACTCACTGCTGTGATTCCAGGTTCCTACATTAGAAGGAAACAAAAGAAATTCTAAAAAGGTGCACTGTTGTGCGGTGGAAGATTGTTAGAGAAAACAATATGTTTCCAGGGGCCAGAGCAGAAGGTATTCTGACTAATATACAGTCCCCTTTCTTGACAATGTTAGTAACAAGAGGCCAGCACAAGAGCAACCTGCATGTCATTGCCTGACAAGTGCCTGAAGGATGCTCCAGGTAACTTGAATATGGTCAGTGCCTCTGCTGTCAACAGGAGACTGTAAAACGATAGATGAGAACATCGTGTGCACGCACATCACTGCCACACAGTCTACATGCAATCCACTCCAATCAAGACATCTTATTCCTTACTGCAGTGTGAGCTGTATGCATGATATTATAGAACACGTTCTTATTAACTTCTTGTAATCACATCTGCATATCAATAATAAAAACCAAAGGAGAACACTTCATTTTAAGTGTTGATGAAAATTTCTGATATTGCATTGAGGCAACTTCTGGCATAATGTTTTGCTGCTGTAATATTGGCATTCATACCACTTCAATATCAGAGCATACAAGCTTAAATGCTGTTTTTCATCCACAATTGTCTAGATCAGGGAGGCTGAAGTTACCTGGAATCCTATTCAGACATCACTTCTGGTCCTACCTGTATGACAAGTTTATTGATCTGCAACATATACAGGCTCTAGAAAGGAGATCTGGAAGCTTGAGTGCTGGCAACTCTACCATTGTAGTTCAGCAGCCAAAAATGGAGAAGCTAGGAGAATAGGCAAATAGGTACTGATAAAGAAAATTCCTAAGGTATACAAATTATTTTCAGCGTGACAATTTAATCATTTCACTGGAGTTCTATCCCATCATTTCTGGCTGGGGTCCATGATGTAGGCAGACAGTGTTTGTCTTCCTTCACCCCAACTCCCCTCAACAGATGGGATGTCTCGGGTAGTGTTGGCAACAATAAGAGCAGAGTTCCTTGGTCTTCTTCAAATAGTGAAGAGAGATATTGGAAACGCATTAGTGCAGGAAGCTAGGATCTTTGTTCAAAATCCCTCATCCAAACTATTACACCTGACAATGTTGCACTCTCCTTGTTACTGCATTGAAGTAGCAGCCTGTATCACATGGTCAAAACTGCAGTAGTGCTAAATCTACAAACTTTAGACTAAGAGAGCAATAACTGCAATGATCTCAGTCACTGACGTATTCAGCAAGCAATCAAGCATTAATTTTGCGTTCTATCCCACTTGTTGAGATGGGACAAGTTTGTTTGGGCAGCCATAATTTGAAGATATTACCAAGGGTATACTATCCATTCTTAAACAGAAGCCATAAAATCTGGTGGTTCAAACTGGGTGATGCTCTTTTTCTGTACTGATACAGTTAAAAAAATGTTCAATCTCTGCTGCACTTTTCCAATAACTAACTTTGTGAGAGAGATTTGCTGTTTAAACATAGAAGACTAATGAGATAACAGAAGCAAGCCAGGGATTGGAGTGTACTTGATTAAAAAAAGAAAGTTTTCATTTTTCAAATAATGAAATATTTGCAAACGAAAATATACAACCACTTGGGCTCAACAGCCAGATAGAATTCTGCAATAAATGTTGGCAAATACTGACAGGGTTTATATACAGAAAGCCACCAACTTACTAAGTTACCCAGATACTTGTGCAATACAAAAATTTGTCACAGAACATGCCGGCAAATAAAGTAGCAACGGGCTTTGAATTCAAAACATCTTTCAAGTGAGAAGGGGTGAGCCTCAGATCATCCTGGTGGTGGGGGTGGGGGAGGTGGTGTTGCAGGGGGAATGTGTAGAGGGATTGCAAATCCATAGTGAACAGGAGCAACTGGTGTCAGTAAACTGGAAATTTTGAAATGGGCGCATGGAGTCAGAAGGCTCACTGGTGTAATAAAAAGTGGGAAGTGACTGCACAAAAAAAGGGGAGGGATAAGAAAAAAAAAAAAACAGCAACACGTGAGGTTGGAAGAAATAAGTTCCATGGGTCAGGAACTGACTGAAACAATAGGTCTTCCTGAGCAGTCCTTCTTGTGGATGTTTGGAAGTAGAAGTGGGATGTATAGGGTTGAGGGACTACGAGGTGACAGGTTGTTGGGGTTAGCGTAGAAGGTCCCTAGATGGGTTAGTGATGATCATGGGAACAATGGCTTGAAGTTTGATGATGGGTCATAGTGCAAGAGGAGATAAGGTGTCCAAGGGCTTACACTCAGCCTCCGCAGAATAGGAGTCAGAATGCCAGATGACAACACCACCACCCTTGTCAATAGGTTTGATAAGTATTTTATACGCTCTTTCCCTGCTTCTTATAAAGATTCCATTACCATTCTCCTCAGTTTCTCCACCTTTTCTGTTCTGATGATGCCACCTGTAGGGTGGGGGCTCAGATATCCACCTTCTCCCCTAGTGGTAACTCCTGCCACCTATGGTTGACAGGGCTCTCAACTGTGTCTGATCCATTTCTTGTACTTCTGCCCGCTTCCTCTCTAACAATAGGGCTCCCTGGCCTTCACTTGCCATCGCACCAGCATCTCTTCCAAAAGGATCACAACCTGTCATTTCCATCACTTCCAGTAGCAAGTCACCACCAGACACATTCCCCTCCTTTGTCAGCATTCTACAGGGATCATTCCTTCTGGGACACCCTGGTCCACTCCTCCTCCACTCCCAACAACTCCCTTTACTCCCACACCACTCAACTCACAAAAAAGTGCAACAGTTGCCCAATTACCTCCTCGCTTTCCAACCTCCTAGGGACACCTTCCAGATGAAGCTACAATTTACTTGTACTTCACTTAATCTAAATCAACTGCATTCACTGCTCACAATGTAGTTGCCTATACAAGGGGGAGATAGAATGCAGACTGGGTGACTAATTTGTGGAGCATCCACGTTCTATCCATAAACATGAAGGAGCTTCCAGTTACCTGCTACAACACATTCCTGGACCTATATTTCTGTCTCAGGCCTGCTGCAGTGCTCCAGCAAAGCTCAACACAAGCTGGAGGAGCAACACCTCATCTTCCACTTAATTACCTTAACAGCATTCATTTCGTAATACTGAGTTGAGTAATTTCAGAGCACAAATATTCTCCATGTTCATTACCTACTTCCACACCTTTAGGTCCTGTTCTGTGTTGCACAACCAACTTAATTTTCAAATATTCACTCTTTTCATTAGCACACTAGATACCATTATCTCCTTCAGCTTATCATCAGCAATCTATTTGTTTGTCTCTCCTGTTCCCTCTGTCACCATCTCCTCCTCATCCCTGGGTAGGTGATGGCCTAGTGGTATCATCACTAGACCATTAATCCAGAGACCCAGATAATGCTCTGGGGACCTGGGTTCAAATCCTGCCATAGCAGATGGTTGAATTTGAATTCAATAATAATCTGGAATTAAGAGTCTAATGATGACCATGATACCATTGCTGATTGTCAGGAGAAACCCATCTGGATCACTAATGCCCTTTAGGGAAGGAAATCTGCCATCCTTACCTGGTCTGGACTACATGTGACTCCAGACCCACAGCAACGTGGTTGACTCAATTGCCATCTGGGCAATTAGGGACAGGCAATAAATGCTGAGCTAGCCAGCACCACCCACATCCCACGAATGAATAAAAAACCCTGCTCACTCACCCCTTCCTCAAGAACATCACAAATACCATCCTTTCCCAATTGCTTTCAATTCTGACAAAGGGTCACTGGACTCAAACCATTAATTCTTTCTCCCTTTGCAGGTGCTGCCAGACCTGCTGAGTTTCTCCAGCATTATTTTTGTTTCAGATTTCCAGCATTCAGTTTTTTTTTTAATTAATTATTGTCCATCAGCAAGTGGAGTCTCTGAACCTGCAGACCTAAAGTCATGTTATTCATCACTGACCTGTATAGATATTGGACAACCACTGAAGAACATACAATGGCTCACCATCTAGTCAGTAGTTTTACATGCAATTGTAAAAATGGTCAGGCTGATGTGGAAAGCGTGAATATAACCAGGGTGTTGTTTTTTTGGGAAAAAGCAACTCATGATCTGTCAGCAGATTTTGCAGAAGACACTCCCATGAACTGTTCTGAAATATCAATGCACCATGAAATTGTTGCATGCCCAAGAGAGGTAGTACTGTGCTTGCCAGATGCTTTCAGTGTATAATAAGGCAGCACTGCATGCATTAGGAGAATGCCAACGTTAAATCCTTTATTTCAATTGCTAACTGACCTCACATTTCGCCAGTTAACAATGACAACAGTCGAGCTCAAAAATAAAAGCGCTGGAACGGAAACACTGGCATCTTCTTGATGCAGTAGCTTTAGGCAGGAGAGAGTTACTGATAGAAAGTCAATTAAAGTGGAAGCAAATTGTAAGCAGCATTTGTGAACAAGTGATGCTGTTTGCTTTTTAAAAAGCAACAGAAAATAACCAATCATGAAGTACTTTGGAATTTGAGAGCTTCGTAGGGCTCATGTACCGCACATCTACTTTGAATAGATCCTTTGTTTATTCAAATGTGAAAGGGAGTCAGCCATATGTCAGCGGTGGTACATAAAGCCCAGCGTATTCCTTTACAAACTAACAGTAGCATCCAATTTCACAGCCTCTCTTCAAACAGGGTTAGGTTGTTGCTTAGAGCAGAGGAAGGAGGAATAAACTAAAAAGAAATACAAGCTTCAGTATAAAACTGGAGCTTGCAAACCATGTAATTTGTGAATGAACTGAACATGCAAAAACAGCTAAATGGAATCCAAATGTGAATAGTGCCTTTTAACCCAATTGAGGATGACTGCAACAACAGATCTAGAAATGAACAGTCATGATGTTTAATCCTCAGGTGTAAAATTATCTGCATTCTGCTCTTCAATCGATTACATGGTCAGATAGGATACATTTTTATAGTGGGCACAATCAGGAGCTCCACTGCTTCTGTATCTAAGGATTGGAGCTAGGTACGATTGTACCTATGATGGTGCTGTGACTGGCAACTTAAACTTTTTGCTGTACTCAAATCTAATTGAATTCAATTTTGAAAACCACAAGACGGTAAGAAGAAAGAACAGGATCAGGCCGTTTGGGCCCTTGAGCTGGCTCCATCAAATCAATAGGATCGTGGCTGATCTGACATTCCTCACATCTGCTTTCCTACCTTTTCCCCACAACCCTTGATCAAGGACGTATTTATCTCCGGCTTAAATATACACAAGGACTGTGCCCCCATGGGGCTCTTGCAAGATGTTTCAAAGACTAACAACCCCAATGAAAGAAGAAATTCCTGCTCATCTCAGTCTTAAACTGGAGCCCACAATTCTGAGACTATGCCCTCTGGCCCTTTAAATCTCCCATGAGGGGAAGCATCCTCTCAGCATTTACCCTGTAAAGCCCTTTAAGAATCCTGTGTTGTTTCAATGAGATCATCTCTCATTCTTTTGAACTCCAAATGAGTAGAGTCCCAACCTGTTTAGCCTTTGCTCATAAGGCAATCCCTTAATGATCATCCTCATGAACTGTCTCCAATGAAATGATATTTTTCGTTAAATAAAGGAAATCTAAATTGCTCACAATACTCCAGTTGTGGGCTCACCAGCACCTTGTACAGTTGCAGAAAGACCACCCTACTCGTATACTCCAACTCCTTGAACTAAGGGCCAAACCTCAAACACAATCTGGAATCGAAAAATCTTAATCTATGAAAAATGTCAATTTAGTGCAGTGTTACAAACATGACTCTTTTTAAAAAAAAGAGTCAAAGGGTATATTTTTCTCTTCTTTCAGTTTCTCCCATTTTACTCAGTTATGGTTGATCACCCTTTTCCCCCCACCCCATCTCCTTCGGTTAGTCACTCATTACTCTTCCAATTCGGCTGCATTCACAAAATCAGACCAATGCATCTTTCCATCCAGGTCTTGCTCTTCTTTAACTAACTTTCCCATCTCCAGAACACCCCACCACAATGAATGACTAGATCACTTCTACCCCTTTTGGTACTTTATTCAATGCTCCCACAATCTTTATCAACTCTGATGTATTGGCATCTGATTTCTTTTCTTGCTCATCATTCCACGTATGTATCCAAATGGATCCTCTGGTCTCAAATAATGCCGATCTTGCTAACGTTGATCTTGCTTAGTGCACGCCCTGTGCAATGTGACCTGTACGCCTCTGTCGAAGTCTTTTTGATCTGTACATCCTTTGCTTACTCTGGCCTGCCTGTACCGCTCGTAAAACAAAGCTTTTCACTGTATCTCACTAAATGTGACAATTAATAGATCAATCATTGCACGCACAGTTCATTAATGTTGTTCCTTTCTTTTTGATGCAGCCCAAGCTTCTGCTTTATGCAACAAAATCAGTTTCATAACAACCTTGAGGGTTAATCTTTTCACTTTCAGTGGTACTTCTCTATCACGTAACACTATACCTCTTCCACTTACTCAAACCAGAGGTGATCCACTAAGTTATTTCCATACGTGACTTTTCAGCCCACATTGACCCCAGGTACTTGAGATTACTCCTTTCTCGAAGTCTTTGCTATAATCTTTATACTTTCACTCTGGTCCCTCTCCCATAGGCTTAAGTTGACAGTCCACATATTGGATCTTTATTCTACATATCTCTATTTTCAGTGTTTTACTCCACTCAGATACTCAGAGCTCAAAAAGTAAGATAAAGAACAGTATCAAAAAAATTGCAAAGAATTCAATTGCTGAAGGTAGATTAATGGCCATGGCAGAAAAATGAAAGTCTTGATAGCAACGAGATACAATCTTATAACATGGAAACAGATCCTTCAGTCCAACTAGTCCACCCTGACCATGTTCCCAAAGTAAACTAGCCCCACTTGCCTGCATTTGGACCATATCCCACCAAAGCTTTCCTATTCATGTACTTACCCAAATGTATTTTAATGTTGTAACTGTACCTGTACCCACGACTTCCTCAGCAGTTCATTCCCCACACAAACCACTCAGTGTAAAAACAAAAGTTGCCCCTCGTGTCTTTTTCTCCTTCACCTTCAAAACTAGAGGGCATATTTTTAACATCTCTACCCTAGGGAAAAGACCCTTGCTATTCACCTTATCTATGCCCCTTATGATTTTATAAACCTCTATACATCACCCCTTAACCTCCTATGCTGCAGTGAAAAATGTCCTAAATTATCCAGCCTGCTTTTATAACTCAAACCCCTCCATTCTCAGCAATATCCTGGTAAATCTTTTCTGAACCCTTTCCAATTTAGTAATATCCTTCCCGATAGCAGGGAGGCCAGAACTGCACACTGTACTCCAGAAGAGGCCTCACCAACATCTGTACAAACTCAAAGTGACATCCCAACTCCTACACTTAATCATCTGAGCTATGCAGGCGAGCATGCTAAATGCCTTCTTAATCACCCTGTCTGTGACGTAATTATTTGAAATTTTATGTAACTGAACTCCTAGGGTCTCTGTTCTACACCGCTCTTCAGGATAGTAGCTAGCAGAGACAGATGGTGGGAAATGTATGTACAATCACGGTGAAGTAAGTAAAGAGAGGGGTAGCACCTCTTTTTGTTTTAAAAAAGTTCATTCACAGGAAGTGAGCATCTTTTACCCATCCCAGAGGGCAGTTCAATGTCAACCACATTGCTGTGGGCCTGGAGTCATGAGTAGGCCAGACTAGGTAAGGATGGCAGTTTCCTTCCCTAAAAGGATATTCGTGAACCAGATGGGTTTTCCTGGACAATTGATAATGGTTTCATGGTCATCATTAGACTCAATTCCAGATATTTAATTCAAATTCAACCATACAGGGTAGGTGATGGCCTAGTGGTATTATTGCTAGACTTTTAACCCAGAACCCCACCTCATGTCCTGGGGACCCGGGTTCAAATCCCACCACGGCAGACGGTGAAATTTGAATTCAATAGTTTAAAAATGTCTGGAATTAAGATCGATGATCGCCATGAAATCATTGCTGACTGTCAGAAAAACCCATCTGGTTCACTAATGTCCTTCAGGGAAGGAAATCTGCCACCCTCACCACATCTGGCCTACATGTAACCTCAGACCCACAGCAATGTGGTTGATTCTCAATTGCCCGTCGAAATGGCTTGGCAAGCCACTCAGTTGTACCAATCACTACAAAGTGTCAAAGAAATGAAAGTGGACAGATCAACTGGCATCAACCTAGGCACCAGAAAAGACAACGGTCGAAACAGCCCTGTCGACCATGCAAAGTCCTCCTCACTAACATCTGGGGGCTAGTGCCAAACTTGAGAGAGCTGTCTCACACACTAGTGAAGCAACAGCCTGACATAGTCATACTCACAGAATCATACCTTACAGAATATGTCCCAGGCACCCCCATCACCATCCCTGGTGGATATGTCCTGTCCCACCAACAGGACAGACCCAGCAGAGGTGGCGGCACAGTGGTTTACAGTCAGGAGGGTGTTGCTCTAGGAGTCCTCAACATTGACTCCAGACTCCATGAAGTCTCATGGCTTCAGGTTAAACATGGGCAAGGAAACCTCCTGCTGATTACCACATACCGTCCTCCCTCAGCTGAGGAATTGGTACTCCTGCATGTTGAGCAACACTTAGAGGAAGTACCGAGGATGGCAAGGGCACAATATGTACTCTGGGTGGGGGATTCCAACATCCACCACCAAGAGTGGCTCAGTAGCAGTACTACTGATCGAGCTGGTTGGGTCCTAAAAGACATAGCTGCTAGACTGGGTCTGCAGCAGGTGGTGAGGGAATCAACAAGAGGGAAAAACTTACTTGACCTCATGCTGACCAATCTGCCAGCTGTATTTGCATCTGTCCATGACAGTATCAGTAAGAGTGACTATCGCATGGTTCTTGTGGAGATGAAGTCCCACCTTCACATTGAGAATAACTTCCATCGTGTTGTGTGGCACTATCACTGTGTTAAAATGGGACAGACTTTGCACAGATCTAGCAACTCAAGACTGGGCATCCGTGAGGTGCTGTGGGCCATCAGTAGGAGCAAAATTGTACTCGAGCACAATCTGTAACCTCATGGCCCGGCATGTGCCCCACTCAACCACGAGCATCAAGCCAGGAGTTCAATCTTGGCTCAATGGAGAGTACAGGAGGGTATGCCAGGAGCAGCACCAAGCATACCTGAAGAGGAGGCATCAACCTGGTGAAGCCACCAAACAGGACTACTTGCATGTGAAACAGCACAAGCAGTAAATGATAAACAGAACTAAGTGATCCCACAACCAATGGATCATATCTAAGCTCTGCAGTCCTGCCACATCCAGTCGTGAATGGTGTTGGACAATTAAACAACTCACTGGAGGAGGTGGCTCTACAAATATCCCCATCCTCAATGATGAAAGAGCACATCAATGCAAAAGATAAGGCTGAAGCATTCACAGCCAGAAGCGTCAAGTGGATGATCCATCTCGGCCTTCTCCAGTGGTCCCCAGTATTACAGATACCAGTCTTCAGCCAATTTGACTCACTCCATGTGTTATCGAGAAATGGTTGCAGACACTGGATATTGCAAAGGCTACGGGCCCTGATTACATTCCAGCAATAGTACTGAAGACTTGTGCTCCAGAACTTGCCACTCCTCTAGCCAAGCTGTTCCAGTACAGTTACAACACTACCCGACAATGTGGGAAGTTGCCCAAGTATGTCCTGTACATAAAAAGCAGGACAAATCCAACACCTCAATTACCACCCCATCAGTCTACTCTCAATCATCAGTAAAGTGATGGAAGGTGTCATCAACAGTGCTATCAAGCAGCACCTGCTCAGAAATAACCAACTTAGTGATGCCCAGTTTGTGTTCTGCCAGGCCTCAGAACCTCGAGCAGGTTGGAGTACCATTCCATGAGCAGGTCTCTGTTCATGCAGTGAAACATAAACAGTTGACTGGTAATTACAGTCGGCCACTATCGTTTTTCTTTAACAGTTCATTCATGGGATATAGGCATTGCTGGTTGGGCTAGAATTTATTGCCCATGAGAAGGTGATGGTAAGCTGCCTTCTTCACATCCTGCAAGTACATTCACAATGCCATTAGGATGGAAATTCCACTATTTTGGTCCAGCTACAGTGAAGGAACAACAATATATTTCCAAGTAGGAGTGAGTGTGGTTTTGAGGGAAACTTGCAGATGATGCTGATTCTAGGTATCTGCTTCCTTTCTGCAGCAGGGGCTTTTCTGGGAGATAGGTGGTGGCAGAGAGTGAGGGTAATCTCCAGGGATTGTTGCCAGCTTTACAGGATCTGTCTGCTCCTGTCTACTTAGCTTTTGGGTTTCTCCTAGTTGCACTGTGGATGCTGATTTTCTTAATGAGCTGAAGGCTGAACCCCAGTTTTAAAAACGAAGTGATCCCTGTACTCCCCTTCCCAAATCCCCATCTTCAGAGGGTGGAAATGTAGGCACGTGTGCCACTCACCATCGTAAAACAAAACATAGCAGATTGGAAGGGTTGTCACATTTTGTGGTTCTGAATATAGCCAGGCTAGATATTTAGTCCTTGAAGGTCAGTTATGGAACTATCAACTCACTAACGAGATGTACCTTACCCTAGCAAAGGAAATTTGTGTACCACAATTATGACTTGGACAACCTGCAACAGAAACAGGGCAAATTCTAAATCTCCAGTTGACCAGTTATTGGAGTGCTCCATCTAATGTAATATAAACAGGACACTAATCCTGAATAGCGGTGTTCTAAAAAAATTTGCACACCCATGTCTCCCTTTGCATTGCCAAGTCACCAGTTCCCAGGGATATCGATCTATCTCTCACCTTAAAATTAGGCAGTACCTTTCTTGACAATCCAGAGTTCATACAGTGGATGTCACTTCCCACAACCATCACAAAACAGTGTGCAGAACGCCACACTGGCAGCAGGCAGAGCTAGTTGCGCACACATGCAAATAATCTTCTAGCAGTCACTTGGGCAGATGTAGTCACACCCTGAAAAAAAAAATCACTTTCTAAACTCATGCTCATGAAGATAATAAGGGTACCTTGTTAGGTCACCAAAGCCCTTCAGGACGGATCATATCCCTTTGCATATTCCTCAAATAAAATACGTCAGACCGTGAATCTTTGCAAATTCGTAATCAAACAAACAATCGAACGGTCCCTTCCAGCATTATAATGATTACCGCCTAGTAAAATCACATTGTGCAATGCCACTTTGGCTGCCTTGCCAATTTTTTTCTTCTTTACAAAGCATTAAATTCTTCCTTTGTTTATGTCCAATACACAGTGGCAGGCCACCATCCTTGACTTTATAGGGGCATCATTGTTACTAAGAAGTGGTTGGCAAAGCCGTTCCTTGTCTGTCTGCCAGACACATGCTGCGAATGGCTGACTGCCACATCACTGCCTTGCTCTCGTGTGACAACATCATGAAGGAGGTCATGCAAGACTTTTCTCAAATTCTTCCCCACACTGCCGCCCCCTCAGTCCCCGATAACTGCATTGCTGATTGGCCTTTAAATGCGACTTGACAAGTTAGCTACTGCTGCTTCAGAAGTCAACACTTCTTCCTATTCTGCAGGATAGTCAAACTACACAGATGATTCAGAGATAACTCATAAGAGAAGCCTTAAAATAAAAAAAAACCAAGACTGATATTAAAAACGTGAAAGGTAGGAGGGCAGAGTTTTCTTTACAAAAGACCACAAAATGTGACAGTCCAAACCTGCTGCCATTCTTACAATGGATGGCATTGCACATATACCTGTTACCGTCCTCAAGAGGCAAAACATTTCATTATAAAACTGAAAATCAGGCTCCACAGCACAATTAGGAAAACCCAGCAACTAAGTAGAGACAGGAACAGACAGATCCCACACAATGTGTGTCCCTAGTAGAGAAAGTGACAGCCCTTGGAATCGCCCTCACTCCCCATAACAACTTTCCTCCTCAGAAAAATCTCTAGTGAAACCCAGCCTTTCCATCTTGTCAGAATTGATTAACAAAAGGTGGTGTGAATGTGACTACTTTTAGCATTAAGGCAGCATTTGACCATATTTGGATTCAAGAAGCCTTCTTGAATCAGGGGAAAATTATCCACCAGTTAGAGTCATATCCATCAAAGAAGATAATGGCTCACACTACTAGAGGTTAATTATCTCAGCCCTACAACACTGTTGCAGAAGTTCCTAAGGGTAATGTCCTAGGCCCAACGCCTTCAGTTGCATCCTTGGCTTGTTATAGTATGAAGTTGGAAGTGGGGACATTTGCTGAGCATTACTGTTCAGTATCAAAGTTCATCAGATACTGAAGCAGTCCATTCTTGCATGCAAAGGAAACAAGTTACCATCATGCCAGAGTTTGAGACAGCAAGATGTTGACCTCAAACAGTGAGGGAATTGAATCCATCCTGGGGTTGTTAATCTACATTGTAAGTGATCATCCAAGCAACTGAGCTAAATGACCCACCCTCATGTCTCCATGCAGCCAAATGTGGACAACATTCTGGCTTGGTCTGATGAGTAACTTCCATACTACACAAATACCAGGCAATGACCATCTCCAACAGGACAATCTAAACATCTCTCCTTGTCATTCTGTGGCACTGTCGCTGTGGAATGTTCCACTATGAGCAATCTTGGGCATGGGGGTGGGAGTGGGGAAGGTTACCATTGACAAAAGCAAACTGAACTAGACCAACCATGTAAACAGAGTCATACAGTCCTACAGCACAGAGACAGGCCCTTTGACCCAAAGTGGTCTGTGCCCACTAAAACATCCATCCATGCTAAGCCCACTTCCTTGCACTTGGCCCATATCCTTCTAAACCTTTCCTATCTATGTACTTGTCCAAATGCCTTTTAAATGTTGTTAATGTACCCGCCTCAACTACTTCCACTAGCAGCTCATTCCATATGCATACCACCCTGTGTAAAAAAAGTTGCCCCTCAGGTTCCTATATATTCTTTCCGTTCTTACCTTAAACTGATGCCCTCTAGTCCTCCATTCCCCAACCCTGGGAAAAAGACTCAGTGCATTCACCTTATCCATGCCTCATGATCTTCTATAAGGTCCCCCCTCAGTCTCATATGCTCTGATGAAAAACATCCTAATTTATCCAACATCTCCCTATAACTCAGTCACTCGATTCCTGGCAACATCTTTGTAAATTTCTTCTTCTCTCTTTCCAATTTAATAACATCCTTCCTATAGGAAGGTGACTAAATCTGAACAATACTCCAATTGCAGCCACACCAATGTCCTGTACAACTGCATCATAACTTCCCAAGTTTTATGCTCATTTCCCTGACTGATGAAGGCCAGTGCGCCAAATGGCTTCTTCATTTCCCTGTCTACCTGTGACTCCACTTTCAGAGAAGCATGCACTTGAGCTCCAATTTCTGATAACCTTCCTCACTATCCATGATACCGCCTATTTTAGTGCCATCTGCAAACTTACTAATCATGCCTTATACATTCTCATCCAAATCATTGATATCGATAACAAACAGCAATGGGCCCAGCACCGACCCCTGGAGGCACACCACTAGTCACAGGCCTCCAGTCCGATGAGCATCCTTCCAGTACTACCCTCTGTTTCCCACCATCAAGCCAATTGTGTATCCAATTTGCCAGCTCTCCCTGGATTCCATGTGATCTAACCTTCCAGAGCAGCCTACCATGTGAAACCTTATCAAAGGCCTAACTGAAGTCCATTTAGACTACGTCTACTGCCGTGCCCCCATCAACATTCCTGGTCACTTCAAAGAACAAACAAATTTGACAGGCATGACCTCCCACGCACAAAGCCATGCTGACTACTCCTAATCAAACCCGGACTTTCCAAATGCATGTGTATCTTATCCCTCTGAATCTTCTCAAGTAACTTACCTACCACAGATGTTAAGCTTACTGATCTATAATTCCCAGGTTTTTCTTTGCAGCCCTTCAAGAAGGGCACAACATTCGCTACCCTCCAGTCTTCCGGGATTTCACCCGTAGCAAATGATGATGAAAATATAGCAGCTAGGGCTCCACAATTTCTTCCCTAACCTTTTGCAGGCTTCTTGGATACATCTGGTCAGGACCAGGAGATTTATCTACCTTCGTACATTCCAATACTTCCAACACCTCCTGTACTGTGATATGGACTGTCCCCAAGATATTGCCACCACCTTCCCCAAGTTCCTACGTCTTCATATCTTTCTCCACAGTAAACACAGAGGAGAAATATTCATTGAGGACCTCGCCCATCTCTTGCAGTTCAACACATACAAATCCACTTTGGTCCTTGAAGAATCTTATTCTCTCTAGTTAATCTTTTTCCTTTTAACATACTTAGAAGAATCTCTTTGGATTCATCCTAATCTTCTCTGCAAAGCTATCTCATGGCCCTTTTTTGCCCTCCTGATTTCCTTCTTCAGTAAACTTCATATCCCCTATATATCTCCAGAGATTCCCTTTTTCCCAACTGCCTACTCCGGAGCCATGCCTCCTTCATTTTTCTGGTCAAAGCCTCAATATCTCTTGCTGTCCAGGGTTCCCTACTGGCAGGGTTTGCCAACCTTGCCCTTCACCCTCACAGGAATATATAGACGTTGAACTCTAGCTATCATACTTCTAAGGGCCTCCCACTTGCCAGAGGTCCCTTTTGCCTGCAACAAGCTACTCCAATCAACACCTGCAAGCTCCTGTCTAACTCCATCAAAATTCACCTTGCCCCAATTTAGAACTTGAGCCTGTGGACCAGTTTTGTCCCTCTCCATAACTATTTTAAAATAAATAGAACTATGGTCACTGGTCCTAAAGTGCTCCTCCACTGTCACTTCAGGCACCTATCCTGCCCTATTTCCCCAAGGGTTGGTCAAGTTATGCCCCTTCCCGAGTAGGGCCCTCTATATACTAAAGGAAACTTTCCTGAACACATTTAACAAATTGCATCCCATCAAAGCCCTTAATAGTATGGCAGTCCCAGTCTATGTTAGGAAAATTAAAATCCCCCATTATGACAGCCCTACTGTTCCTGCAAGTCTCCCCAAACTCGCTAAATATTTGTTTCTCCAATTCCTGTTGACTATTTGGGGGCCTATAGTACAACCCCAATAATGTTACTATCCCCTTCTTATTTCTTAGCTCCACCCACAAAGCCTCACTGGATGATCCCTCAGTTATTTCATCTATGACTACTGATGTGATACTCCCCTTAAAAATGCAACTCCTCCTCCCCTCTACCTCTGTCCTGCCTAAAGAACCTGTACCCTGGCACATTAAGCCGCCAGCCCTGTCCCACCCTTAGCGATGTTTCTGTAATAGCTAAAATATCTCAGTCCCATGTACCTATCCATGCTGAGTTCATCGGCCTTACCTGTCAGCCCTCTTGCATTGAAATAGATGCAATTTAATCCAACCGGCATTCCTCGTTTGCTGTCCTGTCACTTCAAATTGCAATTTCTGAATACTGGATCTCCTACCAGCCTTGCAGTTGCCTTCCTGCTGTCGAGGATCCCGACCCCCTGTCAATCTAGTTTAAACCTTCCCTTGAAGCACTAGCAAATTTGCCTGCCAGGATATTGATCCCACTGCAGTTCAGGTGCAACCCATACCTCTTGAGCAGGTCACCCCAGAAAAGATCCCAATGATCCAGGAATCTGAATCCCTGCCCCACTGCACCAATTCTTTAGCCACACATTAGTCTGCCATATTCTCCTTAACCTCACTAGCACGTGGCACTGGAAGTAATCCGGAAATTACCACCATCGAGGTCCTAGTTTGTAACTTTTTTTTTCCCTAGCTCCCTATAATCACTCTGCAGGACCTCATTCCTATATCCACCTATGCCATTTGTGCCAACGTGCACAATGACTTCTGGCTGCTCACCCTCCCCCTTGAGGGTTTTGCAGCTGCTCTGAGACATCCCGGATCTTGGCACCCGGAAAGCAACACGCCATCCTGGATTCTTGTTGGCAGCCACAGAGTTCCCGTCTGTCCCCCTAACTATCAAATCTCCTATCACTATGGTATAAAACAGGAACTAGTCCATGCTTTATGTTAGTGGTCCTGTTTACCTTTATCCTTTCCCACTGTACCGCAGAGACAGTCATAGTGCCACCTACCTGGCTACTGATGCTTGCCCCTGATTGGTTCCCCCCACCACCGACAGTGCTTAGGCTAAGAGTAGTTCAGAGGTTGGGAATTCTGTAGAAAGAAACACCTCTGACTCCCAAATACCTTTCCACCATCTACAAAGAACACAAATTCAATAAAAAAATGATGCAATGTTCTCCACTTGCCCTGGATAAGTAAAAGTCCAACAATAAAGAAGTGACAGTATCTAAACCAACAATAAGCAGACCACTTAACTGGCAACCAGTTAC
The DNA here is from genome assembly GCF_021869965.1 of Rhincodon typus. Lineage (NCBI taxonomy): Eukaryota > Metazoa > Chordata > Chondrichthyes > Orectolobiformes > Rhincodontidae > Rhincodon > Rhincodon typus. The sequence continues at coordinate 22,009,397 of NC_063345.1, read as the reverse complement.
TCCATCACCTTTCAATGGTTGCTGTGCATCTCATCTACAAGATGCACTGCACCAACTTATCAATGGCACCTTCCAAATCCATGATCTCTACCATCTGGACAAATAAGGGCAGTAAATGAATAGAATGTCTACAACACAGATGTTACTTGCCCCATTGCATCCAATGCTAGCTCACTGAAAGAGCAAGTCACTTAGCACCACACCCCCTAATTTTCCCCATAGGCCCAGATTTTTGTCCTTTTTAAGAGGGAATTATCCAATTTCCTCTTAAAGACCATGATTGAATCTGCCTCCATAAGACACTCAGGCACTGTATTCCATATGCTAACCACTCAAATCATGGAGAGGTTACCTCTCCATTTCTTAACTTTTTCAAAAAAATCTATAATTGGAGTCCTACAGTTCTTTGTTCTTCCAATCAATGGGAAGAGCTTATTCCCATCAGACCAGTGATTTTGAATACTTCTACCAGCTCTCTACTCAACCTTCTCCTCTCCAAAGAGGACAGTCCCAGCTTTTCCAATCTATCCTTATGACCATATTTGTCAATCCTGTCTGCACCCTCTCCAATTCCTTCACCGTCACGAGATCAAAATCGTAGGACACGCTTCCTGACAGCACGTTCGGTGTTCCTGCATTAGCAATTCAAGAAGGCAGTTCACTATCATTTTCTCAAGGGCAGTTAAGGGATAGGCAGTATGAAGGCGTATCCTTCACATCCTATGAAGGCGTAAAATGACTCCCCACCCCACATTATCTTTGCATTTGTTCATCTCTTCAAATTGTTATGTACTGACCCTTGTAAATACCATAGTTTTAATTTTGTTTTTAAATTGTGGGTGGAAGTGGGAAAAGGACTATTATATCATCCAAGGACTGAAGTGATTGCTGCTTTATTTTTCAAAAGCAAGGTACCTGACACTCATTGTAAGTGCTGTTTACAGTGCTGCTTGTCCAAGCAGTGAGAGAAGGACTATAGACACACTGAGGGTGATTTGGCCAGAAACAAGTAGCGGACTGCCATCAACTGGTCGCTGTTCCACTGACCAAAGGCCTTCTGCCTGGCAACAGTGTATCGATTGGCTCCCACTTGGCTGAACTGCTCTTAGGTGTGATGATTTGGTCTGAAGCCATTGGATGACCAGAAAGGTGTGGCTGTTTCGCTTTGAAGTAAAAAGAGTTCAATCCTGAAGACAGCTAGTTACTTCCACTCAGTTGCTGTAAGCTGCAGCTTTTAACCAGTAAATCGGAGGTTTATTTTTATTGTGAGCCAATCACTTTTTGCCTCCGGCAAGCAAGTGACAGTATGTGGTGAAGGAAGATCAAGCAGCAACAGATTCTGACCAGCCAAAAAACAATTGTCTCCGGTGAACCTTGTAGACAGGGATCATTGAACTGCCTTCCCAGTTTTTCCTTCTGCTCTGTGTGTCTGTGTTTATAACTTGTAGAATTGTATGCTGACAGTCCATGATTGTTTATCTGTAGCTAAAATCTATTTATTCATAATAAATAGTTGTCCTTAAATACAGAAACTAGTCCATGCTTTAAGTTGGAGAAAGCAAGAACTGCCGATTCTAGAGTCAGAGATAACATCGTATGGAGTTGGAGAAGCATGGCAGGCCAGGGAGCATCAGAGGAGCAGGAAAGTTGGGTTCTGACCCGAAACGTCAACTTTCCTTAAAGCCTGTTAGCCAGGTTTTATGTTATCTCACTGCAATGAAAATAATGGCTTTAAGGAGGGGTATTTTGTTCTTTTTCCACTGCCCCCCACCCCTCCAAGAGAGGTTGCGTCATAGGTATCAAGCTGTCTCCTCCAAGTCAATAAAGTAAACATCTTGAGAGACCTTGAGTTTTTTTTTAAAACTGGAACAATAGAAGCAGCCTAATGGGTGGAGTCAGGCTCCCAAAGAACCAGGAGTTCAGTTTAGCTTTTACCTGGGGTTTTGCAGCTGGTTATGGAAGCTGCTTTATCCATGGTACAGCTAAAAGCTTGGATTGTCTCTCTGCTGCCAGAATCGCATGCAAGACAAATTGGTTTTACAGACTTTACGCTTTAAGGATGTGTTTATGGGATATTACTATATTGGAACAGTTGCTGTTTAGTAGTTTAATCATCTATTGTTAGTGTTTTCTAATAGAGAGTTAAAGGTTGACTAATTCCTCTCTTTTGTTTGTATTTTAACTATAGTGCAATAATAAAATGTGTTTTGCTTAAAGCTGAATAGTGTAACCAATGGAATGACATCTGGAACACAGTACCGTACACTTGCTTTTCAATAAGTTTTCAACAACAAAAAAAAGAAAACTTAGCCTAGACCCATCTCCTTGATTATTTGAAGGGGTTAGGTCTGGTCCATAACACCAGCTCTAAAACCAAAGTAAATTGTGCATTTTATAAAACCAGTCAGGGAATAGTGGGCTTGCTTTCTAGAGTACTACCACGGTAAGGCATAAATAGCCTCCAACATACCCTAATCATATGCCATTTCTAGAGACTGTCACTCTAGCCAACTGTTTATCTAGAAACAATTTAAGAAAAAGTGATGACATGCTGCCTGTAAAATTTGAGTGTACCGCCATATTTTCAGGTTTCCTCAATTCCTATTCCCAACCACCTCAATAGTGCACCTCCACTCTCTTCCCATAATTAGTCAGGGCCACCATTTTTTGCAACCCTTTACTGTAGAGGTGAATTGAACAAAGCCAATACAAACATGTTGATGCAGTCCGTAGTTTAGTGTCATACAATCTCTACAGTGTGGAAGCACTTGGCCCATCGAATCTACGCTGACCCTCCAAAGAGTATCCCACCCAGACTCGCGTCATCCTATCCCTGTAATCCTGCAATTCCCCCATGGCTAATCCACCTAACCTGCACATCCCTCAACACTATGGGCAATTTAGTATGTCCAAACCACCTAAACTGCACATCTTTGGACTATAGGAGCACCCATAGGAAACCCATACAGACACAGGAAGAACATGCAAACTCCACACAGACCATCTCCTAAGGCTAGACCTGAATCCAGGTCCCTAGCACTGAGAGGCAGCCGTGCCAACCATTGAGGCACTATGCCACCCTACTTTGGGACTGAAGATTCCTGAACACAACTAAAGAATCACTCTAAGGGCGGCACAGTGGTCAGCACCACTGCCTCACAGCACCAGGGACCCAGGTTCGATTCCACCCTTGGGCAACTGTCTGTGTGGCGTTTGCACATTCTCCCCGTGTCTGCATGGGTCTCCTCTGGTTTCCTCCCACAGTCCAAAGATGTGCAGGCTAGGTGGATTGGCCATGCTAAACTGCCCATAGGGTTCAGGGATGTGTGGATTATAGGGGGTTGGGTCTGGGTGGGATGCTCTGAGGGTCGGTGTGGACTTGTTGGGCCGAAGGACCTGTTTCCATACTGTAGGGATTTTATGATTCTTGGCTGAGGTGACTCTCTCACTTTTGAATTAGAAGGATTCAAGTCCCATTGGCTGAGACATTGAGATGTCCTATGTGCCCGCTCGTACGTACAAATTAAAAGTAGGCTGAGGTCATTCAAAATTCATGGCTATAGGATTGCAATCAACTTCACGTTCACTTCTAATTGTGATGACCTGACTCCCTTGTTGGTCAGTAATCTGTCTACCTCCACCTTAAAATATTCAGTGAGCCAAGTTTTGATAGGCATAAAAAGATGTGCTGGCATTATTTCAAGTGCAGGGGAATTTATTGGACATTATAGCTAACTTTTCTCTTTAATTAATGCCACCAAAATCAAAAATTGACCAACCATTCACCTCATCGCTATGTGCGCATTGCTTGAAACACTAATATAGAAGCAGTAATTTTATTTCATTAGGTGTAAAAGCAGGTTTGGGCATCCTAAAGATGAAGAAGTCGCTGTTCAAATGCAGGTACTTTTATTCTATACACCATAGTTTCAAGACAAATGGACATGGATATAAAATGGTAAAATTCAAATTCAGGACTAATGGCAAGAAACACATCCTTGTGTGTAAGAGGGCTCCTCAAGTACCCTGAAGCTCATAAATTTCAAGTAGTGAGCTGAGAGAAAAGAATTAGGTCATATTGGTCCCACTTTACCACAATCTTGTAGGTAACAAAATGGAGATGGTGGCAATTTAGAGGCCCAGCCTTGCGCCTGTCTTTGAAACAAGGGTTCAAATCCCATCATATTAAAATTCTAATGGTGACCAAGGAAATGTCATCAATTGTTGTAAAAAGCTATCTGGCCACTCAGTTCTAGGAGTACTCAAGGATAGGCCTGCATTTTGTTGCCTGTCAGTGGTGCCTACATCCCATGAAAGAAAATCTAAGATCACAGTCAATGTTCTACCTCAAGTGGACTTTGCCACTGTATCTTCATGTTCTCTCATTCCCCTGGTATTCAAAAATCTATCATCATCTTCAGACTGGAAGACTCTCATTCAATAGCTGAGAATCTACAGTTCTTCTGGGGTAGATAATTCCAACAATTCACAGCTATTTGAGCAGATTCCATCTCAGTCCTAAACTGCCATCCTGAAACCAAGTTCCTAGATGGAGAATTTTAATTCGGGAGAAAACAGTTCTTAGCATCTGTCCAGATCTAAAATTTTGGAGGATGCGCTGTGTTGTTCACCCAGTTAGAAACATTTAAAAAAGGCTGCCTCTTGCATCAACATTTTCCTATGGGTAGCCTTAAGTTTCGAGCAGGATTCCCTGGCTATCAGCGATATATAAAAATCTAACCAAAAAATGTAATTTTCTGGGGACAAAGTAACAAAAACCATGCAAATGTCCAATGTTTACTTGTTGTCTACACCAAATAGACAAGACGTTTGATAAAAGGTAAACAAAGGGGGGAAAAACCCTTACATCAGCTGATGGTCTCTGCCCATGATGGTGGTGGAAGCAGAAATAATCAATGATTTCATAAGTTGCTTGGATGGGCACTTGAAGACCCTTAAATTTGACAGTCATGAGGACTGAATGGGGAAGTGACTGAATTGCTCTGTGGACTCAATGGGTCGAGTTGCTTCCTTTTGAGTTGAGAGCAACTGGGTCTCCCATTGGGACGAACTCCAACCCTGGAGTGCTGCTGACAAATCTGATTGGGATTGCAACAATGCCAGCCAGCAGCATTCTTTACAGAGGTCTCATGCAGCTGGGATTACAGGTCTCTCCACAAACTAGTGTTATAGCAGCCAGATCCCTAATGCACAGTGCACATATCAAAAAGGATGTTTTCCCTTTCTTTCTTGTCCTTTCAGGAACTTTCGTTTAACAAGAGATCGCCTTAATTCTCGTTGTGCTTCTACTGCAGGCAGGTTGAGGTCCTTCAGTGGATTAACCACTTAAG